>NC_139683.1:29081361-29543861 GCF_964106915.1 Podarcis gaigeae | reverse complement strand
CAGCAAAACTTGACCTTTTGCTATGCCACTAGCAAGTCTGTGTATAGGAAAGAAGTTTTATGTCAAATCGGTTACATTGATTGACCAATATGGGATAAGGAAAATGACTCTGCTACCCAGATTTCCTGCAGGAAATCAAGTTCTTACAGTCAAACTCTAATTAAAAAGTGCAATGCCATAAATACAACGAGCAGCAGAGAAATATCAGTCTCTGACCAAAGAACACTAAATTTGATCCAGACTTCTCTATGATTAGATTAGTTCCATTGATTTCAATAGGTTAGCTCTAAGCATGGCCTAAGGCATGCGGGTGGTGCTGTGGGTTATACTACAGAGCCTAGGACTTGCCGATCAGAAGGTTGGCGGTTTGAATCCCCGCAACGGAGTGAGCTCCTGTTGCTCGGTCCCTGCTCCTGCCAACCCAGCAGTTCGAAAGCACGTCAAAGTGCAAGTAGATAAATAGGCAGGGAGGTAAACGGAGTTTCTGTGCACTACTCTGGTTCGCCAGAAGCGGCTTAGTCATGCTGGCCACATGACCCAGAAGCTCCCTCAACCAATAAAGCGAGATGAGCGCCGCAACCCCAGAGTCGGCCACGACTGGACCTAATGGTCGGGGGTCCCTTTACCTTTAAGCATGGCCTAAGTCAGGACCTAGCCCATTGTATTTAGACTACTAGCTCTTAATCTCAGGGTTGTAAGTTTGAGCCCCACACTGGGCAAAAGATTTCTGTATTGCAGGGGGTTGGACTAGAAGACCCTCACAGTCCCTTCCAACTCTACGATTCTGATTCTCTCACCTTGGGTTCAGGGCTTGTCACTACTGAAGCTCTAAAAAATATAGCATCGGCTACTGTGACACTTGAGGTTTTATTACTGTACTTGCTTGACTACATAAGAATATAATCAGATTTTTTTCCCTCCCATGAGGTGGAATTATTGGAAAGCCACTTTACAAGTCATACTAATTGTAATTGAACTGAGAGCACCATTGCCATGAACCATGATTTGTTACCTTATTTTTACTAGATAATTTGCATGAAGGCCTAGGAGTCTAAGCTTTCCATGAATGTAATAACTGGTATGGAACGGTTCCCTCAGGAAGTTATTGATGGTGGCACTTCAGTGTCAAGTACTCGAGGAGCAAGTTATTCACTGTGAGGAAAGAGAAATATTTAATATGCTGTGATCCATTAATATGTGCCTTAATCCATGAATTTTAAAATTTGCAAAAGGCTCAGTTATGTGTCCCTTTTTATTTCAGTTTCCATCAAATTCACTGCATTTTCTGGAGATTAAATACAATGGATAGTTTCCAGATTGTATGAATCACATGTGTTAGAATGTTAGGTTTACATGCCATAACTCTGTACTTAACTATTCAGATATAATAATAATAATTAATTTTATTTATATCCCGCCCTCCCCAGCCGAAGCCGGGCTCAGGGCAGCTAATAACAATAAAACAGTACAAAAGTACAGCACAAACAACACTCTAAAATCATTCATTATAAAATTAATTAAATTCAAGCCACTGGCCACCATTGGGCCAGAGCTCCGCGAAGATTGCCGAAGGAGGGAGTCAGGCTGTGCCCTGGCCAAAGGCCTGGTGGAACAGCTCTGTCTTGCAGGCCCTGCGGAAAGATGTCAAGTCCCACAGGGCCCTAGTCTCTTGTGACAGAGCGTTCCACCAGAATGGGGCCACGGCCGAAAAAGCCCTGGCTCTGGTCGAGGCCAGCCTAACCTCTCTGTGGCCTGGGACCTTCAGGATGTTTTTGTTTGAAGACCGTAAGTTCCTCTGTGGGACATACCAGGAGAGGCGGTCCTGTAGGTACGAGGGTCCTAGGCTGTATAGGGCTTTAAAGGTTAAAACCCGCACCTTAAACCTGATCCTGTTCTCCACTGGGAGCCAGTGCAGCTGGTATAGCACCGGGTGAATGTGATCTCGCAGCGAGGACCCTGTAAGGAGTCTTGCCGCGGCATTCTGCACCCACTGGAGTTTCTGGGTCAGTCTCAAGGGCAGCCCCATGTAGAGCGAGTTACAATAATCCAGTCTGGAGGTGACCGTCACATTGATCACAGTGGCTAGGTCAGGGCGAGAGAGGTAAGGAGCCAACTGCTTAGCTTGGCGGAGATGAAAAAATGCCGCCTTTGTTATAGCTGCAACCTGCACCTCCATAGAAAGGGAGGTGTCGAAGATTACACCCAAACTCTTAACGGACGGTGCTGGCACTAATTGCGCTCCCGCAAGAGATGGGAGTTGCCCCCCCAATCCCATATCATCCTGACCCAGCCAAAGGACCTCTGTCTTTGAAGGATTTAACTTCAACCGGCTCCCGCGTAACCATCCAGCCACAGCTTCCAAACATCTGATCAGTTCAATGGGACTTATTCCCAGAAAAATGTGTGTAGAATTGCAGCTTTAGATGCTTTAGTTGAAGCTAATAACATTTAAATTTTCTTCTTTTTCAGTACAGCTAAGTAAACTATTTTAAATGCAAGCGGCATGGAAGATATCCAACAGAATAAAAAGCACCAAATTTAAACACTCAGGTATTACTTTCAAAACTATTGGGTGACACCCAAAATCCAGTGTGGTCATTTTGCCAGTGGAACAGACTTCCACATACGCAACAGGACTTCCACTTCCTCTCCTCTCTACCTGGGGTCCCCTAAACCCCCAATCTACACTAGAGGGTTCCCCAACTCAACCATCTAGAACATGTCTCTTCTGAGGGAGATGGACAGGAGCTGCATGGGGAGGAGATGAAGTCCTGCTGCATGAGCAGAGCCATTCATTCAGTATTGTGAGCCCAAATCTGTAGAACTCCCTCTCAGCAGAGATCAGACAGTCACCCTCCCTGAAGAGGCGGAGCTAGCTGCTCTGGCACCCAGAATGGCACACATGCTGTGCACCTGGGGTGGGACTAGCCGCCTGTGGGGGCGGAGCTAGTGTCCCAGGGGGTGCCGCCCAAAGCGAGCGTCCCAGGGGGTGATGTCACACACAAACACCGGGATGACACCCAGGGCAGGCCACACCCACCACACGCCTTCCTCTGCCAGTGCCTCCCTGCTGAACTTCAGGTGGTTGTTGAAGACCTTTCTATTCCATCAGGCATTCTAAGTAAGCTGTACTTCTGCTTTTACCTGTGGTTTCTGTTTCTTTTCAACACTGCCTTATTTTTCTTTTGGGGATTGTCTTATTGATTGTTGGGTAAACAGTTTTGTGACAATCTATGGTGAAAAGTGAGTCGATATTGGAAATAAATAATTGGCTGATGGGAAATTCGCAATGTAAGCCATGGACACCAATTCCTCTTTGCCGTGGGCTCCCTAGGCTGTGGATATCTGCCCGCTCTGCTTCAGCGCGCCCCGCGCTCCGGGTAGCAGGCTGCTATCCGCAGGCTAGGGAGCCCTGCGGGAACTCCCGGAGGCTCCCAAGGCTTGCTGATAGCCTCTGGAGAGCGAGAGGGGTCGGTGCGCACTGACCCCTATCGCTCTCCAAGCTTCAGTGAAAGCCTGCATTCGCCCCATAGCACGCACACAGATTTCCTCTTCATTTTTGGAGGGGGAAAAGTGCATCCCATAGGGCGAAAAATACGGTAATCTTCTAGAATGATAATAGTACTCACCTGTTACAATATTCCAAAGCATTCTGTATGATGAGAAGGAACATGAAAAGGGGGGGGGGGGAACGCAAGACACTTGAAAAACATATTTGCATCAATCAGTAGATAGACTGTAAAAAACAACAACCAACATGCATGTGTTTATCAGCAGTGACAGTAATTATCCAAGAAAAGAAAAAGATAACCTTTGATATGTCAGCTGTTAAAAAATAAAATCAGACTTAAATCACAGCTTCTCTGAAGCACTGTCAACCAGAGTTAACTAATAAGGATTCTCCCACAATGCACTGACAGGCTGCTGACAAGTTCCAAGTCTGTACAAGATCAAGACAGATTAGAACCTTGTACCAATTATCTATGCTGGATATCTAATGATATTCTCTGTCATGTTTGCTGTTAAGAGATGCATCTGTGCCATGCATGTGCTTTACTACACAGGTCTGCCATTTTGCAGGAGTATGGATAAAAACACCCTTCATTTCTGAGAGGCACCACCCTACCCTGCACAAATAACTACCATTTATCTGTGGGATAACCAGCTTCATATAACCAACATGCTTAAGCTTAGAAATGCATGAAGGGTTTAAGACCATAGAGTAAGCTGTCTTGCCAGGCAAAGCTCATCTTGGGAGGTACTAGGTAACCATGCCTTTGTTCCCCTTCAGTCCAGCAGAGGAACTAATATATGAGGAGATGTGAGCTGGTTATCCTAAATTTCCTCAACCCCTTTCCTGGGTTGCTCATGCACTGATACGTCTCATTTCATGTAGAAAATGTTTAAACTGCTGCTGCTCACAGCTCCTGTGGTGTGCGTGCGTGTGAGCTCCTTTAGAGGCAAAATCCTCTGTCAGAGGCTGACAATTTTTCACCCCAGGCAATGCCCATCTAGAAGGCAATGAGAAGGGAGAGAAATGTTAAAAACAGAACATGGCATTTAAAATATGGGAAATTGCTCACTTTTCACTCAAGTAACATTTAGTAGGAAAGGCCAGTGTGAGTCACACCATAGGCATAATCAAGATCTGGACCATTTCTGGGAGGGGGAAAGAGAAAAGAGTTTCCTGCATAACTGAAAGATGAGAAACTGGGTCGCAGAAGGAGACTCATTTAAATAGAAGAAACTGACCAGCTTGAGAAAGGGCAACATTTTTATATTGCCATAACCAGGAGCCAACTTCTAATCATTATATATAAAAAGTTTTGCAGCAAAAGTAGCTTCAAGACACTGTGAAGCAAGTCAGTGAGGGATTGAAGACATATGAAGAGTGAAATGCAGAATATGCACATGCTCTGGGAATTTCTTTTTAAAAGGTGAGGTGCAGCAGGTTATGACATACTGCAGAAAGACCTTGAAACTGAACTCTTCCACATGTTGTAGATTTGATAGGGCTGACCTACTCTCAGAATAATCATTGCTTCTATATTAGGGACTGGTAAATCAGCACCCCCACTACTACCTGGAGTAGAGAGCCAGATCATTTAGACAAAGAACAGTGGTGCAGTGAAGGGGAAATGTGGGAGAGCATAACTCCTGGGTTTTCTTCAGAGCAGAAACAATAGTATCATCTGCTGGAGCACCAGGGCAATTGATGGAGACTAGTGGAAACATTCCTATAGGTGAGGGCATTCTTGATCACTGATTTTGAGTATTATCCCTGGATAGAGATGGTATTTCTGTTCCTTAGAAATATTTGATTGTACTAATTTTCTCTTGTGAACTGCCTTGTCGTTTTACAACGAAAGGTTGGCTATAGATGTTTAAATAAATGCAGTTATAAGAAAACCAGCCTCACAGTCTGAGCGTATGCTGAGCTAGGACTCGCCAGGGCCTTCCTTTCAGCTTTACAAGATTTACTTTAGGCACGCCACTCCTGAGCCCTGGCTTTTCCCAGCCCACCCTCGTTTCTCTTTTAATTTCCTTCTCTTCCCCTGCCCATCCTTCCCTGTGCCCTTCACTTAATTAGATTCTGAGCCTACAGTCAAAGCCTGCCTTATATTTTTAAACTTGCTATAGCGTCTCAAGGCTTTAGGTGCGTTATTATTAATATCATTATTATTTCAGGAATGTGATGAAATTGTAATTATGTGTCTTGCTGTCAGAAATGCCACTTATGTCACTAGCGATGTATAATATGCCTAGAGGGCTGTGAATGATATCTCACAAGATTTATTTTTATTTTATTATCAGGTGGGGACTCTGATAGAATTAATATTGATAGCAAATCCAAACACGTTCCTTTCTGAGTTTGCCCAGCATTAGTGCTAACAACGGAAGGGAATAAAATACAATTACGGAGTGCTGTTTTTCTCCATAAATGTGACCCGTCACTTGGGATGTGGGAGGAATTTGATTTGGTTTGTATTTGAAAGCAAATTTACCTAATTGGCCCTTTACGAAAACAAGATGCAAACTGAAATAGTTCTTTGAATTTTGCAGTGCGCTTCTCCAGATAAATAATGAGTATAAAATTGTATGCAGTGGTACGAAGTGTGTGAGGGGTTTGTTGACCTTGACTTCAGACATTGGGGGATGGGTAGACCTCTCCAAATCACCCAGGTTATGTCATAGATTGCAGCGCTGCATGCAGCTGTGTTCTGAATATTATGTTGTGATATAAATCATTCGGTTGTTGGACATAAAAGAGTCCACCTGTTAATTTATCTTCCCTGCCATTTGTCTTTCAAGTTCATAAAGGAAACAATTGATGGGTAACTAATTAACCTCAGCAGAAATATGTACAGTGGTACATAAGTACTTAATTCGTTCCGGAGGGCCGTACTTAACCTGAAACTGTTCTTAACCTGAAGCACCACTTTAGCTAATGGGGCCTCCCGCTGCTACCGCGCCACCAGAGCACAATTTCTGTTCTCATCCTGAAGCAAAGTTCTTAACCTGAAGCATTATTTCTGGGTTAGCGGAGTCTGTAACCTGAAGCGTATGTAACCTGAAGCGTATGTAACCCGAGGTACCACTGTATTTTAAAACATGGAGCTTTAAATCCTGAGAATACTCTCTACTCAAGTCCTAACATACTACTCCATAGAACAGCTATTCAAAACCTTAACTATATTTAAAGCTGTATGAACCCTGCACTGAATTTATAGGGAAAGACATACTGTGGATCAAGTCTTCTAAAATCTCCACCCTCTGATCTGGAAGCACTTTCTCCTAGACTCTAGAGAAGAAAGGGTTGCTCAAAATAGACCTGTGCACCTTGAGCATATTACTGGATGTAAATGGTGAGATTTAAATATTACTGCCTGCTTCCCAGTCATGTATCTCTGTGGAACAACCATAGGTACTGTACCAAGTGCTTTACTTATTCCATTCCTTAACAGCGTGGTTTACTGATTTCTTAATTGTGCAGCTCACTAAGACTTCAATCCCATGAACGCCTCCTTGACAGTAAGTCCCACAGAACCTGACTTACCTCTGAGGTAAATATACATAATGTTAAAACTCCCATTTCCTTTTGCAGATTGAAAAACGAAGTGTCAGTGGATTATAGGATGGGAAATCTGACATTTGAAGCAGCACTGGGCTTTGACAGAAAGATGAATAAAGCAAAGACATTTGGGTAAAGGCTGAGTTTACATAACCTGATGTGACGTTTCCAGCCTCCAGATGCACTTGTCACGCGGAATAAAAGCATAAGCTAAAAAAGCTCAATGTGCAGTACAGTGATATGTCTTTTCCCAATGGATATTATAATTGTTTATATATAAAATACGAGGGAGAGAGATGTGCTGTATGTCAAGCCTTTGTTTTTTCTTTATTTTAAAGGTGCAATAGGATACAACTCTATCAGCTGTGTATTATTCATGTTCCATTTACAGCACTAGCTCCAGAGTTTTAGTGCTATTTCACACATGAGGACCAGCCACTCTGATTTCTTATTTCCAATACAGTCTGTAACTTCCCAGGCCCAATAATCTCTTGATTTCAAGTTCCGTATTTATATATATAGCTGCACATATTCCTTCTGGGCAGAACATCCCTTTCTTATCTCTCCAAACAAGAAACATATGCTGTGGTCACACATCAGAGATTGCAAAATGGAGTATTTTTTATTTTTAAAGGGATAGCCACTTCTTTGTTTCCACCAGGTGGAGTGATGTGAAATGTCAGACATCAACAGTAACAAGCAATTTCCCCCCATCTCCGTGGAGGAATTTCTGCCGCCTTATCTCCCCCTTGGCTATAGATAAATGGGGTAAAACAAGATCAGTAATTAATTTCATTTCAAGCATAATGACTTTAGGCACAGACACTACCTAGTGGATAATAATCAGCTGGGTTAAAAGCCCCACGGCTCTTGCAGTCAATCTTGTATCCCTGTTACAATACGTGGTTACACACAGACATTTCAGACAAATAGAAAATTATCATTTGAAATTTGCCCCAAAGCAGATAATGTTGTGAATTTTGCTACAGTGATGTTAGAAGCAGGGTTTGTAATCAATTGACTATTAAAAGGCCAAGCTTTAAGCTTGCTGTTGTATTTTGAAGAGGGTCATCATTCATTTACAATTACAGTTAAGTCCCAAAAGTATAGAATTAGTTCACAATAATTTTACAAAATGAAGGCTACCAAACACTGTTCCATAAATGTTAAGAAACATGCACCAATTTCTACATTCTTCATTATAGTTGTTTTGAGTCCTGTTCTTGTGTGTCAAATGACTAATAAGTTCTACTACTACTACTACTACTGTTGTTGTTAAAACAAAAAAATTCCTTCCAGTAGCACCTTAAAGACCAACTAAGTCAGTTCTTGGTATGAGCTTTCGTGTGCATGACACTTCTTCAGATACCAAGAACTGACTTAGTTGGTCTTTAAGGTGCTACTGGAAGGAATTTTTTTTGTTTTGACTATGGCAGACCAACACGGCTACCTATCTGTAACTGGTACTGTTGTTGTTGTTTAGTCGTTTAGTCGTGTCTGACTCTTCGTGACCCCACGGACCAGAGCACGCCAGGCACTTCTGTCTTCCACTGCCTCCCACAGTTTGGTCAAACTCATGCTGGTAGCTTCGAGTACACTGTCCAATCATCTCGTCCTCTGTCGTCCCCTTCTCCTTGTGCCCTCAATCTTTCCCAACATCAGGGTCTTTTCCAGGGAGTCTTCTCTTCTCATGAGGTGGCCAAAGTACTGGAGCCTCAGCTTCAGGATCTGTCCTTCCAGTGAGCACTCAGGGCTGATTTCCTTAAGAATGGAGAGGTTTGATCTTCTTGCAGTCCATGGGACTCTCAAGAGTCTTCTCCAGCGCCATAATTCAAAAGCATCAATTCTTTGGCGATCAGCCTTCTTTATGGTCCAGCTTTCAATTCCATATATCACTACTACTACTACTACTACTACTAATAATAATAATAATAATAAAAGGTATAAAGTTTATAATGCTAGCTGGGTGTCCAATTTTTTCAAATATACAAATTTATTTTAAAAATAGAAGTCTATCTGTAGAAGTAACCATTTCCTCTAGAAATTCTGGAGATTCAGAATAGTTGTGTAATATAATGTTAGTTTTACAACTTACAAATATTGCAAACTTTCTGTTTAAATTAATGCTAACTTAAGTCCCATTGATCTCAGCGGATCGTCTCTAAGTTTGACGAAGTCTGGCTTCAACCAATTGACTTCACCTTGAACTTTAGTATGTTTACTCAACTCTATTGATTTCATTGAGATTTCCCTCTGGATAAGTGCTTGAGACCGAAGCCTTCAACATTCCTTCAACATTCCCTGTTACAAAGAATCAACAATGTGAAACTCTGGCAAAAATTAAAACCTTCTGAAACATTATCAGCAGAATGCATTTGCAGAATTGCTCATTTTTTTCCTGGTGAAGTGTTGTGCATGTTGATATGGTACTATGTCAATAGCAATAAATAAGTTCATAATGCATGAAGGTACCTCTGCCTTTTTCAAGAGATCACAGAATCATTTTTCACATGAACATCAGCTCCATCTCCACTGTGTCTAATTGTAAATTTAATGACAGATGGATGGAAAAACCCATTTACAGTATTGTCAGCAGCCGCTCAGTTGTCAGAAGGAACAGCCATACAGTTGCTGCTAAAATAAAAGGACTGTTTTTCAAGCCAGACCAGCAGGTTTCATTTCTCTTTCTTCAGGGTCAGTCCAGGACAGTTTACTGCTCCAGGCAAAATGCCCCAATGCTGCCCCCACTCCCTATGATGATGACAACCCTGCAGGTTCGGGCCCTGCCCCATCCGGGCAAAGAGTGGAAGAAGAGAAAGGGAAAGGTGTTTGGGGAGAGAGAAGAGAAAGAGCTGGATGCAATGTACCTGGGAATCTGGGGAGATGTGCCACTATGCAGGCAACACGATGGAAGCTACCCTCCCCGCCACCCAGCTGATGTTAGAATTCCTGCTCCATGATTGCAGTCATGGGATTTTTGTCTTTCACATGACGGTGTATGTTTTGACTCCACAGAGTGGGAAGTGACGGAGACAGGATGTTTGTGTTACTGTGTTCCGTGAAGTGGGACTATTGTCCTTTGTTCTTTTTCTCTTTGCTGTCTGATGCTAGAGAGAGAGAGAGCCATGTTGCAGTGCTCGGTGTATGTTTATATGTAAATAAAGTAGATTAGCCAAAATGCTGAGTTGCTGAGGTCTGTTATGCAAACTCTGCGGATCCCTAAGTGTGCCGGTGTTGGTTGGCATCGGTCTCGGGGAATTGTGCAGGCTGGGCGCACAAGGAGCAATAGTGCAACAGGCAGTCATTGACCCCCATTGACTCCCCCTCCACCTCTTCCAGCAGCCCATTTGTGTGTCTGTCTGTCCAGGGAACAGAAGGAGCAAAAGTGTGTTTCTAGGCAGAGTGCAAGGGGAGCCACTGCTGCTCCCCAAACTTGCTCCCTGGGTTAAGTGAAGTGACTGCTGTGAACCAAGCAAGCAAACTTGGGCAGTGCCAGTGGCATTGTGGTGGTGAGAGCAAAGCCCTGGCGGGGCTGACAGCAGGAAAACGGCAGGGGAGGGTGCAGAGGTTTGATCATACTCATTTTGGATAACACTAGTCAGCAATAGTAACAAGGAAGATTGACCTGGGAATATTTCAAATAGAAAAATCCCAGCATAGACACCAGATATCCAGGAAAAACATCCCATGGTCTTCATTTGAAGGATATCAAGCTTTTAGCTGGGTCAGGGCTGGAGAAACTTTCACCCTGCAGATACTTCTACAGCCACAGCTCCCATCATCTCTGAGCATTGGACATGTTGATAAGGACTATCGTTGACATTTGGAGCCTATCAACATCTGGTGGGCCACAGTTTCCCCTCTTCTGCCCTATGGACCAAGTCTGTACTTGGAAATTAGTACTTGAAATTAAACACAGAAAATAAGCTGTACTAGAGGACAAAAAAGATTCATTTTTAATAATGTGACAAAACTATTTTATATATTAATGATTATAACCATCTTCAAATGCGTCCTGTAAGATTTGGTTCTACATGGATTTCTTAGTAATTTTTCAGCATTAAGTGAGAATATCAAGGACAATATTCTGATAGTTATAAATGAAACAAATATTTTTGAAAATTTTACTACTCCCCCAACACCAATCATCATAATCATCATCATAATTCCCCCCCTCCCAGGAATGTGAATGAAATGACTGAAATTTGTGTTCTCTCCTTTTCTGTGTTAATTTTCTTTTTCACTCGAATGCACTGCTTTTCTTCTTTCCTTTATTCTTGTATGTTATTGAAGTATATGTTCTTGTTTAAATCAATAAAAATATGCACATATTTTCCCAAGAGATCTTCAGTTTTCACCAGCCTTCAAACTCTGCTTAGCTCTCATTGTCTTTTTAAAGCTGAGTTTGTGCTGAAGGTGGGATCCAAAAATATTAACCAAACAGTTCTGTCAGTCACTTGTATCTATATTTAATAATTTATGTATGTATCTATGCATATATGAGACAAATCTGAGATGCCGAGTTAAAATCCATATTGCTCTTGAAAAATAGTTTGAATGATAGTTGAAGGCAACACCGATGCCAGAATGGCAGTTGGTAGCATGCTGAGATGATCACAACATGGTATGAAGAACACATTATAGTACAATGTGGAATTAACCACTTCCCCCTCTGTGATAGCCGTTTGATGACTATTATATTAATAAAAGCATGGTTTTACTTAGTTGGACACTTTAAGACTGTTATGCATTCTCTAAAATGATCAAGTTTTTATGGGATATGAAAATATTAACTGTGATGGGATAATGAGCTGCTTGTGCGTAAAAGCTTGATCCCTCTGGGGTTTGGCTGGTCACTCAAACCTAGGCACTAACGGAGCCCCCAAAGCATGACTCCGTCAGTCGCTGGTAGAATCTGACAGTGGGCGTCTACGGAACTTACTCCAACATAAAAGCTGTTTGACGGACATGCGCCTTCGTGACTCTCTGCGTGACAGTTTCCGGCGAAGGGTGGGAGTTCCTAACGGGGGTCTTGTTACCTCTTCACTATTCTCACTAGAAGTATCCCAGAGCCTCTCCCCCGACTCCCCTTCCGCTGGAACTCCTGCTCTCCCCCTACTGGTTCCTTCTTCTGCTGTAGAGTCTCTCCTATTCTCCTGGAGCCTCTCCACCACCTGTCCCTCCGATGGCAGTTCCCTGACATCCACCTCCCCCCCGGGCCCCCTTCACCCCCCCGCCTCCTCTCCCACTGGCGGTGAGGGCGGAAAGCCCCTGAAGGAACTCTCCTCGTCGTCCGAGGATTCAAACACTTCTAACCACGGCGTACCGTCTCTCTCCTCGTCTTCCTCTTCTTCGTCGGAGTCGGCTTCCTCACCCACCCCTGACTCTGGGAACCCTTCAAACTCCCCTTCCTCATCGGTGGTCCCAAAGTGTTCCCTTCTAAATCGTGCCACGGGTTGCGGTTTTTTTGGGAAACGCTGATGAAATGTTTCTATTAAAACCTCGTCCTTGACTAACTCTGCTGGTACCCAAGTGTTTTCCGACTCAACTTCCCCCTCCCATTCTACCAGATATTCCACCTGATTCCCCTTCCACCTGGAATCAATGATTCCTGCCACGTTCATGTCGCGTTCTCTCTCTTCTATCACGGGCGTTTGGGTGACCTCTCTCTCACGCTCCCCCCACTCACGCCCCTCTCGGTACGGCGACAGTAATGACCTGTGAAATACTGGGTGCAATTTCATGTGACTGGGCAGTCTGAGTTTGAATGTTACTGGGTTGACCTGCTGTATGACCTCAAAGGGTCCCAATCTTTTGGGTCTCAATTTCTTACTCCCTCCCTTGAACGGTAGTCCTTGGGTGGATAGCCACACCCGGTTTCCCACCCTTATAGTTTCACCTTCCCTCCTATTTCTGTCTGCTTGTTTCTTATATTCTTCCTTGGCTTTCTCTAAGTTAAGTTGAAGCTGACGGTGGATCGCTTCCATCTCTTCAAAAAAGTGTTCCGCCGCCGGCACGCTCCACCTCTCCCCTCCTTCTCCTGGAAATGCCCGGGGATGACACCCATAATTTGCCAGAAAAGGACTCATCCCTGTGGACACGTTCTCCGCGTTGTTGTAGGCAAATTCTGCCAGAGGTAACTTATCTACCCAATCATTTTCTCTGTCTTTTACATAACACCTCAGGTATTGTTGTAAAATCCCGTTTGCCCTTTCCGCTTGCCCATTTGTTTCTGGGTGCCGGGCAGTTGAGAAATTGAGTTCCACGTGCAGTAAGCTCATAAGTTTCCTCCAGAACCTGGAAGTAAACTGTTTCCTCTGTCGCTGACCACCCTCAAGGGGGCGCCATGCAACCTGAAAATATGCTCTACAAATAACTTGGCGGTTTCCTCCGCGGTGACCGCATGGGAACAGGCTATAAAATGACACATCTTAGTTAATAGATCTACCACCACCATGACAGCTGTTTTGCCCTTGGATTTTGGCAGGTCCGTCATAAAATCTATGGATACTGCCTCCCATGGCCTTTCTGGTGTGGGTAAGGGTTGTAATAGCCCCGCTGGCGCCACCCTCTCCCCTTTCGCTCGCTGGCACCTGTCGCAACCCCTGACATATTCCCGTACGTCCTCCCTCACCTTGGGCCACCAAAACTCCCTGGTAACCAACCACATGGTTTTGTGCTGTCCAAAATGCCCCGCTGTGGGGCTGTCATGCAACTGCTTGAGTACTCTGCCCCTCAGTTCCCCATCTGGTATGTACAGTGCCCCTTTGTAATACAACGCCCCGTTCTTTTCTTCAAACCCCCCTGTGTTCTCCTCTGTCCTCCTGAGTTCTCTGAATTTCTCTTGGGCGTATTCATCGTTCTCAGTACCCTCTATCAGTTCCCTCTGCCCCACCAATGCCGCCCCACACACCCAGCGGTCTTCAGGGATTACATGCCTTGCCTCAGGCGCTCCCTCCCCCTCTAAGTACTCTGGTTTCCTGGAGAGAGCGTCCGCCCTCACGTTCTCGGAGCCTGGCACGTAACGAATCTCAAAGTGGAATTTGGAGAACTCCTGGGCCCATCTCACTTGTCTCTGGTTCAGCACTCGTGCTGTTCTCCAGTATTCCAGATTTTTGTGGTCAGTTCGGACTTGAACCTTGTGCTGCGCCCCAATCAGCAAGTGGCGCCATCTCCGGAATGCTTCATGAATGGCGAGCAGTTCTCGGTCGTATACTGTGTAGTTCCTCTCGGATTTGTTCAACTTCCGCGAGAAGAACGCACACGGTCTCCATTCGGACGTATCTTTTCCCGGCTGGAGAAGCACGGCCCCCACCGCTCGGTCTGACGCGTCAGTCTCCACCCTCATTGGTTGTTGTAGATCTACGTGCAAAAGTTGCTCTTCCGACGCAAACGCCTGCTTTAAGTGTTCGAACGCCCGCTGCGCTTCTTCCGTCCAAACAAATTTTTTCTTGCTGCTAAGACAATCCGTGATGGGCGCTGTTAAATGGGCAAAGTTTTTGATGAACTTCCTATAGAAGTTTCCGAAGCCCAGGAATTTTTGCACGTCCTTCTTGGTCTTTGGTGTTTTCCATTCCAGTACCCCTTGAACCTTGCTGGGATCCATGGCCAATCCCTTGTCAGACAACCGGTACCCCAGGAATTCGACCTCCCTGGTATGAAACTGACACTTCTCCAGTTTCACCCACAGCCGATTTTCTCGCAGTTTGCTCAGTACTTCTCTTACATCTCGCACATGCTGCTCCTCATTCTCTGAGTATACCAGGACGTCATCTAAGAACGCTACGCAGTTCTTGTAGAGCAATGGCCCCAGGACGTGATTCATGAATGATTGAAAACAGGCCGAGCCCGCCTGTAGACCGAAGGGCATAACGAGGTACTCAAAGGCCCCCAAGGGGGTGAACATAGTGGTTTTCCACTCATCCCCCTTTCTCACACGTATCAAGTTATATGCCCCTCTAAGGTCCAGCTTGGTAAAAATTTTCCCTTTTCTCACCCGTGTCAGAATGTCATCAATTCTAGGCATAGGGAACGTCACTGGTTCTGACACTGCATTTAGGGCCCTGAAATCACACACAAGCCTGGGTTTACCCGTGTGTTTTTTTGGCCACAAAGAACACTGGGCTGCCCCCCACCGCTCGTGACTCTCTGATGAAACCTCGCTTGAGGTTCTTGTCAATGAACTCCCTTAACTCCTGCATCTCACTGTCTGACATTGCATACAGCTTGCCCACTGGCAATTGTGCTCCTGGGAGTAAGTTAATTTGACAGTCAAAGGGTCTGTGCGGGGGCAGTTTATCTGCTTCCTTTTCGCTAAAGACGTCAATCAAGTCAGCGTATTGTGGTGGCACCTTCCCCTTGTCCATCACTTCCATCCCTGCTAGAGTGGCCCTGGCCCCTGCCTGAGCCTCTCCCTCCTTGCAGTGTTCTAGGCAATGTGCTGATCCAAAGGAAACCACTCTCTGATGCCAGCCTACTAGCGGATCGTGTAGTGCCAGCCAGCTCATTCCCAAAATAATAGGAGCTCCTCCCAAGGTGGCTACGTTAAACGCTATCAGTTCTGTGTGTCTTGCCACCCTCATTATCATTGGTACAGTCTGTTGGCTCACTTCTCCTCCCAACAGTTCCCTTCCATCAATCGTGGTAACCTGCAAAGGCTTACTTAATGGGATAGTCTGTATCTGGTGTTCAGCTGCAAACTCCTTACTCATGAAATTACAGGAACTACCTGACTCCAATAGCGCTTTTATCTTTAGTGGGTGTCCGTTTGCCAGTTCCAGCAACACCTCTATCACAAGCGCTGGTCTTGGAGGTTCCGGCGTGGGCACATTCACTACTCCCTGGCCTGGCTGCTGTGCCCTGATGTTGGCAGCCAGGCGTTGGCTTTTACTTGCTCCTTGATTTCTTCTTCCTCCTTTCCCCCAACAGTTCCCGCCATCCCTTGCCATTCCTTCCTTTGCGGACAGACTCTGGCAAAGTGACCTGGCTGTTGGCAGAGATAACATCTCTTGGCGCTCTTTCCCTCCTTCTTCCGCCCCTCACTGGTGTTTGAAACTGCGCGCGCGCGCGCTGTTCCAAGTTCCATCGGCTCTGCTGGCGGGAAAGGCTGCTCCGGAATCTCCGGAATGCGGAAGTCCTTCCAACGTTCCCCCTTTCCTTCCTGCTTTTCCAAAGCTCTGGCTTCCTGGCGCGCTCCTATGGACAGCGCAGATTTAGTCAGCTGGTCCATAGACTCCGCCCTAGGTGCCCGGGAAAGTTCATCTTTCACTGCCGGAGAGAGCCCTTCTTCAAACAGCATTTGAATAGGTTCACTCGCAAGGTCCCACCCCAGTCTATGAATCAGCATGGTGAACTCAGTCCAGTACTCACGTACAGATCGGCTCCCCTGTTTACACGCCATTAACTGCCTGCGCACCACCCCTTGCTCAATCTCGCTGGAAAACATCAAGTCCATGGCGCAAAAAAATTTCATTGTGTCCTTTAAGATTTCATTATTGGCTGCCATCAGGGGCCTAATCCAGTCCCTCGCCCCTCCCTCTAGATGGCCAATCACGTACGCCACTCTAGAGTTCTCATCGGGGAAGTCATCAAACAGTAGATTGAGAGCATATTGCATCTCTGTCCTAAAGGCTTGATAGTTCCTGGGATCCCCCCCAAATTTCTGCACCAATCCAGGCACCTTTCTGGCAAGTGGGGTGGTTTTTCCCTTATCCGCATCTTGAGCCCTCCTCTCCTCGAGCCTCACCGTTTGCAGCGCGAGCTGGACCTCCAACGCCCTGTACCTTTCTTCCAGGCTTGGACCTGCTCCAGCTCCGGCTCCTCCGGTTCCGGCTGGTTCGCTCATGATGCCCTCTGCTTGCACAAGCTGCTTTCAAAGACTGTCAGATTGCTGTGATGGGATAATGAGCTGCTTGTGCGTAAAAGCTTGATCCCTCTGGGGTTTGGCTGGTCACCCAAACCTAGGCACTAACGGAGCCCCCAAAGCATGACTCTGTCAGTCGCTGGTAGAATCTGACAGTGGGCGTCTATGGAACTTACTCCAACATAAAAGCTGTTTGACGGACATGCGCCTTCGTGACTCTCTGCGTGACAGTTTCCGGCGAAGGGTGGGAGTTCCTAACGGGGGTCTTGTTACCTCTTCACTATTCTCACTAGAAGTATCCCAGAGCCTCTCCCCCGACTCCCCTTCCGCTGGAACTCCTGCTCTCCCCCTACTGGTTCCTTCTTCTGCTGTAGAGTCTCTCCTATTCTCCTGGAGCCTCTCCACCACCTGTCCCTCCGATGGCAGTTCCCTGACATTAACTAACAATCCCTGACAAGGAATGCTGAAATTTATCAGGTAAAAAGAGGAAGAGAAGTGTCTATACAGGATATAGTTACTGAAGGAAGATGACATTTTAAAGTTCATATTTTTCATTTATCTGAATGTAAGGAATGAATAGGGAAAAAATCAGCTGTCAGCTGAAGAATAATAGTGCCATATACAGTATTTATTAACATAATCTTTTTTTCACACATTTTTTAAGGCCTTCATAAAAATGTAAGCTATTCTGACTTGTCTTTTCACAATTAGCTACCAAGAGATTTGGTTGTTTGTTGGTATAAATCAGCATACAGATGATTTAGTTAGTATGTCTCTGGGTACATAGACAACAGGAGGATAGCAGTCTCTTCCACGCCCAGCTTACAGTTTTTAGATATACTGGTTGCAGTTGAAATGAAATGTTGAATCAGATGGATCACTGGTTTCATTAAATGAAGCCACAAGTTCTCTATTAATCTATATTGGAAATTGAGTGTGCTCCCATAAATTGTCTTGACAGTGGCTTAAAACTTAAAAACTACAATTTGCTAGGAATAATTCTCTATAGTTGTGGCGGGGAATTTGTGGTCCTCTTGATATTGTTGGCTCCCAACAGCCATCAGCCCCCGCCAGTGTGGCCAGTGGTTGAGGGTGTTGGGAAATGCAGCACAACACATCAAGAGGGCCACAGGTTCCCCGCACCTATTCTGTGGTTATTGCTTAGGTTAAATTGGATTTGTATCTTAGTTCAATATTGTGCTGCTTTCCGTTCAGGAAAAAATGATAGCTAAGGTTTGCCCAAAATCTTAGTAATTAACTAATCTGGCCAGGTATTCTGTTCCAGGCAGTGGTCTCAGATGGCAGACAGGGTTTCTCCCCAAAGCAGTTTAGGGAACTGAAAATGACAGCCATGGTAAAGAAGAAGAAGAAAGGCTGCCTAATTTGCCACTCACTATGGAACTACCATTATAGCAGGTGTGACAAGTCCCTTTGTTTTATTTAAATATGCATTTGATCTCAGTTTACACATTTCCAAAAGTATTTTTAGTTTAAAATACTATTTTCCCCCCAATTCATTTTGTTCTTTGTTAAGAACTGTGTCTGAAAATTAAGAGAAGTGTGAAATCTGAAAGATCGTTATGTTCCAAACCTCGTCAGAGAAATTGTGTCTGAAGCCATATGTAGATTTTAATTAGATGCTAATTGGATCTCACTGTAGTTGATGATTCATTATTGTGGACCTGCATTGGTCAACTTCACAATCATTTGTGAGGCTGAAACACAGAGCCTGATAATCATAAGGAGATATTTCAAGTGAACTGAGGCGAGGACCAGAGTTTCCTAAATATATCCTGTCTGTGGTCTAGGAAGGAGGGAAAAGAGCACAAGTTCCAGGACTATACGAAGAAGAGTGATGGCTGATAATCCTTTAAATAAATGTAGGAGACAGTGGAGGGCAGCAAGACATGATCTGGAATGAAAAGACCTTCATTTATCTGTCAACATTCATTTGCTGTATAAGCTCACAGTGAGTCTTACTTGAGGATTCTTCCTGGATGCTCTACTGTTATTGTGCTTGGAGGAAAATAATAGCAATAGGGGTTAACATGCTTAGTGCCCAGAATTCCCCAGTACAATTTGGGGGCTTATTCCTATGAGTGCAGTTGGTGAGGAGAATACATGGTCATTGGTTCCCATTACTCAACTAATGTTGAGAAAGATGGAAAAGACTAGATTAGGACAAAGTAAATGAAGTTAAGGTTTAAGCAGGTAGGTGTGGGTTTTAAGCCTTAAACGAAGGTAAATAAAAACTTATCTCCCAAAATTCAATTATTAATGTAATGCATTTGTTGAGGGACGCGGGTGGCGTTGTGGGTAAAACCTCAGTGCCTAGGACTTGCCGATCGTATGGTCGGTGATTCGAATCCCCACGGCGGGGTGAGCTCCCATCCTTCGGTCCCAGCTCCTGCCCACCTAGCAGTTCGAAAGCACCCCTAAGTGCAAGTAGATAAATAGGTACCGCTTTATAGCGGGAAGGCAAATGGCGTTTCCGTGTGCTGTGCTGGTGCCGGCTCGCCAGAGCAGCTTCGTCACGCTGGCCACGTGACCCGGAAGTGTCTGTGGACAGCGCTGGCTCCCGGCCTCTTAAGTGAGATGAGCGCACAACCCTAGAGTCGGACATGACTGGCCCGTACGGGCAGGGGTATCTTTACCTTTAATGCATTTGTTAGTTTGTAAGGTTCCACATTGCATGAAAATAAATTCACTCAATTATTTCCAAGAGCACAGGTGTGATGCATAAAGGAGCTTTTTATCCTATGGAACGATAATTTAATTACAATTTTTGAAAACCAGCTTTTCTTCAAAAAATATGATTATGCTACTGCTTTTAAAAAACAGGGCTATATATCTTAGTTTGGACCCACTCTCTTTATGCAGGGATGGGGGATATCAGATAAACATCCAAGAATACTATTGTGTAAAGTTTTAGGGCATGTCTACACTACAAGCTTAAACTGCCTTTCAGTGCTATCCTACACATATCTACTCAGAAGTAGGGATGGAGTAGAAATTTGGTTCAGTTGGCATTTAAGGGAGCAATTTTAACTATGTAATTTATGCCGCCCTAAATTGAACTGCTCTAAATTTCTACCAGATCCAAACCCTGTTCAGGATAAAGGGCTACTGCTAGCTCAGCTGGCCTAAGCCTGTCAGAGGAAAAACAAGCCTTTTGACTTACACCACTCTTTTTGACGTGATGAGCAGTCTTGTGGTTCTTGGGAGGAAAATGTTGCACTCAAGTCCAATTCTAAAACCACAGATTTCTATTGCAATCAATTTCTGCCATAATTTCAGGCAATTCTTCTGATTTCATGGCAGTTACATGGATAAGACAGTGACCCACTCTTGAGACATATTCTGCAGGTGGATCCCTCTCATTTCATTCTGGTGAGCTGTAATTCACATACATTTTTCTTGCGGGGCCCCCTCCCTCCAATTGGCAAACTCTTAACTGCATAACTATATTTGTTCTGGACATCAGTTAATCTGCTCACTCTCCTGGAAATCATGCTATTTTTCTTTCTTTCTTTCTTTCTTTTTGCAGTATCATACATCATACCAGACTGATTGGTTTACAGGACTGTAAACATTGCAGCTGTTTCCTGTTTTTCTTATAAAATGGAGCACTGCATTATTTTTTACTTATACACCTTTTCCTCGGCACTTATCGCTGGCAGATATTC
The DNA here is from genome assembly GCF_964106915.1 of Podarcis gaigeae. Lineage (NCBI taxonomy): Eukaryota > Metazoa > Chordata > Lepidosauria > Squamata > Lacertidae > Podarcis > Podarcis gaigeae. Next base: position 29,523,241 of record NC_139683.1, on the reverse strand, counting down.
TGGTTTAGGGACTTGCTTGTGTTAGCAGCTGCTGAGTGTTTTGTAGTCTTCTAGCACACTCATATATCCCATAAATCATTTGGCTGTGTGTAAAGTGCTAGTGCATCGGCATATTTCGCTTTGTCTGTAGGGGGGGGGAGAATCTTCAGACAAAGGACCAAATTACAAGTGAAAGAAATGAGAGAGACCCAATACTGGATTTCCAGACACCTTTTTAGTTCCTTCAAAGCTGGTGTGGAGTGGGTGCCAAGGAGCAAGTCAGCAATAACTCAAAAGTGTCAGTGAAGTTAACTCTTTATTCAAAGAAACAAAACAGCTCTGGCCTAGTGATCACAGCAACTCCTCCCAAGAAGTCTTGCCCCAATGAGGCAGTTGCAAGAACTGAAGGTTCCTGCCTCCCCACTGATCACTAAATCTCCTCTTCCAGGTCCTTCCCCAGCAACCTGAAGCTCCTTTGTCTTGTCTCTCTTTGCTCCGCATCCTCTTCATTCCTCTTCATGTTTTAGGAGACCAGGGGGAAGGGAGCTGGTCACAGCAGGAGTGGGAGATTCCCTGGCTATCTCATCTCTGCCTCTTGGCCACTCTCATCTCCAGCCTCTGATTCTGGACTACTGTCTGCCACAGCTTCCTCCTGCTCATCAAACCCTGTTGACTTTTCAGCTGTTGACACCTCCACCTTCTAGGCTGCTCCCTCTTCTCCCTGTGACCACTCAGTGTCATCCCACCAACACCACCCTCGCTCTGGATTCCCCAGCTGGTGCCTCCCATCTCTTCTCTACACCCAGCCAGTCTATGACAATCAGTCATCAATAGTTGCTGGCTAAGAGACTTACGCATGTAGGTATTTCAAGAATGGAGTAGGGGCTAGTGATTGTGTTTGTCACTAGCTGCACAGACCGCTATTGAGCAATCTGTCCATTTAAACATGCTGAAATACCAAAGTGCCAAGCAGGAGTAGTTGTTATGCTCGTTTTGAATTTTAAAATTGGTCCACAACCAGCCAGAAGTATCTGGGATTAAATCAAGTGCATCAGTAAGTGTCATCTTCAAGTCAAAAGAGTGATGGTGTAGTAAATGGCATGTTAACATTCAGATATCATTTCTGAAATCCATAAACACAACTGTCAAAACCAAACAGGCATGCAATAGTATAGTGGCACATGTCTGATAGTGGTATGTGTTTCCTTGGTGCTCCAAGAAGAGCTACAATTCATCTGCTCACTGTTAAGTTTACATATTGCGATGAGTAGGCCTAAAAACATGCCATAAATATAACGAAATGGACCTAAATAAAGTGTCATCATCTATTTTGAACTATTCTTTTTTAGCTGTTTTATTATATTTACTATAATATTTATATCATGCCTAACCCCCTCCTGCCAGTCCCAAGGAGCTTCAGAACCCCAGGATATCTCTTTCAGATACAAACTGATGCACCTCTCATTTTTACAAGAGATGCCAGACTTGCATCATCTGGAAGTAAAGCAAAGAAAGTTATGTTGGTGAGTGGGTATAGTAATAGTAGTTGTTGAAACAATTCTTTAAATGCCTAGTTTTGTCAAATGGAAGCATTTTGATTTAAATTGTTGCATGTTATTAAAGGCAGAGTGGCTAAACAGCTTGAATTGCAGGAGCAGATTTTGTGGGCAGCAAAGGGGAAAAGGACATGGGGAAAACCTGCTCTGTGAACACAGTTCCAAAATGAAAATGCTAAGGGTTTCATGACTTAGGCTTTGGGGTCCAACAATTTAGCAATTCTCTTAGGAATGGATAACACCTTTGTGTTCACAAGATATGGCACTAAGAGTGGAGGGAGAGTGATGCTTCCCTGTGGCCTATCCCTCCAGCATGATTGCTGCTACATGACCCTGTAAGTGAATTAGTAGGTGAATGGTCAGTAACAGATATATGGCAAGTTTCATCAGGCCAGGTCAGAGGAAAAGTTCTAGGAAACTTAAATAGTCTTTTACCATGCGATGCTAGCCTATAAAAAGATATTCACTTATCTGTTATGTGCCTATCTTTCCTTGCCTTATACTTTTCTCCCTGTAAAATATTGATCCTGATGTCTTACCCTGAAGGAGAGAGGAGAATAAGATTAGTAAGCAGAGCACTGCAGTCTTCTGTCTCTTTAGCATTTAATTCAAACTACCCTTTCCTCTCTTGAAGTTTGGAAGTTCTTTTAGAGTTACAGTATAATTTACCTTCTGCTGGAAACTTGGGTTGCTACATTGGCTCTATGGAAGGGGAAAACTGGAACAAGTGAGGTAGGTTTGAAAGCTGTATAAGCTGGGTCTGCATCAGGATTTGTGGGGTCCTTGACAGTCATCGCAAATGGGTTCTACAGGGATGGAGTAGTGGAATTGATTTCCATGTGGTGGACTCTAACAATTAGAATTACTGCTTCTGAAATGTAGTGCAAAACTTGCACTTGGTTCGTTGGTATCTGTAGTGGAATAATTTGAGCAAGTGCACAAAACCTACAAACAGGAAATAATTTAATAATAAAAGCACTGGTGATTCTTTGAAAATTTTGATAACTTTGATTATGATGATAATTTACCACCCATCTGGCTGGGTTTCCCAGAACTGCCTTGTATGTTTTTAGAGTGGGTGGCGGGGAAATGCTTGAAACTTATATGTATTTCATTCGTTAACAGATCTGTGACATGTCTTTAATGCATGTCAAGTTGTATAGCTCAGATGTCGTCTGCCAGTGCCAAACTGAAAGTCAACATAAAAATTCTGAACATACTACAAATGCTAATCACTTACAGATTTATCAGTCATACTTGCGATTTAGTCCAAAACTATGGTCAACAATAAGCAGAAGATACACACCATATCCACTTGCATATCTGTCTGACAGAATATAGGAAAATGAATGGTAAAAGGTATTTGAAAATGGCAGTGCAAACTGGATCCTTTATTGTGCTTGTGCTAAGGGTCGAGGTTGCAAAAGAATCAGAATCCTTTGTTACAATGCTCATATTGCCATAAACACTTAATAAATACTTCACAGTGATCCCCACCATCATATAAAATAAAGGTATTTAGGCAATATTTTCACTGTTTACAACATCACTCAAGCCCTGTACCCAAATATCTGGGTAGTACTATAATCCTCCCGATGCTTCCACTTACAGCTGCTAGCCTTTCCTCCCAAAGGAGCCCAGGGAGGCAAATATAATAAACCCTGCAATTTACATGGCTATCAGCATCCAGCTTTAAGTATAATTAGAGAGAGAGAAAGCTATTGTTCTCTCCATTCCCTCATACTACTGGAACTAGTAACCAGTTCAATAACTTTCTCTTTACACCTTTAATAGAATGCCTTGTTCCTCAATAGCTTTCTGCTGCAAACTGATGGCTTTGAAGACGTTTTCTATGGAAAAGCTCTCTGTTTTATTTGTAGTGTCAGACTAAATCTACCGCAGTACAAAAGTTAGCTTATACTCTGTGACATAGCAATCAATTAACTCTGCTTAGCTTTGATACTCATCTTCCCATTGGTTAACTCATTAACACAGGCAGGTCAACAGGCAGGCTCTCACCAAGTCCGCAAGCGGTTTAGCAATTCATTCATTACTTTACAAACACCATCTGTTAGCATCACCTTTCAGTCAACTAGAGTGTGAAGTAATGACTTTAAGGCACATGGGTTCCTGGACAACTGAACTGAGGTGAAACTTATCAGAGAACTTCTGTATTGTATATTTAATAATGCCCAGCTGTTGTCTAGGCATAAAGAAATCCAGGGCATGTGGTTTCTAGGATACATAACAGCCAAACTAAGGACTCCGGTGACCTAGGAGCATTGCTTTTCTGAGGGCCCCATGGAAATTCCTTGGTGGCCTGTTAGTCCTTATCTCTTGTTCAAAGTGGGGAAAGCCATCTGGATTTGACTGCCCATTTTTACCTCCTCACCACTTAAAAAGCAAAATTGCATTAAAAATTCTTTTCCTCCCCACCCCCCCTTACCCTGAACTTTACTTGATTTATAACTAAATTGTCTCTCCCTGGTGCCTGAATGAAGGATATAAGAGAGGATTACAAGTTTATACTCAACTGTGATATCAAGGTAGAAAGAATAGCTGCATCCTAAACCCACTTACCTGGGAGAAAACCTCACAGAATTCAATAGGGTTTACTTCTGAGTCAACTTAGGTTTGCAGCCACAGATGGCTTTGTAATGGGCTGTTAGACACTTCATTAACTTTAAAAGGGAACACATAGGAAAGTAATTGATTTGCAAATATCTTCTAATGGATGAGATATGCATGGTAACTGTGTACTACAAAAAATTACACACACACACACACACACACACACACACACACATTTCCAGCGAATGATGAAACAGAGCACAGGCTCATGCAAAAATAAACCAATTGCAGCAGAACAAAAAATACCAGATGAAAATGGAAATTAATATTGAAATGGATGGAACTGTTTTTGTATGTCCCTACTTTTGAGGTGGCTGATGGGTGTTTGTGGTTGTTGTTCTTTCTTTCATTCTACAAATCATTGGCACTCTGCAGCCTTCCCAGGTATCTGTACTTTCATCAAAGGCCAGGGGAGGATTGCATGAGGCAACTCCTTCCATGGGGCTTTCTCAGATTAGGAAATGCAAACAGCCCAGAGTACATGAAGGAGTGCTAGAGAAATGCAGTCTGGAAAGAAAAATGCATGAGCCACTCTTGGCCACTTTAGTAATAATAATAATAATAAAATGTACATTGCATTTTCTGTGAATGAAATATCAAAATAGAAACCTCTTTTGTAGTTTTCAAGAAACCCTTGGGAAAGTCAGTACAAATTTTGGCACAGCATTAGCATATCTTAGTAAAGCTTGAATTAATGGGACTTGATAATATTTTCTTTCATTAAGTATATGCAAGGTTCATTCTTCTTGTAAAAATGCAAATAAAAATAGAGCCTTTTTTGGACTCTGTTTCAAATAATCCACTATCTTCTGCTGTTTCCTGTTTAAATGTAGAACATGCATAAAGTCAGAGGTAAATAAATGCGCACACACTGTAGTCTAGAAATAACCATAAAAAATCAGACGTTGATATTAAAGTGGACTGTAGTATTTTGAAAATAAAATTGTCGTGCAAGCAAATTCATTTTACTTAAGGCAGTTCAGATGCTCCAGTCATTCAATGTCAGAATACACATATTCAACACACACATTCATGGAAGCAATGCCGTGTATCGGGTTGTCGTGTGTGTCGACAAATCATTTCAAGCCAGCCTGAAGACATCATCATGTCAAGGTAACAGTAAAAATATATTACAGTAAATCTATGGAAAATTCTAATGATACATGATTGCCTTCTTTGTGAGGTTTGGAAAATTATGCTCTAATGTGAAGATGACAGCATGCTATCAGGGTAAATGACACTGAAAGAAAATATTAAAACAAACTATTAAGCCTTAACATTGTATTAAAATCTGCAGAATTTCCCTTATTATTTCCTTGAAGATCTTACTAATGTTCTCACATAACGGCTATTATAATCTTAGCTTCTTAGAAAGTGATAATATCTTCTATGAGTTTAATTAACATTTTGAGAAATGAAAAGAAATTTTGTGATGCTTTGAAATTTGAAAAAAACACACAGAATTCTGACTTTGAATTCTAACCCTTTTCAAAATTCTCTTTTGAAAACATTGAAGAACACTTTGGAACATATACTTTAACTCTTGCTGGAAGTTTTAATGCAACTTGTTGTGAAAACTCTCAAGAAGATAGAAGCAAAATTATCTGTCATACCTCATGCCGGAGTGATCCTGTAGCTGTGCAGATGAGAGGAGACCAGGACCCAAAGTTAGGATCGAGTTCCATACCAGAGGTGAGTAAGTTCTTCTCTTGCATACATGCAAGTTTTAATGCAGCAGTGTAAAGCAAGCCAGCATAACCTCTGGACTTGCAGGTGACTGCCCATCCTCCATCCAACAGGGGCTTATAAATATTTTGGTCTGTGAAGTGCTTGGGCCCCCAAAGGAAAGGCTTCTCAAGGAGTGCATGGACTGGTTGCATTCAGCTGAGTAGATCACAAGTTGTGCAAATGATATGTTGAGTTGCATTATTCTTGGCTGTTTTCACTGAAAGCCCGATAGTATTCAAAACTAAGGATGCTGGGAAAACAACAGGTAATTCAAATTTTCATTTAAGTCCAAATCGTAGTGATCAAAGACATAGGAAGCTGCTGTGTTCTACTGGTCACATATCCTTTCCTAGCCACGTTGGCTGTGTGCTACATTCAGTGTTAAAAGCAACAAACTTTGGAATACCAGTTGCTAGGAATCGCAAGTGAGAACAGGATGCCGGACCAGATGGACCACTGGTTTGATCCAGCAGGTGGTTCTTATACTGTATTCTTTGACTGGTGACTACTATTTAAGGTTCTGGGCTGGGCATCTTTTGTGGCTATGCTGCTCAAGGATGCTGGATCTGGGACTCTTTTTTTGCATGCAAAGCCTGTTCTGCAGCTCTTGGCATTTTTGGCTCTTGGCATTTTTAGAGGGTAGGGTCTTTGTTATTGTAAATTGTAATGGTTACATAAAAGACATATTTTGGTAGTGACAACTTCTCTACAACTGCTTCCAGAATGGCACAGGAGCCTGACTCATAATGCTAAGATGCCTATACCATGCACAACAACTTCTGAGATATATTCTAAACAATACTCATGGAAGATGTCAGACGTAAATAATGTCCTCCGTTTCACTTCCCATAAAAATGAAGTACTCTGAGCAAGGGCAATGTTATTTTTCATGATTCCACACAGGTTTAAGTGCATTAAGTTTTCAAAGGTAATGCCGCTTACAGAATAATTCAGCAATAAACCAAGGAGTGCTGGGAGACCTTTGAGACAAACTGATTTATTGTGCTTCAGTTTTTGTCGGTGACAATCTACTCCGTCAGGTGGATAAAGTGGACTAAGGAATGGTGGTTACATAAACATATGGGTTAAGATTCCTGTGAAGGATAAACCAGCTTAACAGGTTGGGAAGATGATGGGGCTATTAAGACAGAGATAACCTGATAGGTGAGACATCAAATAAGCATAATAGTAAACAATTGGTATACAAGGAAATGGAAAGCTTTTGCACCTACCCAAATAATTCTGATACGCTTATAAATCAAATGGATTGCATGGCCTTTTTGTTTAAAAAAATAAATAAAGTGGCCATATCCTGTTTATTGTTTATTTCTGGTCTGAAAAGGAACGTTACATCTGTTTGGAGAATGTCTATTAAAGTACCTCTGTATTATTACCAGGATCCAAGGCTCAGCATCCTAGTAATTAAAAATCTATATGGGTTGCAGTAATGGTGAACTTTATACTTAATCCTGTGTGCTATTAGAGCTTCAGTGAAAGTTAATTCATGGGCAACAGTTCTCTCTTTTATTTTTTCACACTTCTTATATGGATACAAACCCACACTTCATAAGGGTATGTACATGGACGTTACTCACACACAACACAGGGCGTGATGTCATGTCATGATGACATGATGACACCCCTCAACTTGCACACATGACGCAAGCACACCCAACAGTGTGGCTGCATGACATGAGCACGGCCTGCAGCATGCATGGGTGGCTGCTATGGACCTCTGAGGGTGCCTGACCCCCTCGCTGAAAATTGGGGAGGGCCTGACCCCTCCTAGATGGTGCACCTGCCATAGTTTAACTATGCACAGTGAAGAACTACTTACTTTTGGCTGCCTTGAATTTCCCCCCCATTAAGCTCCATTGAATGGCCTTGGGCTCTAGTATTTGCAGTTGGTCCCTTATCTTATGAACCATTTCTCCCTGGTTTTAATCAAGAGTAGGAAACTCATCTGCATCTCACAACTACTAACGGAATGTGATAGCACACAATTAATTGATTTTACTGGTATCATTGTGGTTCTGTTACATATATATGCCAGAATCCCTATGCGTGTCTACTCCCCCCCCCCAAAAAAAAATGTTCCCTTGATAGGTCAGATCTTTTGCATGGAGACAATTGTGTGCTGCCCTGAATGTGAACTACATTAACCCAAGAACATGCACATGCAAGACTATTCCAAAAAGAGGTTAGTTTGTTACAAGAAACAAAGCAAACATTGACTCAATACAAAGTAGTTAATGTGAAGCAGCGTATATAAAGATGTATTTAAGTAACATTCACACTCTAAATTTCCTTAGTGTCTGTGGAAACTCTCAAGAAGATAGAAGCAAAATTATCTGCCATACCTCTTGCTGGAGCAATCCTGTAGCTGTGCAGATGAGAGGAGACCAGGACCCAAGGTTAGGATCAGGAGTTCTATACCTGAGGTGAGTAAGTTCTCTCTAGACACGCAGGTAGTCAGGCAATAGAATCCTTACCAACCCTTTGGTTCAGGTTCCATGATGCCTTAACGTGGTCCTTCAGAACGATGTGGAAATGCATGGCTGTTTTTGAAGCTGTGATAGCTAGCAAACTAGTGCCACAGCCTAGTTTTAAGTAGGATTTTGGTATCTGTAGGAAAGATGGGAGAAGTCTAATGATGCAAAAAGGGCTGGTTTAGTTATATACAGGTAAGTGTGCACAAAGGAGGGCTGAAAAGGTAAAGTAGGGAAGTCTTGTTGTGTACCATGAGGTGATGAGTTCCTGTATGTGATGAAGTATTTTTAAGATAGCTTCTTGAATAGGTTTCCTACCTGTAAACAAGTGTTTTGCATATTGTTTCCTGGTTTGTCTGGACATGTGAAATGTGCATCTTACTGTTCTGCTTATCCTCTTAATTTCCATCTTTCTGATCCCAATATTTGTTTAAAGAGAACTTGTACCTGGAGGTCAGAGACAAGGCATCTCTTCATTCAGTAACCTTTCAAACTGCCCAATGGGTTCATTATTATCATTATTTTAATCCACTTTCCCTGGTGGTTCTTGTCAAACAAGCAAGGTAAAGGTCAAAAGAAAGAAGAATGGTGAAAGAGTGGTTACTAACAATACATCTCTTTGGTTATGTTAAGATACTTTGAACCATAGTGAATGCTGCCCAAAGGAAAAATGCCCAGATGCTGTTTATCTGCATCAAGAAAAACTCAGTTTTTGTCTACATGTTATGAATATACACAAAATAAGTTATGCACGCCATATGCTATAGATCTATTTTTGTGAATAGGTGATTTCAGAATTATCCCTTCAACATTCTATATATAAAAAGGCAGATCAGGAAAACCTCCTCCTTTTGTAATAAAACAAAAGGAGATTTGTGTATCAATCATTTTAAATGATGATGGAGTAGAGATGTTGTAGCTGATATTATGAGCAACTTTAATCTTGGAAGTAAAACTTTTCTGCATATTTCCACACGCACAAATCAATAATTTTAAAGGTTAACAGTTAACTCTTTGCATAGCAACAGAAGTTCAAATCAATGGCAAACTCTCAAAATCAATACAAGTATTGAAAGGCAGCTGGAACGCGTGGCAACAGGACATCAAATTAAGGAAACGGCACAAACTCAGTTTATTTGACAACATTACATAGAAACAAAATGACTGCTGTAGATCAGATAAATAGATCAAAGATACCTGTGAAAAGCATAGAATTGTGTTTCTTTGGTGTTTTCAGTTTTTATGGGTTACAACCAGCTCCCCGCCATCTATCATTGCTTTGCATTTAAGATATGTTATAAGTAAAAGCAACTAAGGCACTTCAATTTATCACTATTTATCAGCTATGGCAAAAAATAAATAAATGTTCAGACTATACCCACATGGTCCAGGTATGGGTTTGGGAAAGGAAAATGATTGTGGAAAATAGAATAAAGGACTACACACAATGTGAGCTTATGTTCTTAGGTTAGACTTACAGTGGTCTCTCTCAGGTTCCAGTCTAGTGCACTAACCTGACTTGACTAATACTGGTAGGGCTTTAAATAGAGGATTTTGCTTCTAGTACAGGTGACTCTCAACTTATGGTAGGGTTACATTCTGAGGATAGTGCCTGAAAACAAAACTTTGTATAGTCAAATCGCATTGGGTTCAATGACAGGTGGGATTGCCAAAGACTTTCCCCCCAGGCACCCACCCCCTTTCCGCCTTATTATTATTATTATTATTATTATTATTATTATTATTATTTTGCCAAGCATATAAAGCTGAATGCATAGAAGTTAAAAGCGTATAAGTTGCGACTTACCTTTATTTTATATCCATTATTACTCTTCACTGCAATAGTGAAGGGCAAAGGATATGGAGAACACTGCAACGAGAACACTTTATTGAGCTTCTATACAAGTATAGAAGCTCAATAAAGCGCTGTGGTCTAAACCAGTGTTTCCCAACCTTGTGCCTCCAGCTGTTTTTGAACTACAACTCCCATCATCCCTGACTAGCAAGACCAGTGGCAAGGGATGATGGGAATTGTAGTCCAAAAACAGCTGGAGGCACAAGGTTGGGAAACACTGGTCTAAACCACAGAGCCTAGGGCTTGCCGATCGGAAGGTTGGCAGTTCGAATCCCCACAACGGGGTGAGCTCCCAATGCTCAGTCCCTGCTCCTGCCCACCTAGCAGTTCGAAAGCACGTCAGAGTGCAAGTAGATAAATAGGTACCGCTCCAGCGGGAAGGTAAACGGCGTTTCCGTGCACTGCTCTGGTTCACCAGAAGTGGCTTAGTCATGCTGGCCACATGAAGCTGTCTGCAGACAAACACCAGCTCCCTCGGCCTATAGAGCGAGATGAGTGCCGCAATCCCAGAGTCGTTCGCGACTGGACCTAACGGTCGGGGTCCCTTTACCTTTACTAGTATAGCCAGTGATTGGGTCTCCCTCTGCATTGGCAGACTTATAAAAGTTTGTAATTATTGTTAAAATTATTGCTAAATTTCTTGTATTTTGATATTCATATTACTCTTTTTATTATTATTCATACATTCGTTTTTTAATATAGTTCTGGAATTGTGCCATTACCTTAAAAAAGTTTTAACGGATGCAGGGTCAGTTTAATCTTAAAATGCAATGAAGTAGACCCTCAGTCCATCTTCAATCTAACCATAGTGTAATTAACTTACAGTACCTTTGAAAAACTGCAGTCATGTATTTTCTCTTCTGAAATGCCCACCGACCCACAAAATGATGGCTTATCCACCTTACTAGGACTCAGCAATTCTGGATAAAATTATACTACTGCTAGGCTATTTTTTCTCCTTCTAGCTATAGAAGTAGAATGATGGTATCAATCATCAAACAAGATTTCTGAGAGGGGAACACTTTCTGACACACACAGCTTACAAGAGAGTTCTGCATTTTAAGACTTTACACCTTCACAAACAGTGGGAGACGCTAAGGTGAGTTCATTCTAGCCTATCTCCAGCTCCCCTTCCCCCAATCTTGCCCTCTCCTTATATGGTGGTGTAATTAATAGTTGTAATGTTTTGGAGACACTCTGTCTTTCTCGAAGACTATTTAGAGCTACAGATTGCCACACACATATATATAAATCCATTCAGGACAACCTGATACATCTTTAGTGATCTGTAGCTGTTTCAACCCAATCTGGACAAGTGAAAAAAATGGGCCACATTTGCCCAATTCAATTTGGGAATCAACCAGTTCTGGGGCTCAGTACCAGCATTATCTGCATGTCTGGTAGAACTGCAAGGCCTCTTCAACATTGATTATATACAGCATTGTTTAATTAGCTTTCCTAGTACAACATTTTATTTTGTGTGTGGTTACTGCACTTACATAGTTAGGAAAGATGCTTGAAGGCACAAGGAGAAGGGGATGACAGAGGACGAGATGGTTGGACAATGTTCTCGCAGCTACTAACATGAGTTTGACCAAGCTGCAGGAGACAGTGGAAGACAGGAGTACCTGGCGTGCTCTGGTCCATGGGGTCATGAAGAGTCGGACATGACTAAACGACTAAACAGCAATTATGCAGAAAGAACTGAACACCCATTTCATCACCACATAAATTTATACAGCACTATTGAATAGTAGCTGTTCGCTACACTGCTAAAACTGATTTCTGAGAAGATGTTGGAATTGTAACATCTAATGGAAAGATAGTAAATAACATTCTAATGTACCAGTGTTCAAAGTAAAAAAATACACTAATGTCTTCTTTAGATCAAGGAAGGGAACTTTTCTAGTCCAGTAGGCCAGATTGTTATCTCTCTGCCATTTGCAGGCAAATTTTGGCAGGTGGATGGAGCCATCCACATGTCAATCACCTGATGTCACAATGAGGTCAGGTGCAGGGTGGGTGTGTCACAAGATAGTGAGGCCTGCTGGGCTCAATTTGACCCATGGGCTGCAGTTCCCCACCCCTGATCTAGATGGGAGTGGGAATGATGTATTTGAAAGAGCTCCATGGACTTCTCCAAGATGAATGAGTGGTAAACGGATGCAATGGTTGTATCCAAATGGTAACCTTATTTTTGTTCAGATTTGTTTCTTCAAATCCATCTTTTTCTGTGTAGAATAGGCAAATGAGCATCCACACAGTTCCGTTTTTTGTCAATCACCACTTGTCATGCACACCATTGGGCAGAACTTGACAGATAATATCCTTCCCCTTAACCAGTCCTGCTTTCCAGTTATCTCACAAGATTAAGCAGCAGTTTGCCTGATAATGATGATTTTCTGATTTAGCATAATTGCACAAGACCTGTAGCAATAAAAATAAATTGAGGATGCTTAAGTTTTTTAAGTAGGTTGTGTTTGCCGAGCTTTACAAAAATTCCTTTCTTCCAACCTTCTCCAACTGTTATTCAACTTCAGGTAAAAGCACCCCCAGATCCAACCATTGTTGCTCAGAGGTGGGAGGTAAGGGCAGACAAAACTGTCAGTTTTGGTTACTCTCATTTGGTTTCTCATTTTTCCACTCTTCAGTTCTCCACATCATTTTGTGATTTAAAAAAAAAAGTCCATTAAAAAGCACCAGCATTTTACTGTGATTTTCTCTTAATATACCCTTTTGGTATGCAGTTTTGCCTGAGATACAGATTTATGCAGAGCATTTTCCTATAACAGAATGCATCTCTGTATGCTATTTCAGCTAATATATGCATCTTACCATACTAGATGCATTTTTCTATGCCTTACTTGGCTAAGGAACTGCAAAATTCAGAGAAGTACAAATTTGGAAGGGAGGCTGTGTTTTGGTTCACATAGTGTTTCAGAACATGCCAATGAGATAAAGCTGCTTTTAAATATGAACTGAAACATTTTTTTTCTCCCCATCCCTAGTGAGAGGGCAATCAAAACAATTCTGATCTTCTTCTTTTCCAAACCTGTCCAAGAGTCTCCTGCAGCACTGGAGTGTGTTTTTTGTGTGTGGAATATACACAGCAAGAGATGGCAAGAGGTCTCCCTGCTGAAAAGAGAAGCTTGCCTCTTCCTACTGCTCCCACCCCCACCACAATGTCTCTAATAGCTCCATGCGGGACTGATTTGATTCCCTTCTTCCCTCTCAGGAACATGATCGGATTCTGAGGCACTGCAATCTGAAGCTGAAATCAGTTGGGGGAGGCTGGGAGAGAGGAATTAATTTACAGTAAGTTTGGCACAATACCCTTCTCCAATCAGCCCCAAACATTTATTTTTGTTATTATAGATCTCGAGCAAGCCTACTCATGCCAGAAGCAATCAGAAGTGGGGGTGCAGCAATAGAGGTGACATGCTGAAATGTCACTACATATATGGCACACTATTCATAACTCCCCCCCCAAAAAAAAATCCTTACAAGTTTCCACACCAGCAGTGACAGCAGCATAATGATTTATTTTTAATTACTGAATTTTCCGTGGTAAGGTGAAATCCAGGTTAAACAAAGAGAAAAGGATGGGCTGGCATTCTGATGAGGATTATGTAGAGCGGATGCTGCAAAAAAACAAGCAAGCAAGCAAACAAACCCTTCTGAGCATGACCAACACAGAGTTCACAATAAACTGTCCAATGCTAATATTTATGTACAGTATACAATTGTGGCACAGGATTCCAGTTCTTCCCCAAACAATAGGGGAGCTTTGCTGTCTTTCCCCCCAATGATTGCTAACTACATCTTTTCATACCTTCAAATTCCATGTACAGCTACCCCATTTGGATGCTTCTCAGGTGCTTTCCCCAGAACCTGTTTCACCTGAAGAGCCAAGGATCTGCTGTCCCATCATTCCTGTGCAATGGCACAGGGCACATGCCAGGTAGGAGGACACAGAAAGGAGAGGTGCTCACCTTCAGGCCAAGGATTTGGTCTTTCACACTCTTGAGGTGGGGATGAGGCGTGTGAAAATGGAATTTAGGAATGGTAGACTGAATGAAGGACTTCAGTTGCCCTCCAGCCTTTGTTAGAGCAAGTCGATCAGTTGAAGCTTGTCATGATGATGCCTTTCTTCCTCACCTTGGGAGTACTTGCTGTGTATGCACCCCCTCTTCCAATGTGTATGCATAGAGGTTCTTTGCTGGTAAGGCGTTGACCTATTTCGATCCTGTCCCTAAAATGGAATGGCCATTAACAATGGCTTAGGCCTTAATCTCATGTGGGCATGATGCAATTACCTTGATATTTGTCATTAACTCTTAGGGTTGAAATCCTTGAACAGATTAAATTAGTCAGATGAGATTCAGCAACTTGGACTGCTCTTAAATTTGGATCTGTTTGATGGGAAAGCACAATACCGTTGCCGTAAATTCAGATGAGTTTTATTGATCATTGGAGAGGTTTTCTGAGTCTTGATGTAGTCCATAAATATGGAAGACAGTACTTCCTACAGATTGCCTTGATTCCCATAATTGAATCAGCTTAGAATACTTTCAGTGATGAACAGCTATGCACTGTCTCTTGTTAATAAAACTGAAGCATGGTTTAATACAGGAAATAATGGGAGAAATCCAATGGTGCCTGCCCACCAACAGAACAGACACTGTAGAAGAGAGCTTCTATCTTCCCATTGTTCCCCATGACTCCACAGAATCTCTTCCAGAGGATTTGGGCTGTCCCAGAGCAAACATGGATGGGCAAGGGAGCTGCTGGGGAAGGAGAGAAGGGGGGAGTGCCATGTCATGAGTGGGCATGCTATGTTTATGTTTAGACACACCTCCCTAGAGATTTACTTTTCATACTTCCTCTAGCACCTGTGGCAGTAATTTCATAAAATAAAAAAACCTGCAACATCAGAACATGAGAAGAGCTTATCTAGTTCAGGATCTTGTTCTCCTATTGGCAAACCAGATGTTTGTGGCTCACAAACAGCACACCAACACAACAGCACTCTCCTACCCACACCTTGGCCCACAGCTGACCCAAGACATTTTGCTGCCTGAATCAAAGGACAAGATGGTGTCTCCCTTCCATGTTCAGAAGGGTGGAAAGGTGCTCTCAGTGGTTTCCTGTGGAACACTGTGGAACGTCCTTCTATGGAGAAATGATAGAGCATCAGCTTTGCACACAGAGGTCCCAAGTTCAATCACCAGTATCTTTAGGTAGGGCTGGAAGAGGTTGCTGCCTGACACCCTAGAACAGGCATGGCCAAACTTGGCCCTCCAGCTGTTTTGGGACTACAACTCCCATCATCCTTAGCTAATAGGACCAGTGGTCAGGGATGATGGGAATTGTAGTCCCAAAACATCTGGAGGGCCGTGTTTGGCCATGCCTGCCCTAGAGAGTCTTGCCAGTCAGTGCAGACAATACTGGTCTAGACCAGGCTTCCTCAAACCTGACCCTCCAGATGTTTTTGGCCTACAACTCCCATGATCCCTAGCTAGCAGGACCAGTGGTCAGGGATGATGGAAATTGTAGTCTCAAAACATCTGGAGGGCCGAGTTTGAGGAAGCCTGGTCTAGACGGATCCATGGACTAACTTAGTATAAAGCTGCTTGCCAAAGTTTGCAAATCTTTAGAAGGATGATAAGTGAGACATTAACATGAGCAGGAGCAACGGTACGTTTAAGTTTGTGAAGAGCAGATGTGTTAACCACAGATTTGCTTAATTAGTTCTAAATCCTTTTTAATGTTATGGTTTCTGCACTGAGCACATGGCTACTTAATTTCAAAAGAATGCTCCTCTTCATGGTAATTTTTCACTGCGCACACCTGAAGGGAAGGGAACTTAGAAAATGTTGACCGTTATATGTAATAAACTGTTAACAGGCCAGTAGTCCCAACTGCAGACACATTTGAGAGCCATAATGATAGGCTGTATCAATGATAAGTGACCTAAGAAGGTTATAAATACACCTTAACTGGCTATTATTCTTGACTGTGTCCAAAATCTGCTTACGAAAGGGAGTAGAAGACTTACATACTGCAGCATGGAAGTCCATAAATATGAATTTACATGATGGGTTGTGGGAAAGTACAGAATGAATTTAGTGGCTTAGCAATCTGCATTTTTAACAGGAGTCACCCTGCTTAATCTCCCTGCGTACCAAACTGGGACTTTTTTAAAAAAAATATATTATCTTGTCCCATTTAACATTGGTAAGTGGAACATACTTTCCATCCATTGAGAATTTACTGTGACTTTTATGGACATTTATGGGCACTTGCAAAATGGCGAAGTCTGCAAAAATACAATGGATTCTCAGAGGGAATGTCTGTTCCGGAGTTTTTGTCTCTGAACAAGTGGGTAGTGTGTCAGACTATGGCCACAAAATTGCAGGTTTGAAATCTATGGCATCTCTAGTAGCTTTGACTTGAGTATCCTTATTTAAGTAACACCTCATTCTTCCACCTGGGGTTAGTCCTTGTATCCAACTCAGGGCATAAAAATTATTGAAGATGAAGGAAGGGAGGTACATTTCCCTGGGACACAAGAGTCCAAGGTGTAGACTTGACATGTATAGGTTCCTACTTCTCTCTAGGATTCTTTACTCAGTCCCATGAGCATTTTGAGCATGATGAGCAGGTCTTGCCTTGGATACACCCCCCCTTGACATACTCCAGCCCAAATGTTACCTGCAGAATATAATGCTTGAACTGGCTGACAGAATTTGAAATCACAATGTCCAGATGAAGGTAATGTAATGCCCACTTCAGACATTATATTCTACACTTGATGGGTGCTGGGAAAAGGAAGTGGTCAAGCCTGAGACCTGCTCCTGAACTTGTTACATGGGGAGATGAAATCTTGCCCTTCAATTCACCAACCCATTTATGTTGTTGTTGTTTAGTCGTTTAGTCGTGTCTGACTTTTCGTGACCCCATGGACCAGAGCACGCCAGGCCCTCCTGTCTTCCACTGCCTGCCGCAGTTTGGTCAAACTCATGCTAGTAGCTTCGAGTACACTGTCCAACCATCTTGTCCTCTGTCGTCCCCTTCTCCTTGTGCCCTCCATCTTTCCCAACATCAGGGTCTTTTCCAGGGAGTCTTCTCTTCTGATGAAGTGGCCAAAGTATTGGAGCCTCAGCTTCAGGATCTGTCCTTCCAGTGAGCACTCAGGGCTGATTTCCTTAAGAATGGATAGGTTTGATCTTCTTGCAGTCCATGGGACTCTCAAGAGTCTCCTCCAGCACCATAATTCAAAAGCATCAATTCTTTGGCAATCAGCCTTCTTTACGGGCCAGCTCTCACTTCCATACATCACTACTGGGAAAACCATCCCTTTGTGGTGAAAATTGAGAGGGTGCATTTTGGCTAGTAGGAAGGCAAAGAAATTCTCTGAAAGTTTGGAGGAGAAGACTTAAATCGAATGAAGGAAACTTTTGGATCCAATCCAAAAGTTTCCTTCATTTTTAGCCAATCAACAGCACAAGTGTCAATTTGCTGGCTTATTGTCCTTTACATAGTTTAACTTGTTCTGCTCAAGCTTATTTAGAAATTATTGATAGCTGAGTAATTCTGGCCATCAAAGTGGAGCAGGGGATTGAATAAAGGATTTAATCCAGCAACGAACAAGCAACTCCTTTATACTGTCAGCAAACCCCTCAGCCTTAAAAGTATATAACGGTGATTTATTTCTTAATAGAGGAGTACATTAAATAGCTAACATATCAGCAGGAACTATGACCTTGAGCAGAATTACACACTTCATTGACAAAATGAAGCATCCTCCTGTTGCATTGCGGCTCCCAGCCATCTTATAAATGTCATTTTGACTAATCTTCTTTGATAAAATAATTTATGGGAGTCACCTGAAGAGCCAGCTCCGCAGGCCAAAATCAAGCACTACAAAACCATGTACGGCTCAGAGTCAATACTAGGTTTCCTATCCTGTCTGGCAGATAAGCAGAACTGCAAGGCTTTAACTATAAGGCCAGGTTAGCATCCCGCATGACAAAGCTAATTAGGGCAGCTGGGAAGATGTCAGTTTGGGAGGCTTTTGTAAAGTCAGCTTTCCACCGGTATCCCTTAGTTCTGTTTTCCATGCTCATTTGTCAGACTCCAGCCTCATTTATTCATTGCTCTGAAGATAACAAGCAAGCTGATGTGATTTCGAAAAACTTAGCAAGGATTGTTTGTCTCGGACAGGAGTCTAGTGATGATCAGTATTGGCTCCAGAATGGCTGAAGGATTCTAATGTTTAAGCAGCACAGAAGTCAATGTGGAGAGAGAATCGAGGGGTGGGATGCTTTGCCATTTTCCCCGATATGAGCAAGAATATGCCTTTGGCTTCCTTAGGGCATTTTTGCACAGACATTTCTAACAGGTCTGTTTCCCATTTCATTCAGAATGTCTTTGCCTGTCCATCAATTGCTCCTTAGGACTCTGTCACCCAATTTAAGAAAGCTTGGTTGATTGACTGCACTGGATTTTGTTGATTAATCAATTATATTTCCATATATGCTTGAAATGATGCACAAATGTGACATACCAAGCCCAAACTTTTCTAAGGTAAAGCCTGCTATGGCACATGCATATATAATTGATTTTCCATCCCTAACAACTCTCAGCAGCCTTAACAAAATTAAAGTTCCCAGTTTGGTACATATCAGTAGACCAATGTTGAAAAGAGAAATCCATTCTTAGCATCTTAGCATCTTCCCCACTATCTCTGAGTAGAACAAAATCCAGAATATCTTAATTTAACCACAGCAACAAAAACCCCCACTGTTTTGTGGCCGAAACACTGGATCTGAAATGGAGGGGCGGGGGAATAGAGCTAGTTGTCATTGATGAAACTGTATTCTAGAATTTTGAACTATTTCTGCTTCAGAGATGATAGGTAGATAGATAGATAGATAGATAGATGATGATAGATATAGATAGATAGATAGATAGATAGATAGATAGATAGATAGATAGATAGATATAGATATCAGAATATTGATGACAGGATAAAATGTGGAATTCTGGAAGTCTTTTCCCAGGTGGAGATGATATAGTAATTTCATCACTACCTTCCCAACATTTTTTTACCATGGTGAAGATACTGCAGCTCCTGTTTCATATGCAGATTGCAGTAGTAGATGATTGGAGGCTGAGCTGAATGAATCTTTGGGCTTGTACTACTATCAAAGCTCACCTGATCGCTTATACAAAAGAGCTACCAAGACGGAACCTCATTGTTCTTTTAGCATTGTGTGTTCATTGTTAAAACTGTTGCATTTCTTTTCTTTATTGAGACAAAGGGGCTTTGGGCTGTATTCAATTAGGCAAGAATGGAATTTGATGCAGCGATGATTCCCATTGTGTTGAACTTACAGTATTCTAGAGCGACTGCCAAGAAGGCATAAAGGGAGAATTAACTGAAGGCTTACATTCAGTGCCTTGCTTAAGCCACTAATTCAATGCAGAGCTCTTGGGAGAAAGCAAATAATATATGAGAATGATTTCATCCCAAGTCTGCCAAGCAGAAATCTGCACTGGCGAGGAATCCCAGGGGACCTTAGGAAACGTTTGTCTTAAAATTAAAAAGGAAACAGGCTTGGTTGCAGAAAAGGAAAACACTTTAGGCATCTAAGCAAACACTTAACAACATCTTAAAGGCCCTTCCAGGTTGCTCACGTGAAGGCGGGGCAATGTGTAGAAATGAAACATCACTAGAATATAAAAAGAACTTTGTTGGATCAAACCTAAAGGGACAGTATTCTGTTCTCACAGTTGCCAGTTTTATGGAAGATTATCAGTCCTGTCTAGTGAAAATCCCTGAAGCTAGATGGATGCTCAGTAGATTGTGTAGCAGCAGAAGCAAGGGGACAGGGCTTCCTGCTCCTTGGAAGTTGCTGCATGTTCTGTGCCAGGATCAGCTTAAGGAAAAATAAACTATGCAAAATGCATGCCAGTTTGCCTGCTTCACACAATTCATGCAGGTCACAGAATTTGACTTTTCTTGGCACAGAATTTGATCTCCTTTAGCTCAGAGTATTTTTTTGGGGGGGGGGCGGGAAGAGTAGAAACTGTATATATGCCACAGGCAGAATACAGAAACCTTTGTTAATTAGAAACTTTATATACGGTACTTCTATATAAACATTTAAATTTATCTGTATTCTTCTCTGACTCCATCAGGAATGGCTGAATCCATAGGCAAGTGCAACTCACCTACTGACTGCTGCAGCTATGCCCCCCCCCCCACTTGCACCCAGTCTTTCAAGGCACTTTGAGACCTTAGCCTAGCAAACAACAGTCAATCCCGGCCATATAGTAAAATGTGTGCAGTGTAGATAACAATTGTGGCCTATCATAAGGTTGCTGTTGTTTTCCCTTATGAGAATTATTTTGATAATCAAGAGTAGGAAACCTAACATTTGAAAATTGGATATAAGAAACGTATTGTTATTATTCATTCATTCATTTCTACCCACTTTTCCCCCGATGGGACTCAAGGTAGCTTTCAGATAAAAACAAGATTGGCTAAAAACAATAATTAAAAACAATTAAACATTCAAAGAATTAAAAGTATATAATATATAAAATCTATTTGAAACGTAACAAATGATTACAACAAAAGCAGCACAGCACCATCCCTTTTATTTAAAGTGGTCAATTATCAAAGGCCATTGAAACAAGGCCTTCACCTGCCAGTGGAAGGAGAACAAGGAGGGAGCCTGTGTAGCCTCTCTAGGGAGGGAGTTCCAGAGTTTGGGAGCAGTCACCGAGAAGGCCCTTTCATAATGAGAAAGGGGCTGTGGCAATTCCTCTATGAGGAAAGGTTACAACATGTGGGGTAGTTTATAAAAAAGGTGAGCAAGGGGGGATATGCTGTGGTAGAAGTGGTTGAGAAGAAGTTTCTTTTCCTGTTTCATAATACTAGAACCCAGGACCTGTTGACCGTTTTCTGGTCTGACACTGGCTCTCATGGAAAAGGCACCTGGTTCCAAGTAACGTGTACTGAGAACAGGGTGTGAAAATTTGATCCTTAGGTTATACTGAAACCAGCATTTTGTATGTGCTTGTGGTGGTGGAAAATGTTCCTGCCTTTGGGTATCAATTTAGCCATTCACAAAAATCATATGGCACATTCTTCCAGAACATCAGAATGCAGAAGGAAAACCAGATTTCAGAGAGTTTTCTACAGTAAAGAAGAACACATGCCTCAAACACTGGTGGACAAGTGATAATACTCTCTTAACCTGATGGATTTATGATGGGGGCATCCATTGATTCTGTAAGCTGGTTCTTCTTTCTAATCAGGTTTGCAATCCAGCTGATCTAAGAACCTGTGGAACAACTTTGATTGCAGAGACCACGTACCTTAACAACCACTGAATTACTCTGAATCAATCTGTTTAGCCACTGTCAGGGCTTTACCACCTCAAAATGCATATGAGGAAATTGCACACATATCATGATTGCATATAAAAAGGAGGACCAAATAAATAAATCTAGCATATAGCATTATATGAGGAAAGTGGAAGCTTTCTCTTTAATTTGCCAGCAGAAAGATTTGCTGCACTGCACATGCCAGGAGATTTTAAATATGGGGATACATTCATGTATAACCTTCTTCCTACCTGCACATACCCTTTATCATTTGTCTTTCAGGATTGTTCATATAGAAAGTCTAACCATGAAAATAGGGTAGACTGGGGAATTGACCCCCCCCCCAAATAACCTGCTTCCCCCATCTTTTTGCTGTATGTATTTAAAGATTTGGCAAGCTGGAGTCATCCAGAAATAAGAGAACCAAGCAGGAAGTTTATATATCTCTTTCAGAAGGCTTACTACGGTATATAATATACTAATCAGCAAGTTTCCTGAAACAGCACTATAAGAGTATAATAAATCAGCTGTACAGTGAACTTCTGAGATGTTGTACTCTTTATTACCAGTCAAGGACATCTAAACAAGAAAGCTATTGACATGGTGCGTTTCCTAGTATTTTCATATAACTGCAAGAAAACTATTAATTTTTGCTGTTACACTGTCAGTCACATACATAATAGTGGTGGGCTACTTACAATTCATTGCATTCTATCTGAAAATTATCTGTCAAACAGTACTGATTGGGAGTATTATGAATGGATATTACTGAAGCCCCCTTTACACCACCTTCAAGACAAATGACAATAAAGAGAACAAGGCAGTGAAACTTTTAAAAAAAGAAACCCTACTTATGTTCAATATTTTCTTTCAGTTCTGAGGACCTGCATTAATTTTTATTCCATTATGTAGAAAGAAAGAATATGAATTACCATTCTTCACCACATAATAATGGGCTTTCTTTGAAAGTTCCCAATAATGTTTATGGAAAATTAGACATTATAAATATATGTTTAGCATTAATATGTCATCTTCTGATAAAAGTGGCGTGCTTGAAAGCAATGGCAGACATTGTAAGGAAATGATTATTTTATGCATGTATATTGAATAAATAGGGCAGCAATCCAATCCATTCTACTCAGATAGAAATCCCACTGAATGTAATGGGACTTACTGCTTAATAAACATGTATAGGATTATGATGATGTTTTGGCATTCTTCTCTTTGGTTGGTGATACTGTAATGGCTACAATTTCCAGCAGGATTAAAGAAAACTTACTTGACTAAGTATTCCAGAGGTAATTCATGTTGTAAAGTCGTACAGGCAATGGTGTAATTACAAAAACTTGATACCGTGAGGCCCCTGTCAGTGACATGTAGCAGCCAAATAAATTGTGTTATGACATTCTTACGTTTTGAACTTTTCTAATGATGCAAATAAGTTTTACATAATTGTACATTATATGTCTGGCTGCTTAATACACTCATGAGTCTATTTTAAAATGAAATATTCTAATTAGCTTGGCATTTGTTTGTTGTTACTTGCATTGGATATTTACAGAGAGAGAAAATGCAAACTGCTATATTTAAACCAGTGCTTTGTTTCTGGGGGGGGAGGACGCAGGGGTATGCATACCCCTAAACATTTTGTGAATCTAAATTTTGCTTCATTGAGGGGCAGTATTCCAATATGGGGACGCGGGTGGCGCTGTGGGTAAAACCTTGGCGCCTAGGACTTGCCAATCGTATGGTCGGCAGTTTGAATCATGGCGGGGTGAGCTCCCGTCGTTCGGTCCCAGCTCCTGCCCACCTAGCAGTTTGAAAGCACGTCAAAATGCAAGTAGATAAATAGGTACCGCTTTATAGCGGAAAGGTAAACGGCGTTTCTGTGTGCTGCGCTGGCGCTGGCTCGCCAGCTGCAGCTTCGTCACGCTGGCCACGTGACCCAGAAGTGTCTTCGGACAGCGCTGGCCCCCAGCCTCTTAAGCGAGATGGGCGCGCAACCCCAGAGTCGGTCATGACTGGCCCATACGGGCAGGGGTACCTTTACCTTTACCTTTATTCCAATATGAGTAGGAAAATAAGAGTACCCCTAAGCATTTTGTTTAGAAAAAAAGCACTGATTTAAATATATATTTCTTCTTCTTGTTTGGCGATCACACGTAGCCAAGTAAGATTGTCTTCCATAAACACGGTTTTAACAAGGAGTCTGTAAGTGACTGTGGAGGCCAATTCTGGATCCACACGTCCTTCCAGAGTGGGGACATTTGTTTGTTATATATTGTTCGATATATGATTTCTACTCTGGTGGGGAGTTTCCTTTCGACAAAGTGTAGGATCATGGCAATGAAAATAATGAATAGAGTTGGGGCAACAACACAACCCTGTTTAACACCTGATCCCACTGTGAATGGTTTGCTTTGAGGGGCATTGTTATCTGTGATTGTTGCTGTCATATTATCATGGAGGAGCTGAATCATGATTCCCATCTAGCTAACACTTACAGTTGCAATCAAAATTATTCAATCCCCATTGCAAATCAGATTTATTAAACAAAAGCAATCGAAATAGCTCAACACGGATGCTTCAAGTGGCTACTTATACTTTAAAAATTAACTACCCCAAAAACAAACATAATTATTATTGTGTAATTTAACACAGAATCTAAAATCTGTTTGTAAATCATCTCTCCATTGTATTTTGAGTCTTAGGATATTTCTTACTTGGAAAATGTTTGGTTTTTTTTGTTATGAATCACATAGGTTACAGTATTCATTGTACTGTACAGTTCACAGCATGCAGAGAAATAGAGTGCTATTAATATTCTTCCTACAAAGGCATTATACAAAAGGGTATTAATAACATTTTAATAAAAAGTGACATTATTCTGCCCTGTGATATTAACACATTGACATAATGGCCATAAAATCATATTCATAATGTGCTCAAATGATAACCATATATAAAAGACAATGGAATATTCTATGAATAAGTACTCACAGACAGTAAATCCTCTCTTGGTAAAAGTCATAAAAAGGCATCTGATATTAATATTGATCCTTCATCTGCAAAATCCCGCCCTCCAACACATTTTAACTGTGATTTATTTATTTATTTGTTAAAAGAAAATGGATATTGTGAATTTGCATATCCCGCAAATGCTTAAGAATAAAATATTGCAGCCATTTTTCCTTGATTAAAAAACAAAATCAAATGTAGCATAAACACCAACAACTGGGAAACACTGGTCTGCGAGCGCTCCAGTTGGAGAACAGCCTTTACCAAAGGTGTCATGGACTTTGAAGACGCTCAAACTCAGGATGAAAGGGAGAAACGTGCTAAGAGGAAGGCACGCTTAGCAAACCCTCACCATAATCAGCTCCTGCCCAGAAACCTATGTCCCCACTGTGGAAGGATGTGTGGATCCAGAATTGGTTTCCACAGTCACTTACGGACCCACTGTTAAAACATTGTTTATGGAAGACAATCTTACTTAGCTATGAGTGATCGCCAAAGAAGAAGAAGGTGTGATGCATGTTGCTGTTCCATTGCCATTGTGTAAGTAAGATTCACCTTAGACAATAAAGTGTCTTGGGCCAAGCCTATCTGACAGCAATTAGAGTACAGTTTTCACTTTCCATTCCCTCCCAGCCTTCTCTGGACTTCTGCTTTGCTGCAAACATAATGTTAACTCAATCAGAAACATGTTGAACCTTTGGCAAACACCAGGTTTACTCAGGCAGTAATTTATGGGAGCTCCAGCAAATAAAAGGATTAACTCACTAATTTGCAGAAGCTGGGTGGAAGGAAGGCTCCGCTCAGGGCTGATTGATTTCCCCCCACTCCCCAAGCAAATACCAACAGAGGCAGTCCAATCAAAAGATATCAACTGAGCTGTCTGGAATTCTACATAATAGGTTATGGGTTGCCTTAGGATTAATTTTATAAAACATTAATTTTATATTTCTATCCCGCCTTTCCTCTGAGGAGCTTGAGGTGGTTACGTGTCTCTCCCCCTCCTCATTTTATCCTGTCAGGTAGGTTACACTGAGAGATTACTAGCCTAAAAGTCCACTGAGCTCACTATTCTATCTGCTGGCAGTGTGAAAGTGTGTATCTTGACTAGGGATGTGTGGAACTGACAATTTTGGTTTCTGAGTCTCTCATGAAGTCCTCGTGAATTTCTCCTTGAGTAAGTTTCTTATGAAGTCCTCGAGTATTTCTCCTACACACGTTGTTCTATGCAAATTTTCCTAATACAGTGGTACCTCGGGTTACATACGCTTAAGGTTACATACGCTTCAGGTTATAGACTCCGCTAACCCGGAAATAGTGCCTCGGGTTAAGAACTTTGCTTCAGGATGAGAACAGAAATCGTGCTTCAGCGGCACAGCGGCAGCAGGAGGCCCCATTAGCTAAAGTGGTGCTTCAGGTTAAGAACAGTTTCAGGTTAAGAACAGACCTCCGGAACGAATTAAGTACTTAACCCGAGGTACCACTGTACATATGATTTCACAAAGCCCTTAACTTACTTTTATTACTATATCCATTTGTGTTATTATTATTATTATTATTATTATTTACACATTACCTGGCTGGATGACTCCTTTGCAAAACTCAGAGAACTGTTAATGTTGGATGGCTGTGGTTTTGTTCCCATATTGTATCAGAAAGTGCAAAGTAGGAAGGTTCATCTTTAAATGCAAACTGAATTGAATTTCTTCTCCATCCCTAGTATTGACACAAACAAGATCCATAACCAGCATTTGATGGCAATTTCTACCCACTGTTATTAAACCACAGTGTTCTGTAATCAAAAGTAATCAGAAGTATGTTGTGTTTGAAAACAGAAACTGCCTTTTTTGCTATTGTCCCTAGTAACCACCAATCCACATAATTTCTGTATTCAGCAAATTCCTTTTAAAAGCCTAGCTGTGCTCATGAAATGCATGCACAATCTGCATACAATGTACATAGCTTTGTTTATTTGGAAGTGTACTGAGTAATGATAGTTTCGAAATTCTCCTAGTCTTAGCCACTTTGACACCCAGAAGCAATGCTGAATTCAAATGTGCCCCAAAATGTGAACCTGCTCTGTCCGTAATTGTACGTTGACTCTCCAAAGCTTTTTAGTTATAGGTAGAGAAGTAACTAGATATTCTTGTTACAGATGTATGCTGGAATGCACAAAGAGTGAAGGCAGAGACTGCAGCCATAGCATCTTCCCCATCTTATATCCATTCATTGAATGCATGGATCTCCACTCACAGTTTTGACAGGGCCTTACTTTCATCTGATTTTGAAGGTGCAATGAGTAAGAATGATACAGTCTCTACTCCTTGCTCCATTTATTTCAGGGGAGTATTTCAGGGCTTTGACAGGAAGAAAGTTCCTAAAGGAATTGTATACTCTACAGTAGTCTTCAAAATAATAATAATAAAAAGAACCAGGCCATGTGAGGTTGACCTTGGCTTCTAATGTTGATTCAGATACTGATTGACTAAGCCACCATTATGGGGGAAAGTACAGAGCGAGTGGTGATTCAGCATCTCAACCAAGTCTGAGTTTTGTCCTCTCAAATGAATTCTAAATTAATCCCTTGTCACACACTGGGAAATAATTTCAGACAACAGGCATTTCAAATATAGTTATTGAATTGCTGTCAAAATGTATTAAACCATGTACTCGGAGATCTTAGTATGGAATTTGTAGAGAATTTATTTCTTAAACAAGAAATTCCAGTAAGGATGTGTCCACTTTAGTTATAGACTTTCTGTCACCAATAATTAATTCAATGTGGAATTAAAATTTATGGTCCCAACCTAACATCTGTTTCACCTT
Source organism: Podarcis gaigeae (assembly GCF_964106915.1). NCBI lineage: Eukaryota > Metazoa > Chordata > Lepidosauria > Squamata > Lacertidae > Podarcis > Podarcis gaigeae. The sequence continues at coordinate 29,495,762 of NC_139683.1, read as the reverse complement.
CTGTTAGATTTTGAAAAATTGTGTGTCCCAGATATTCCTGGGTATGAAATGCATGCAGTTTGACATTTTTAAATGCAAGCTTGACAGTAAAATAAAGTAAATTGGTCTTTAAAATATTCCACCAAATTTTCTCCTTTGCTGAATAATTCATGGCAATACATTTTCCCCACAGCAGCTTGGTCTAGCTGTAAAAGATTAAGCTTAGGCCCCTTGGAATAGTTTCTGCACACATCTTCGATCTCTATTGCATACTAAAGATGTAACCTAGAAAAAGTCTGATGGTTTATGACCCATATACTTGCTTTCAAATCAATCAAACCGAGTGTTTTCTCTAAGTGTGCAACATCACAAAACAGCCACTGGATACATGCAGCAGCCCCAATATATGTTTATAACTTCTCCAACTCATGCACCATCTAAAATGGAGGAGCTATAGCTTACTGGGAAGGCACTCACATTGCAAGTAGAAGAGTCCAGATTTCATCCTTGGTATCTGTATGCTGAGCTGGGCATGCCACCTGTCTGGAACTCTGGACAGCCACTGCCAATCAGTGTAGACAGTATTGAGCTAGATGGACTAATAGCCTGACTCAGGATAAGGCTGCTTTCTATGTTGCCACGATTGCCCATTCTAAAATATATATCACTGAGCCCGGAAAAGGTAAAGAAATGGGCAGGTAGAATGCACTCCTTCCGAGCTGATGAGCTTGTCCACTTTAATTAAGACTATGGACCAGATGGATCTGCAACATGCTGCTTTTGACCTGGCCCTTTAAACTGTGAACCAATTTGTCACCTTAAGTATGGCTTTCAGCACCCTTCATCATAAGGCTGAAATGTGTTAGAGTGTTAATATGAAGAGGTCATTTGGAATATTTTTTATAGATGGTGTATCTAATGGAATAATATCATTAGTGACTGAAATGAAATTGCTAGCCAGTTCCTAATAGATTTCTATTCTTTGAAGGAAGTCATCGATTTTTAAGATTGCACGGAAAATGGATATAATAACCTTTTCCTATAAAATACTTATGTCTGTCCTGATCTAACATCTAAACCTCTTTCAACTTGAGGACACCAAGTAATTTGTTCCACAGATGATTCCAAATGCTTTTGTGTTGGGAATTGTGGTATTAAAGCATCAACCTCTTCAGAAGCCCAAAATTAAAAGCACAGTCCTTCAAAAAACATACCATGTTATGGTTTGTGAAACATAAATATAGACATGAACCATGAATTGCTGGAGAATCATAGCATGATGATTAACCAACTAGTGCAGCAGCAAATGGTGCACAATTATATTCTGGTATGAGATAGCCACCTATAGTCTTTACACAAATCCTGAAAAGTGTTGCCTGTTTGTTAAAGAGTGCAGTGCCACCACTCACTGTTAAAGCACTCACAGTGACGTCTGAGAGAGGAGGCCAGGCCAGGAGTCAGGAGGGGTTGTCTAGAAATTCTAGTGGCAAAGGTATGCTGCTGTTGCCCCAGAACATCTGCCACCTGCTTCACTCTGCACAATGGAAGGGCAGGGCCTGCCTGAAAACAGTCTAACTGGAGTGTGTGTGTGTGTGTGTATGAACTCACTAAAATATTAGCTGTGCTCAGTCTGCCAGGGCAAAATTGGATGCCTGAGTAAGTTGCATGTGTCCATTGTATGTATTCTTGGCAGTTGTATCAGTACAATATTAATAATTACTATGTTGATTTTATATTAATAATGACTACAGTGGTAATTATAAAACTTGGTATTCCTAGAGTCTTTTAGGTAAATCTGGCCTTGTTTATTTACTTATAGCCAACCTTTCCCCCAAGGAACTCAATGTAGTATCCATGGTTCTTCCACCTCCCCATTTTATCATCACCAAAAAATCCAACTCCTGAGAGGCAGGTTAGGCTGAGATACTGGCATAAGGTCAGCCAGTGAGCTTCATGGCTGAGTGGAGTTTTCAGCCCTGATCTCCTAGGCAGTCTGACACTCAGCCTGACACTACTACATCACACTCCCCTCCCCCAATCAGTCTACAGATGTAAATACATAAGTAAAAAATTTTGCTAGTACAGAAACAAAACTCATGTGCACCAGACAGAATGCTGCCACCAGAATTACCGGCACTCTGAGATTAGGTTTCCTAAATATTATGCTGTGCACCATTATTTCCATGGAAGAGAAAGAAGATTTTTTTAAAAGTCTTGTTCAATAAGTATCTGATTATATGAGGATTAAACAGCTTCCTAGTCAGCCCTGCACCTGAGAGAATACTTCTTTTGAGCTTGGCAATTCTATACTCTAGTCAGGAATTTGTTCCAGCGCTTTTCTTTTCACTGCACAGTAGGACATAATGGCTCTTCAAAAGAAAGAATTTTTATGGCATCCAACTTGCTGAAAATTGTTCCCTTGTACAACTTCCCTTTTAAGGAACATTGAATGTCATTGCTCAAGAAGTCAGAAAAGCCAAGGCATTTCTTTCTACATGGATTGCAGCATGTAATTTTAAGGATGCCTATTTGATTACCGAGGCTTTAATGTTTAATTAACATGACTTCTGAGATGTGTTAAAAGATCTGGGCCTTTAACAATGTGGAAAACCTGGATTCCTCTGACCACTTTTGCCTCTTGCTCCACCCACCATGGGTATTTATTTTTTATTTATTTCACAAAATTGGTATACCGCTTGATTGTAGGTGGAAAACTCCAAGTGGTTTACAAAACAAAAACAAAACAACAGTAACATTATCATTTTTAAAAATTACAACCATAATTTAAAACAAAAAAATTCCTTCCAGTAGCACCTTAAAGACCAACTAAGTTAGTTCTTGGTATGAGCTTTCGTGTGCATGCACACTTCTTCAGATACACTGAAACAGAAGTTTCCAGACCCTTCTATATAGTGAGAAGTTGAGGAGGGGTATTACTCAGAAGGGTGGTGGGAATGGGTGATTGGCAGATAGCTGTGATGTTGACAGCTATCTGCCAATCACCCATTCCCACCACCCTTCTGAGTAATACCCCCCCCCCCAACTTCTCACTATATAGAAGGGTCTGGAAACTTCTGTTTCAGTGTATCTGAAGAAGTGTGCATGCACACGAAAGCTCATACCAAGAACTAACTTAGTTGGTCTTTAAGGTGCTACTGGAAGGAATTTTTTTGTTTTGACTATGGCAGACCAACACGGCTACCTATCTGTAACTGGAACCATAATTTAAAACACACAGAAAGATAAAACCACTATAGAATAGGCTAAAACATATTAAAACTCATGCAAACTTTCTAAACATCTGGATAGGTTTGGCTAAATAAGATCGTCAGCACGCATCAAAATGAATGCAGTGAAGGCCTGGTATCAACAGGCGAGGAGTCCCATAGTGTCGCTGCTGCCACAAGGATATGCTGTCCCTGGTATGGCTCTTTACTGCTCCTTTAAACTCTACAAATAGCCCTGCTCACATTTTAGAACATCTTACATGGCATGGAATTATTCCTGCCGCTTTGCTGAAGACAATCTGAATCCAGAGTGTTGAACTTCTGCAATTGTTGCAGAATGCACACTCACCTGAACGCAGCGGATGGATTGATACAAGGAGAGAAAATCATCGCCTGTAGCATACAACAATTCTGAGACTCAGTTCTACAGGAGTCTTTATCCCACCGCTCACTTGTTAAGGAAGAAACCCTTTGAAACATTGTGGAATGGTTTGGAGAGATTTACAATCCCAAAATGATTACATTGCAGCTTGTCCTTGAAATAATCATTTGAACTGGACAGAACAGTTACATAACTTAAGACAGGTGGGAAGTGGAACAGTGGCAGTTCAGATAAACAGCAGAGACAGGAAGAAAGAAGCGAACAAGTTTAGCTAATTACTACTCCGCCTTTTCAGCAGTGCTGAGAAAATAATAACCTAGTCGAAGCCAGTTGCCTTGAAAGAACTAAGCTTTCAGGGTGAAATCCTGTTCATGCCCTTCCCTTCGCAGAGAGGCTTCTGATTCAGTCGAAGCATCTGCTAATGCAGGAGGAGGCAATGCAAATTTCTGTTCAGTTCTGTTGTGGAGCTGATTTTTTTGGAAGCTCTGCAGTGTGAAGGGTATTTGCCCTCCCCCCCAAAAAACCCTTACCCCTCCAATACATTACAGCTTTATTTTAGATTTCAGCAAGTAAGTTTGGAACTGAAGCAGCATAACTTTTTCCCCCTGGTGAAATCCTTCCAAGAAATCACACTAAAATCTATTCTGAACAGATATTGACAGAGGAAAAAGCTTTTTATTATATTGTTGCACTTTACTTTCAGCATCCAATAAGGGATGGGTGTAATTGCCAACATGCTAAACTGTTTTCTCAAAAGCAGTTATTTTAATAGTGAGTGTTTGAAGACGACACATAAAAAAAATAACAATTATTACCCCAGCTCTCAGAAGGCATGGATAAACCGTACCTTGTCATCCAGACTGACAGAATGAACTCTGCAGAGTACAGTTCAAGAACATAAATCTGTTTTTGTAACTTGGAATTATGGAATTATGATTGCAGAGCAGACTCTAGCTGCAACACTCTATTTCAAGATTGCATGAGTCCTATTAACACTGCAGGCTGCAAATGAATATTCCAATTTCCTTATAGGTTTGCAGTTTCCTTCCTCAGCAACAGCTTCAGATGATCTCTAAAGGAATAGCAAAGGATACAATCCATGGATTATGCTCATTTATTTTAGCAGATGCTGCTATGCAAAGGTCCAGAGCAAACACAGCCACAGTAAAAGCTGCTGAAATCAGTGAGAAATAGTGTTTTGCTGTCAATCTTTCCATGGGCCTTTCTGTACAGGGACGTCTTAAGCATATCTGGCGCCGTGGTGCAAAGATCCCTCCGGCACCCCCCTAGCACTCCAAAACAAGGGAGGGAGCAGGGGAAAATGTCCTCTGCCTCCCACACTGCCCCAATCCCCGGCGTGGTGGCGGCGATCAAGCAGGAAAACGTGCTGGCGTCGGGGCGCCTGAGAAGGCAGCCCAGGAAGGCTGCTTGCCACCTTTTGCCAGTAAGCAGGAGGAGGACCCCATTTTTAGCAGATGCAGATGTTTGGGAGGGAAGCTGCACGTAGTTTCCATCCTAAGCCTCTGCGGGGATTGTTCTCCTTCTGCGGAGGCTTAGGAAGAAAGCTGCACGTCTGCCAGCCATCTAGTTGGCAGGGCACAGCTGGCGGGTGTGAAGGGAAAGGGGAGGCTGCTGGCAAAGCTGCACAGCTCCCACATTCACTAGGGCACCCCTGAGAGGCTGGCGCCCTGGCGCAACAAACCACTTAGACCAATAGGAAAGACGGCTCTGTTTCTGTACTTACCATTTGGACTGGTATAGTTGTTGGGTTCCCCACAAATATTTTGGCATGCTGCCACATATCGTGGTTGTTATTCAGTTAGTATTATTAAATAATCTACCAACCCATCCTTCTGCCCCAGTTCTTTTTCTACCACAAAAAGCTGACTTTTGTGAAAGGTCCAGAATGCTTCCTCAACATCTGTGTGACATGTGTACGAGCATTGGTTTTCCATCAGTTTTCATGTAGAGGGTGTTTTGTTTGGTAGTTGTGGTTGGGGAGGCATTTGCTTCATGTCAGTTCCCTATGACCATGCAAGTTGTCAGTTTGGGAACTCAGTGCAGTGTCAAAGATTAAAGCAAAAGTCAGTGACCTGCAGAGAACCAACAGCCACAGAGATAGTGACTCAGAACAGGTGTTCTGGAGATTAAGTCTCATCATTGTTGTGAGTTGTACCACGACTGGGGTAATTTGTCAGTGAGGATAACATCTCCCTGGAAAATTAATAAATGAATCAGTTCTCTCAGCATTGCCAGAGATGTAGTCATTCATGTCTATGACTGTTTGGATGGCCTGGCCAACTTCTGGAACAGGAAGGTAACTTTAGATATTAAATAGTCACTCCTAGGAACAGTATCATACTATTTCATAAACAGTTCTTTGCTTGGGTCTGCAGGCTGGTGTTTCCTGGCTGAGAGCTGTTGTTCTGGAGCACACAGTTTACCAAATCCAGATGTGTCAAGTATTTGCTGTCGGTATGGCAATGTTTATGTTGGTGGGTGCCTTAGCATAGCGTAAAGGTCCACAGATCAGTAGGGCAATGTATTTATCTTGTATAATGCTGCTCTCTTAAATAAATGGGCTGAGTTAAATAAATGTCCTGTCCACTGTACCATGGGTATAATTCAAAATGTTGTGTGAATGGGGATTATTCCATGTGTGTTCTAAATATACTTCTAAGTGATCATCCTCTTAGCCCTATATTAACCATTTTCATAATTTAGCATAATCTAAAATGCATAATTAATAAGTCCAGAACTATGATTAGTATCTAATGTGGAACCATTTTTCTTCCTCCAAACATCTTCATACATATTAAACAGAAGGAATGTGCAATGAAATACGATCAGAAAATAACAAGGAATAGGACACTTAGCTGCAGTAATATATCACTAGCATTAATTTTTCCCATAAAAAGAGACTCTTGCTTTTGATTTGATATTTTTAAAATACATAATTCTGTAGAAGGGATTTAAGTATGATACTTTGTTTTTAATGGAAGCAGGGTGGTTTTACATTTAATCAATTGCTCTTGCTTAAAAGCTATAGCCTGTGAAATAATAGTATATTTGAAACAATGAAATGTTTTTTAAAAACAAAACCTTCATCTCAACCATGACCAAACCCTCACTAAGTTCATAATGGTATTTAATAGAGGACAAGGGTGTTGGGAACCACCAGAATTGCCCCATTAGACGATCACAGAGATTTGGGTGGCGCATAAGGAGTAAGATAAAAGAGTAGAATTAAAATACAAATACATGATCACATGTTTGGAGGGTGGTAGTGAGGGGATCAAGGAGCCCTATTATTAATCCAATCACATATCAATATAGGTAACCACACTAAAAACTGTACAGTGGAGTTGAGCATTCATATCAATGAACATGAGGACATCTGGATGAAACGAAAAGGATGGTTTATTCCATGTAGATGTTAATGAGCAGCACATTTTTGCATCGCCCATAATTAACTCTATTTTAATGTGTCTGAACATATATTTTATTCTCCAAAGTCTTCCTGATTCCAGTGAGAAGGGTATTGCTGCAGGTTGGAATTAACCTTCCCTTCATTTTACTTTTCTTCCTCAGATTTTTTTTAGATCAAAGTCAAAGTTATCTTTGAACAATATAGCAGCAATAGGCAAATAGATCAAACACACTCAAAGGATATGTTTCTGTTAAATTTTATTTTAGTTATGAAATTTAATAACCTCCCTGTCAAGTTCCATTTGGAGTTTTCAAGATGGCTTCCAGTTCTGGAATAAAACAAAGAGCAGTGAAAACATCCATTATCTGCAGATTGCATTGCAGTCTTAAAATAGCAGGAAATGGAGGGGAAAAGGAATAGGGGATTGGCAACAATACTAAAAACAGGTGGAAATGGGGGTTTGCTTGTTTGTTTGTTTGCTTATTTGTTTGTGACATTTATACCCCACTTTTCCTCAAAAAACCTGGAGATAGCATAAATACATCACCCCATTTTATCCTCATACCATTCCTGAGAGGTAGGTGAATCTGAGAATAAGTGACATATCAGTTATCTCAGATCAGGACATGTTAGATTTACATTGGGATTAACATTTACATAAAAGCAGCTTGTGGGGCCAAGAAGAACCTTCACTTGAGACCAATTAGAGACCCATGTGTAAGACTAATATCAAAGTAAGACCATACCTTCCACAGTTGTCACGGTGTTTTAATATGAAAAATAATGGTTCAGCAAGGAAGGGAAAGAGGTTACATGAGCTCTACACAAGGCTCCATGGATTTCAGAGTGTCCAATAGTGACATGGCTATGAAACTGAGTAGGCCACATAAGGAGAAGACAGTAAGCATGGCAAAGCACATTGATTACAAAGTGAGTCTTTATCGTTAGCTGTCAAAGTGGAATTTTTGTCTCCAAAATGGTTTCTGCATAGTCTGAAATACTTATCATACTCAACATAGTTGCAATTTTGATAGCATCTGTAGTTCTTATGGGAAACTTCAAACAAGTTAAATGAAAAAAATTGCCAGTCAGGAAATAACAACAACAACAACAACAACAACAACACCTTGCAGCCCCAGCCACTCTGGGTGGCTTCCAACAAATTAAAACATCAAACACAGTAAAATGTCAAACATTATAGATATATATAGAAACCAACAGCTGTATCAGTTAGGTAATGGCTCACACTAGCTATTCTCACTTCCTGCAGTGTCAAATCTGAATCCAATTTGAAAATAAAAGGCAATAACTAGCAGGAAACTCTATTCTTTGACTTTTGGGGGGGGGTATTATTGTAATTCCAAATATTTATCACATGAAGGGATCTGAATTGATTTTAGTGTGTGGCTAGTCAGCTGTGAACTAAGAAGACAATACATTTTATTAAAGAACACCAATATGACAGGTCACATTCTGAATTCATTTGCAGTACTGTAACTCTAGCAGATGTTTGGAAAAGTCATACTGCACCCCCCCCATCAAACCACCTCTCCCCATTCATGTTCTAATGCTCCCCCCCCCCCCAGGGTGTCCCCTGTAGACCCACACTGAATGGCCCATGATCCATGGGTTCTGTGGACAATATGGCCAAACATGAGCCCCAGTTGCTAACTAGATAAACATGAGTGCAGTAACTCTGGACTTCATAGGGCCTTCTCTAGATAATGCAGCCCCCAAATCCACACCAGATATCAGAATGAGAAGAAGTATTTCTACCATCCTTGCCTTTTTCCAGGTTGGGATTTTCTTCCAAGATCACTGTTGTCAGCACTCCAAGTTCAGTCCAGTCAGGTCCCAGTGGGCTTGGTGGGTTGACGGCAGTGTCTCCTCCACTTCAGTGCCATGTAGCACCCCTGTTGCCCCTTTTTTCACAGTTATGACACTTAGGCAGGGCCAAGTCCAGAGATCCTCTGATTGGTCTATTTAGAGGACACCCTAAGTTCTCCCCTAATGAAAAAACAAAAAAAATCCTTCCAGTAGCACCTTAAAGACCAACTAAGTTAGTTCTTGGTATGAGCTTTCGTGTGCATGCACACTTCTTCAGATACGTGTGCATGCACATGAAAGCTCATACCAAGAACTAACTTAGTTGGTCTTTAAGGTGCTACTGGAAGGAATTTTTTTTGTTTTGACTATGGCAGACCAACACGGCTACCTATCTGTAACTTCTCCCCTAATGAGTTAGTCTTGTGTCTGCAGCTACTTCAAAAAGCCGAGGATAGAAGGCATCTTTCTATGTCCCCATTCCTTTCATTGGCTCAACCAAATAATCCTTTAAATAAATGACTATAATAGAATCAAATACAATTCACAGGTACACAGTAGCAAAAACCTACCTCATCCATTATATCTATTATTACTCATTATGCATATTTATTCTGATATATTCTGACAGTTCAATTTGGCCTGCACTAATCCATAGATCTTTGATGAATAGTCATTATATAAAAAGGAGAAGGATCGCACATGAGCACCACACAGCCACCAATCAATTTAATCCCACATAAGGACACTCTAAAAAAAATCTACAGTATCATTTGACATTTGTTTGGAGCTATTCATAGAAAGCATTTTTTTCTTCCCTTTATCAAGACCTCCAGGTTTGGATTTACTGTCTGCAAGAATAATCCTTCTGTACCTCCTGTAATGCTGGAGCTTATGTATTTAGCCTCTGATCTGTTTGCAGTAATTTGAAAGATATAGAATGGGGTATGCAGTGGAAGAGAGGAAATAAATGCTCTGCTTGTGTATAGAACTATAAGCAAAGATCCTCTCAGTATGTACAACTTACTATCAGAAGGCAGACATTGAAACAATCTAGCTTTCAATAATTTTAGGAACAGCCGGAAGGAATATACAGACAATTGTATGACTACTAAAAGGCCAGACTTTATTATTATAACCTCTATAGGCAATTCTCTTTGAAAGAGCTCAGAGTGCCTTACCTATGATTCACAGGCAGCCTCCCATTCAGGCAGTGCTCAGAGCTAAACCTTTTTAGGTTAGGTAACAAAACTACATAATATGCTTCCAGACTTTTGGGGGATTGGGATGCTGGTGGTCAACTAGAAAATTAAGCCAATATGGGAATATATATATATATATATATATATATATATATATATATCACATCAAAATTAGAGATGAAAGAATTTATGTTGTTCCATTCTTTCATTGCAGCCATGGGGAACCTTTGCTCCTCCAGATGTTGCTAAGCTGCTGGGACTGGTAAGAGTTGTAGTTCAGCAACATCTGGAGGGCCAAAGGTTTGCAGAATCATAGAATTGTTTTGTTGGAAGCGACCTCCTGGGTCATCTAGTCCAACCCCTGCAGTGCCTAGGTTCCCCATAGCTACTGTATTGTTTCTCTGATTTGCTCTGCTCTGCATTCCAGTCCTCTTTAATTCTAATTGGACTTGAATTGGACCACGCACAGCTGGGTGGACTTCCTTTGGGAGAGTATTTCCAAAGTGAGTGGGGTCTTGTGACTGAGAAGGTTTTCTGCATAGGATCCACCTGCCTTACATTAGAAATGAATGTTGTCTACTGTACAATTGTAGGAGTCGTTATCTGTTGCCCCACTCACTTTTGCTCTGGCACTGCCCACACTTGGTTTCTGTGACTGAATACAACCATTGGCTGGAAAAGTTTCTCCACCTCTGCATTAGTAGTGGCACCCACAGAAGGTCCTCTACTGAAGGTCTAAACATACAGGTGGGCACATATTGTGACAGGTGGTCCTATCATTTTTCTCAGCCAGAGAGGTTTTATGCATCAAAACCAGCAGTTGGAATTGGGTCTGGCAACTAGCAAAGCACCAGCGTATATAACAAAAATGGATTAACTTCTTAAGCACCAAGTCTGAGAGGTCAATTGTTTTCATCACAAATATATTACTCACATGGCCATGTATTCTTGAAGGACACTTGATTTCATTTCTAGGTTGATCCATAAATCTGTAGTTTAGTTAAGCTTTTTCTTCTTTTTCTTGTACTCTTAGAGCATTTAAAGGTCTCCCACTTTCAGCTGTGTGATTGCTATCAATTTTTGTAGAAGACAGAAGTTGTATTTAAAAAGTAGGGTAGGTGGAAAACCTCAGCTGATACTGAAAATAAAAGATTTTATCAGCTTAACTTTGTCCCTGAAACCTGTCCTCTGTTATACAAACAAAATAATAGTTTATTTCTGCATCCAATTCTTCAGAATACATAAAGGATGTGTGTGTGTGTGTGTGTTGTGTGTGTGTGTGTGTGTGTGTGTGTGTGTGCGCGTGTGTAAATTTTGAGTATGCCACTGAAAATTCTTTGGTGCAAATATAAAAAACACTTTAGGATCTGACTGGTTTTAAATAATGGATTCATATAGGTCAATCATGAACCAAACATTGAGTATACTATTATTTATCATATCTAAGAAACTGGTCCATGGGGTCACGAAGAGTCAGACACGACTAAACGACTAAACAACAACAACAACAAGAAACTGAAGGACTACTTAGCTTGAGAATGTTGACATCAAGACATTTGTTTTTCTGCACATAAAGGTAAAGGTAAAGGGACTCCTGACCATTAAGTCCAGTTGCAGACGACTCTGGGGTTGCGGCGCTCATCTCACTTTACTGGCCGAGGGAGCCAGCTTACTGCTTCTGGGTTATGTGGCCAGCATGACTAAGCCACTTCTGGCGAACAAGAGCAGCACACAGAAACTCAGTTTACCTTCCCGCCAGAGTGGTACCTATTTATCTACTTGCACTTTGTGCTTTCAAACTGCTAAGTTGGCAGGAGCAGAGACTGAGCAATGAGAGCACACCCCATGACAGGGATTCAAACCGCCGACCTTCTGATCGGCAAGCCCTAGGCTCTGTGGTTTAACCCACAGCGCCACCCGCGTCCCTTCTGTGCTTAAAATACCACAAATGTAATATTCATTACGTATTGCCATGAGTCCTATGGAGATGTCTTGGAGATGGCTGAAGGATGTGAATCTGGGACTCAAGGGGGACTATGACCCAGGAGAGGGTCCCATCAGCTTGGGAGGTGGAGATCTGGATTCAGGGGAAGGTCTGAGTGGGCTGTCAGGAGAGCAGGATGGACCTGTGACATCAGACACCCTAAGCACTGTTGAATAATTAAGCGTGACTAATTGGTTTACAGTTTATAGCGGTCCGGCACGTTTCCCTCAAGCTGCGCCGATCTGCTTTGCTCCGTCACGCCTTGCAGAGTAAAACACAGCGGAAAAAACGGTTGCTTGTTGCTTACTTAGATCCATGCAAACACACCAGGCATGTGTGTGTTCATTTATTAGCCTTTTATTACAGCAGAATATTTACAGCTCAACATTTCTCAGATTCTCCTGGGCTGCTAGCATTCATGGCTGCCCTTCTCTTCCAGAGAACAAAGAGACAGAGAGAAAACTCCTCCCACCTTCCAAAACTGATGTCAGAATGTGAGACGTCACTCAGAACATCTTAACCCTGTAAGTTCTGAATCTCCACATGGAGATTCAGGTCACAGGCCATTGAGCTGTCACAGGCCATTGAGCTGACCCTGGCACATTGCCTGTCAGTGAAGAGCCTTCCTATTCTGGGGAGGCGCTCAGGGGTAAGTCTGACAGCAAACTGACTTCATGGACTCTGCCTCCATCTGCAAGGACATGGAGGCAGCAGCAGCGCAACAAGCAAACTATGAGCACCCGACCTTTACGGAGAAGTTCCTGTTTGCTTGCCCAGTCCTAAGGTTCAGGGTGTCAACTCTGCTCTTTAAAAGGAGAGTACAGGAGGCATGTAAAGTGCTGTAGCAATGCCTTAGCTAATCCTAATGTTGTAGTAGTCCACTGTGCTTCTTCAACCCATGTTCGGCTGCTGTACTGACATCCTAAATAAAAAAATCAAATCTTCCAATAGTGGTAGTGATTTGAGTTCTGAGGAGGAGGATCAAGACATATATTTTGTACTATGGATTACTACTGTGTTTCAGTTATAAATTTAATTTATCTACAAACAAGAAATAATAACCATATCAGAAACCAATTTGATTTGATATGTATATGTTATATCTTTACATAAAGGGGGGGAATCATTTCCCCCCATTTTTTTAATTAAAAGAGGGGTTTCTTGTATCTCAAAGATAACAGAACCACATATTCCTCGGTTTGGGTGTTTATTTTCCCTTCTTACTATTCTCTGTGTAACAGTCACCATTAATTCTTGAAGTATTTCTGTTGAGAGGCATTCAGCTAGTTTGCTACATCATAAATTAAGATGATTAGGAAATCTCAAGCACTTTTGTTTTGTGGCAGGCAGTGTAATCGATGGCAGTGGCAGTTGTGGCTTGGCGCGACCATGGGCAAGCCAGGGTGGAGGGGTGAAAATTCATTTCCCAAGCAGCCGGGAATGCCATCATCCGCCTCAGGATGTTGGGACTTGCCTGTAATTTTAAATTTTGAATGAGCCCATTGTGGTGAGCTAAGGGGCAGGGGCTTCAGAGACTGATCTTGGTGAAGCCCACCTTTGCCTGGCTTCACTCAGGCCCACCTACAACTTATTTAAACTGGCTACGCTTGCACTTAACAGTGTGGTTGGCATCAGACATCTCATCCTGCAGATACTTAGTCGCTGAATTTGGGGCCAGGAGAAATTTGCCAGCAGACAAATTGGGCTTCTCTGGAGGTTTTGCCTGCCCCACAGCAACTGTCACAACTTGGGAAAAGGCATTGGGTTGGATCCTTAGCCTAAATAGAGGGAGTGGGGAAGGAGCCTTAACCCCGTTCTCCAGTAAAGGGGTCCAGGGGGAAGAATACTATCCAAATACTCAGAAGGGGGCTAATGAATAATAATAATAATAATAATAATAATAATAATAATAATAATTTATTATTTATACCCCGCCCATCTGGCTGAGTTTCCCCAGCCACTCTGGGCGGCTCCCAATCAGTGTTAAAAACAGTACAGCATTACATATTAAAAACTTCCCTGAACAGGGCTGCCTTAAGATGTCTTCTGAACGTCAGGTAATTCTTTATCTCTTTGACATCTGATGGGAGGGTGTTCCACAGGGCGGGCGCCACTACCGAGAAGGCCCTCTGTCTGGTTCCCTGTAGCCTCACTTCTCGCAATGAGGGAACCGCCAGAAGGCCCTCGGCGCTGGATCTCAGTGTCCAGGCTGAACGATGGGGGTGGAGACGCTCCTTCAGGTATACAGGACCGAGGCCGTTTAGGGCTTTAAAGGTCAGCACCAACACTTTGAATCGTGCTCGGAAACGTACTGGGAGCCAATGCAGATCTCTCAGAACCGGTGTTATGTGGTCCCGGCGGCCACTCCCAGTCACCAGTCTAGCTGCCGCATTCTGGATTAATTGCAGTTTCCGGGTCACCTTCAAAGGTAGCCCCACGTAGAGCACGTTGCAGTAGTCCAAGCGTGAGATAACTAGAGCATGCACCACTCTGGCGAGACAGTCCGCGGGGAGGTAGGGTCTTAGCCTGCGTACCAGGTGGAGCTGGTAGACAGCTGCCCTGGACACAGAGTTAACCTGCGCCTCCATGGACAGCTGTGAGTCCAAAATGACTCCCAGGCTGCGCACCTGGTCCTTCAGGGGCACAGTTACCCCATTCAGGACCAGGGAATCCTCCACACCTGCCCGCCTCCTGTCCCCCAAAAACAGTACTTCTGTCTTGTCAGGATTCAACCTCAATCTGTTAGCCGCCATCCAACCTCCAACCGCCTCCAGGCACTCACACAGGACCTTCACCGCCTTCACTGGTTCTGATTTAAAGGAGAGGTAGAGCTGGGTGTCATCTGCATACTGATGAACACCCAGGCCAAACCCCCTGATGATCTCTCCCAGCGGCTTCATATAGATATTGAAAAGCATGGGGGAGAGGACAGAACCCTGAGGCACCCCACAAGTGAGAGCCCAGGGGTCTGAACACTCACCCCCCACCACCACTTTCTGGACACGGCCCAGGAGGAAGGAGCAGAACCACTGTATGACAGTGCCCCCAGCTCCCAGCCCCTCTAGACGGTCCAGAAGGATGTTATGGTCGATGGTGTCAAAGGCCGCTGAGAGATCCAGCAGAACTAGGAAACAGCTCTCACCTTTGTCCCTAGCCCGCCGGAGATCATCAACCAGCGCGACCAAGGCAGTTTCAGTCCCATGGTGAGGCCTGAATCCCGATTGGAAGGGATCCAAATGGTCCGTTTCCTCCAGGCGTGCTTGGAGTTGTTCAGCAACCACCCGCTCAATCACCTTGCCCAAGAATGGCAGATTTGAGACTGGGCGATAGTTGGCCAAATTGGCCGGGTCTAAAGATTTTTTTTAAGAAGCGGTTTAATGACCGCCTCTTTCAGCGGGTCTGGGAAGGCTCCCTCACAGAGGGAAGCATTCACCACCCCGCAGAGCCCATCGCCCAGCCCTTCCCGGCTCGCTTTTATCAGCCAGGATGGGCAAGGATCAAGGAGACAGGTGGTCGGTTTCACTCGTCCAAGCAGCCTGTCCACATCCTCGGAGGTAACAGATTGGAATTGATCCCATGTAACAGGACCAGACAGAACTCTAGCACTCTCCCGCCCTGGCCCTGCTCCCACAGTGGAGTCTACCTCCTTCTGAATCTGAGCAATTTTATCTGCAAAAAACTTTGCAAAAGCATTGCAGGAGATCTTGGGGTCCCTACCAGGCCCCGGTGGTACAGGTGGTTCTGATAGATTGCGAACCACCTGAAAAAGTCTCCTGCTGCTGTTTTCTGCAGATGCAATGGAGGCGGCGAAGAAGGCCCTCTTCGCCGTCGCCATTGCCACTTGGTAGGCTCGACGTTGAGCTCTAACCCGTGTCCGGTCTGATTCAGAATGAGTTTTCCGCCACCGGCGCTCTAGCCGTCTCAACGATTGTTTCATCACCCTCAGCTCCGGGGAAAACCACGGGGCTGTCCGGGCTCCATGCAATCGGAGAGGGCGCTTCGGAGCCAGACAGTCAATAGCCCTGGTTAACTCCGCATTCCAGCGTGCCACCAGGGAATCAGCTGAAAGGCCATCAACTTGGGATAAAGCATCCCCTACCACTCTCTGGAAGTCAATTGGATCCATTAAGAACTATAGTATTCCTCAGTTGGCATTCTGAATGGATTGCCCATATTTGATGTGCATCATAGGTTGATTCTTAACCCAGGTTTGATCCTGAAAATAACCACCCAGCAATTGGGTTGGTTGATTTAGGAT
Organism: Podarcis gaigeae; assembly: GCF_964106915.1. Taxonomy (NCBI): domain Eukaryota; kingdom Metazoa; phylum Chordata; class Lepidosauria; order Squamata; family Lacertidae; genus Podarcis; species Podarcis gaigeae. The sequence continues at coordinate 29,479,476 of NC_139683.1, read as the reverse complement.
ACATACTCATTGGCTATGCCAAAGCCTACTGACACCTGTAATCAGTAAAGTTGTGGCCATTCTGCTCAGAAAATGTAATCATGACTTTCTTTGCTGCTCCCACCCCCCAATGGCTTTGGGTTCACTGGGCCTGGGCCTGCAAAATATTCTCACTCTAACTACCGGTATAAAGTCGAATGAGTTATGTTTTAGAATTATAAATAACCATCAAATGCATATCCACACATGATTTGGAAACCATTTTGGAGGGGCAGCATGGAGAGAATCAATGTTTACTTTACATTTATTATTTATTTATTTTTAAAAAACTTGCAGAAGGTATTTTTATCATGTGATTGACTTGAATCAATTTAACTATTAATAGAAAGAAATTCATTTTAAAGATAATATTATTTTATGTTTCAGGAAGCCTTGGGTATGTGGATATTGAGGGGGAGAAGTTTGATTCGCTTCACATTTTGAGGCAAATGTACCTAATTTGCCCTTTTCAAAATAATACACAAACCAAATCAACACAAGAATTCTTTGTGATCCATACTACTATGAATTTTGCAATGGAAAGAGGGAATTATTGTACTAGCCAAGTGATGCTGGTACAAAAATGCAGTGGGCACACATAGGGCTCCTCCACACGTAATGCCAGTACTTGCATAAGACCACTTCACACAGATGTTGAATATGCAGCCAGAATGTAGTGTGGATGTGTCCATCCCATGGGTAGCAATAGACACACATGATCACTATCCCACAACCCCCATGTTCAAGGAATTTTGGGCACTGCAGTTTATTCCTAACAGAGTTAGAATTCTCACAAGCCCTCATCCAACTACAGTACTCAGAATTCTTTGCGGGAAAGAAGGTGCTTTGAGTGTGATTTAAAGTTCTGGTGTGTAAACCGCCTGCTCCTCTGACCACTAGGCTACACTGTCTCTCTCATTTACAAAGTGTATGCTGTTCCATGGAACCACAACTGCTTCTTCAGCTATCCACTCACCCTGATATGTGCAAATATTACCCACAAAATCCTTTATTGTGCTGGGATAAACAAGCCAGTATTTGCAAATTACACATTCTTATTCCTAAAATAAAACACATAGAAAGCACAATAATCGGTAATGAGTCCGTAGGCATTTTGGTGATGGTGTGATTGTCTGGAGAGTCCACGTAGGTCCCTGTCCTGTTTCTTAGAAGGTAATATGGATGGCATCCTCATTAAGACCCATCTAATGCAAACGAATCCCACAACAGTGCAATAAATGATGCTGTGATGCTTGTGCCTTTCTTGTTAAAAATATGGCTATTAATAATTGTGTATGAAAGCTGCATCCTGGGTAGAATAATAATGCTATTAACGTTGCCGAAGAGTCCTTGTGCCAGGGAAAGCGCAGATAAAGGCTGTCAGTGTTGGCAGATGGAACATTATTATATGCAGCAATGGGTTTATCTTAGCTGCCTGTTTCATCTTGTGGCATTTCAATAATGTGCTACCAAGAGAAAGCTTTGCTATGCATATCTTCACGCAGACATGTTCATAATATCCAGAGCAGTAAGTCTTCAGTCTGCTGACTCTCTCTTGTTTCAGCTGATATTTTGAAGCGTGAGTTATTAGGCAGGCCCAAATGGGGGCAAACTACAAAAGACAATATTTCCATACCCATCTTTTCAGCTTGCCTGATCATGGCACATTACAGAACCATTAGCTATGAAGACACAAAAGCACTTTCAACCTGAGAGGGTTGCCATTGATATCATCCAGCTAACAGGATTCGGTTCTCAGCTGCATAGCCAAAGAGACTTGGAGCAATTGTGATGCAAATGCTCTTGCTATGAAAGGGAGAGAAGAAGATGGAGCCATAATAGGAAATAATAATGCATTGATTCCAAAGAGAAGATTATTGTTTGTATTAATTTAATCATCACTTGCCCAAATGCCGTAGGAAGTTAATTATTTAAATGTGAACTTTAAAGAGGTAATTTATCCTTTGGCTGCTGCCAAATTCATGACCAAAAAAACCCAAAAACAACCCTTCATGCAACAAAGTAAATACACAGAAAAAGAGGCTGTGATAAGAAAGTCATTATCTTAACTGACCCATGCTTCATATATTTAGGACCACAAATAAATGGATAAAACAAATGATGCTTTCATATCCCAGTCTCCTTCCACTCCAAACTAGACAAGCAACTGAGCAGTTCACTGAATGTGCTTGCTCCATATTTTATTCATCGTTCATTTGTCAGTGAATGCAGGGAAACCAAAGGCATGAATTTGCCCCATCTGGGATTCACCCAAATCCATCTTTTTTACATGTGCAATGAGCAAGTATCCCAGAGTAAAATGAGAACAACTTTTGTGGCCAATTGCCATTAGGAGTTGTAGTGGGAGTGGCATAGTAAATGCATGGAATCTGAATGCGGATGTTGGTGGATTCTAATTCTCAGCAGAGAAAGGTAGAATTATTCCGGCTTCAGGCCACAAAATTTTTCAACACCTAAACTAAGTATTTGGCATTAAATAGTAGTGACATTCTTCTCATTTGTTTTTTTTAAATATTTTTTATTAAAGTTTCAACAAATTTTTATCGTAACAAAACAAAACAACACAATAACAGACAAAACACAATATAAAACAGAAAAAACAGTAAAAATATATAAATTCAAATCTTAATTTCTTGTAGCTTACTTTCCCGACTTCCTCACACCTCCCCTTTCTGTATTCCAATTTCTAATTTATTTTCAGCAAATCCTTCCTCTATTTTGATTAATTTTAATATTGCTTATTTTCTTTTAAATTAACCATTCCGCTACTAACCACTTATCTTCTAATCCCCCATCATTTTAACATTGATTAATTTTGCTATATTTCTTTACTTATTGCTCATAAAACATCTTTACATATTCCTTTCAACTATGTCACTAATGCCGCACTATCTTTATATCCTGCATCACTTTAACATTCAAATAATTTGCAATGTTTTTGCAGATAGTCTTTAAATTTCTTCCAATCTTCTTCCGTTTGTTCTTCTCCCGTATCTCGGATTCTGCCAGTCATTTCTGCCAATTCCATGTAGTCTATCAATTGCATCTGCCATTCTTCCAGAGTGGGCAAATCTTGTGTCTTCCAGTACTTTGCGATGAGTATTCTTGCTGCTGTTGTTGCATACATAAAGAAAGTTCTATCCTTCTTTAACACCATCTGGCCGACAATGCCCAAGAGAAAGGCCTCTGGTTTCTGACATTCTTCTCATTTGAAGGCAGACTGGTGGGAGAAATATTATCCATCCCATTGGTGGTTGGAAAATTAGGGGAAGTAGCACTTTTCTAAATGTTCCTGGGGGCGAGGGCAGGGAAGCCACAAAACTATCCAGGAGCAGCAGTCAAGCTCTTTGCTTGCTTCAGAAATATGACAACATATTGTGTTAAATCCACAGTTCTGCTCAAAATTCCCTACCCTCCATATGCATGAAGAACCCTGGCCACAATGGACAGTGGGAGTTGTAGTCCAACAACTTCTGGAGGGCATCTCATTTGCCACCCCTGCATTAAGATAACAATGTTTAGATAAGAATATATTTTGTTTGTTCTTGGTGGTGAGAGCACAGGGAGAAAAATGACGACAGTGGTAGTTGTAAAAATGTGTGTGATGGAAGAACTGTGGGGATAATATTAAACATGTCCTGCTTCATAAATTAGAGTAATATAAATAGATGCTCTGGGTGACTGATGATCCATCTTGCACCCATTCCATTACTTTAGTACTTTTTAAAATGAAAGAGTAGAATAAAGGGTCATAAAAAAATTGAACTAAGATGCGGCCATCTACGAAATAGCTGTTTAATGTGCCACACCAGGGAAGAGTTATAAACCCCTCTTCTTAATTAAAACTAAATGATAACACCAAGACATTAAGCGTTATCTTTTATACTTTTAGTGGCTCTATGAGGCTCCTGAGCCAAATTCTTGGGCAAAAAATGAAGACTCAAACCCCTTAAAAATCAATGGAGTCAAGCCTGCGTACATCAGCACTGAATTTGATATGGTGAAGTTTCTTGCTCCCGAGTAATTTTGTGAACTTCCTCAAGAAATTGAGATTGAGACTTGTGGGCATTTCAATGTAATGTATATATGGGAACATTTAGTTTATGTAGTGATGCAAGGAAGTGTACCCTCAGGGGTGGGGAACATCAGGCCCCAGGGGTCAAATACAGCCCTCCAGGTCTCTCTATGGGACCTTGGGACTCTCCCCAGACCACACCTGCTCCTGAGTTGCAGCCCACACCAACTCCGCTTTGCACCCCCAAATGTTTTACCTTATCTGGAATGTGACCTTGAACTCTGATAATGTCTCTTGCTTGGATGGATGAAGGACACAACAGGGCATGTGAGTAGGAAGAAACTAAACTACTTTATAAATACAGAATTCACATCTTCTATTATTATTATTACTATTACTATTACTATTATTATTATTATTATTATTATTATTATATTTGTACCCCACCCATCTGGCTGGGTCTCCCCAGCCACTCTGGGTGGCTTCCAACAAAGATTAAAAATACATTAAAATGTCACATATTAAAGACTTCCCTGATGCCTTCAGATGTCTTCTAAATGTCAGGTAGTTGTTTATCTCTTTGACATCTGATGGGAGGGCATTCCACAGGGCGGGCACCTCTACCAAGAAGGCCCTCTGCCTGGTTCCCTGTAGCTTTGCTTCTCGCAGTGAAGGCCCTCGGCGCTGGACCTCAGCGTCCAGGCAGAATGATGGGGGTGGAGACGCTCCTTCAGGTATACTGGGCCAAGGCCATTTAGGGCTTTAAAGGTCAACACCAACACTTTGAATTGTGCTCGGAAACGTACTGGTAGCCAATGTAGGTCTTTCAAAACTGGTGTTATGTGGTATCAGTGGCCGCTCCCAGTCACCAGTCTAACTGCCGCATTCTGGAGTAGTTGTAGTTTCCGAGTCACCTTCAAAGGTAGCCCCACGTAGAGCGCATTGCAGTAGTCTAAGCAAGAGATAACTAGAGCATGCACCACTCTGGTGAGACAGTCTGGGGACAGGTAGGGTCTACTACTCTGTCTGCCTTTGCCTCTGTCCACTCCCACAGCAGGAGGGGGAGACACCCATGCCTCTTCACTAGCTGGACTTATCTCTGCCTCTTGGTCTCCCTCCTGTCCTGCTTCAGCTTCTACCTCTGATTCTGGGCTGTTCTCTGCCACAGACTCCCCTTGCTCACTGTGGCCTGTTACCTTTCCAGCTTCTGACACTTCCTTCCAGTCTTCTCCCTCTTTGACTTCTGACCATTCATGACTGTCCCACCACCAATCCCCTGGGCTCTGAGCCTTCTTCCCTTGGTGGTTCCAAAGCTGGTTCCTCCCACCATTCCTCTGCGTACAGCCAGTCTGTGTCATCAGACCAGGCACCCTAGGGCAAAGCCCCAGTGCCTTGACAAAGCACATCAACAACCTGGGCCTTTATTGTGAGTTTTCCTAGCAGTGGCAGGGGTGGGTGTGAATTGTCAAATTCCTTGCAACAACCCCCCCAACATAACAATACATAACAAAGGGTACCATGATAAATTAAAGTGGAAGAGGAGATATATGAGAGGGCACTGTGCCAGCTTTTCTCAGCAGGGAGCTGGCTTGATATATTACCAGTTGTTTTGGTGGAGTTTGCATGAAATTTGTAAAATGAGCATGGTGTACCTCCCAGGCAGTGAGGACCACACAACCATCTTCCCATCTGTCTTCCCATCTCTGTCTGTATTTCACTGTTTAATGGAAGGATATTTGCTTGTAAAAACCATAGGCATTGTTATTGTTTTGTCCTGTTGGCTGCTTTCCATGAACTGTATCTCATTCTAACATTTGGAAGGTAATCACACTGAATGCATTAGTGATGGGGAGAAATGTAGCAAAATATCTTGCTAAATACACAGACGCTCCATGATGGATATGGATAATGGCTTACTGGGAGGCTAGTTTTTCAAGATAACAAGGCTCCCAGGTGTAAATGCTAAATTTGATGTTATTAAATATAAGCACTGAGCACACTGCTTAGCTGTGTTTTTCCTTCTTCTAAATCTGAAATTACTTTGTGCCATATAGGGTACATTGAGAGAGAGGCAGAGGGAGAGAGAGGTGTCTGACCTTTTAGAACTGTTTGGTTGCACTGATAAGCAAAGTGGCCTTTCGTTATTTTGCTTCCTCTCTTACATTTTAAGTCATGGAAAACAAGTAGCAAAGTGGCGTCTGTTCTGGTGAGGGAATCTTAAAATATAGCACAGTTTGCATAATGAACAGATGTAATTGATTTCTCAGAGGGATGGAAAAGACAGCTTTAGAGTTGTCTCCTGTTAAGCTATTTTCCAGCCAGCTTTGACTGATGAGAAGAAACAGATAGCTTTCATTTGATGATTTGATAGCACACCCATCGCTCTTTCTGATCCTGTGTCATTTCCATATATAACCAGAATTTCAAATAAGTGACACAGCTTGTTCCTTTACTTGGTATATGGTCAATGTTCTATAGAAATACATTGGTACCTCCGGTTAAGTACTTAATTCATTCTGGAGGTCCGTTCTTAACCTGAAACTGTTCTTAACCTGAAGCACCACTTTAGCCTATGAGGCCTCCTGCTGCCGCCGTGCTGCCAGAGCACGATTTCTGTTCTTATCCTGAAGCAAAGTTCTTAACCTGAAGCACTATTTCTGGGTTAGCAGAGTCTGTAACCTGAAGCGTATGTAACTTGAGGTACCATTGTATCTGTTGTAGGGGGGAAGACAGATACACTAAGACAATATGTACCCCCCACCCTCTGTGGTTATTGTGATACATAAAGCTCTTGTCACCTTCACATTTCCTACATTTGCTTTATGCTTCTACTCTATAGACGCTCCCTTTCTTAAGCAAATGCTCCCTGACTACTGCATGCTTTCAGTTATTGCCATTTTAACTGTGCAATAAGAGATGTCTTGGAATGAGATAGGTTTTAGGTTATGCTATGCTTCTAATAGGTTATGTTATATTCTGGATTATGTTATGTTCTAATAGATTATGTCTGAATAGGATGAGAGTGTTGGAGATACGTGCGAATGTGTATGTGAATCCGGTCTTGGGTGTTTGATTTTCGTTGTTGTGTATACTGTGTATATACGGACAATGACAATAAATTTATCTAATCTATTCAGAGGAGAGCCGAGGATAAAAGGTCCAGGAGACAAACCACATAAGGAACTGAACATATATTTAGCTTAGAGAAGGAAGAAATGACTTGTGTAGGAGGATGTGGTTGTTGCTGGCTCCAGCCACAGACAGAGGATTTCTGCAAGGAGAACATTTCTTTAACCTACTCACTGAGGTGTAATCTAGGGGCAGAAAAGCAGCAGTGATTAAATATTGCAGAAACAGTCAAAAACAATCCAGGACAATTCTTTGAAAGTGCAAGTATTAAATCACTGTTCAGAACAAATAACAAGAAGGCAACAAAAATCTCATTTTTTAAAGTAGATGCAATATTAGCTGTTCTTATTTTATTTGTAAGTCGCCTTGAGTTCCTGTCATGGAAAAAGGCAGGATACAAATAGATAGTAGATAGATAGATAGAGAAGACCAGTGTGCTGATTACCGAAGTGTAACTTACAAAAGAATACTTTAATTATAAATTTGCTGTTGTTACTGATGGAATGAAATTGTGTCAGACAGTTAGTTAGTTACAAAGCACCATAAGCAAAAATCCTATTGAGATTTTTGACTTGGCTATAAACAGACATACAGATCCACAAACTATTTTAGTGAACAGTCTACTAAATCCAGATAATGGTTAGTTGTGTGTTTAAGTGTCCCTCTTGATTACTTTGCATGTTGCATTGTACCGCTATTGACACATTTCTCAGGACTGAGCCCTCGTGCAGGGATGAGGAACCTTTGGTTCTCCAAATGCTTTTGGACTCAAACTCTCAATAGTTCTACACAGCATAGCCAATAGGCATAGTGGAAGGCGGAGTCCTACAATATCTGGAGGAATTCTGTTACATCTGAGTAAGCCTCCCTCCCCATTGAGGGCCACATTCAACTGGGGGCAGTATGCCCAGGACAGTGTGCTAGCTGTGGGCAGGACTGAACCAAGAAATGGGTGGGGCTAGAGCCAAAGTGGGTGGAGGCACCTCTCTCTCTCTCTCTCTCTCTCTCTCTCTCTCTCTCTCTCTCTCTCTCTGTGACACTCCCTTCTCCATCTGTCTGTCTGTCTGTCTGTCTGTCTGTCTGTCTCTCTTCTTGCATTTGCCAGACACCTGGTCAATCACAGAGGAGTTTAGAAATTAAATCAAATAACACATCAAACTATGCTGAGGGTTGGAGGTTGCTCACTCCTGCTGGAAAGAGTGTCATGGGCCAGCGGTAGCTTTCCATATATTCAGACTTTTCCATACCTGCTACCTCAGATCCCATTAATTGGAAAAGCTGGAGACTAAGCCTTTAACTTTATACATGAGAAGCGTGCATGCTACCACGGGGTTTTATGCTTTATACGTGCAAAAACCATGAATGCTATCATTGAGCTATGTTCCCTATCTAGAACAAATTCTCATTTTAAGGTATATTTAGAAGCAGTAGAATACTAACTACATGGGATAATAACCACAATCTGAAAATATTTGGGGGGTCACAACACATATCTGAAAAACCGGTGTGGCAAGATTCACATTAAAAACGTTGGATGTTACCGACGTGCCTCTAAATTGACTAATATTTCTTCAGCATGAAATCAATGGGGCATATTTCACTGATGCATAAGCATTGTGCCAAAAAAGGAATTGCATCAGATGTGCAGTGATTTGATTTGATTTCTTATACAACAAGTCAAAAGGCACAGAAGCCTAGACATAGATATGAATTTCATGAATATACTACATAATTGAAAGCAAAGTTGTAATCCATTCTGGAATAAGAATGTGTCACATATAAAAACCTACCTCCTGTGTTCAATGTATTTCCTCTGGTAATTTCCTAGTGAAGCTCATTATACACACAAGACCAGATTTCTTGTAATATTTTATGGAATTGATTTCCTTTTGCTTCATTCTTTGCTAAATGCGTTCAACATCCCCATAACCTTATATCAACGTAAACAGTATGAACTTAAATTTATTGGTTATTCATACTTGCAAACCCCATAAATTGCTATGGGAATGCATTTAAAGCCATAAATGTCTTTTAACAGGTTGAGCCTCCTGATCCAACATTATAGATTACCACATTGACTCACTATTCTCCTTCTTCAGCAAAGCCACACAGACTGGAAATCCCAACGAAGAATTGCATTGCTAACTTCACTTATTGAATTATGCTTTAGCAAAAATAAGTACAGTATCTTCCAGTTCAGAATGTACCAGTAAATAATGTTTATAATGTAATATTTTGACATTAGCAGCTAGAATGAATTTGAAATAGAAAATCTATTGAGGGGCAAGCAGAGGTTGCCTGGCAAAGATTTCCTTCCAGCTATTTTGCTTATATGTCAGTGTTCTGAAATGTACACAGGAAGCCTATAGTTCTACACCCACTTACCTGAGCATAAGGCCCACTGAGCTCCATTGGACTTACCTCTGAACAGACCCATACATGTGTTCTCCATAGCTATTTAAGCTGTAGAGAGTTTATAGTTTTTGTTTGTTTGCTTGTTTATTGGTAGAAGTATTTATATACCACCCTCTCACAAAAGATCAGAGCAGTGTACAGCAATATAGAAGCATAAAAAATTTAAGTACAGTGGTACCTCGGGTTACAGACACTTCAGGTTACAGACGCTTCAGGTTACAGACTCCGCTAACCCGGAAGTAGTACCTCGGGTTAAGAACTTTGCTTCAGGATGAGAACAGAAATTGTGCAGTGGTGGTGCAGCAGCAGTGGGAGGCCCCATTAGCTAAAGTGGTACCTCATGTTAAGAACAGTTTCAGGTTAAGAATGGACCTCCAGAATGAATTAAGTTCTTAACTCAAGGTACCACTGAAGTACAGAACAACCCTTTAAAAAGGTCTTCTGAGACGGCTGCTGGTTCTCTTCTGGAAGAGTGTTCCACAGCATGGGACCAGCGACATTAAATGCCTGACTTCAGGTGGAGGCCAGTCGGGCCTCTGTAACACAGGAGGGCAATGAAGAGCACTCCTCTGGATTGACTCCAAGATCAAGCTGGGATATGAGGGCTCTGGCAGTCTGTAAATTATCTTGGACCCAAGTTCTTCAAGGTTTTGTAGATCAACACGAGAACCTTGAAAATGGCCTGAAAGCATATAGGCAATCACTGCAGATGTTTCAACATAGCTGTCACCCATTTGTCCTCATCAGCAGTCTGGCTGCCACACTTTGAAGTAGCTGGAGCTTCTGGACCATGCTTAAGGGTAGCCCCACATCAAGCACATTGCAGTAATCCAGTATTGAGGTTACCATTGCATGGACTATAGTGGCCAAATTAAATAAACATCAAACTCTGTTTGAATTATGAAAATATTTGGGGTTTTTAATTTAAAAAAATATGAGCATTTTAGAGTCAGCTTACAAACTGCCTAATTCTGAGTTTCAGTGGCATTACTAACTATGCGGGAACAAACGTAGCTGCATTATCTCTTCTGCCCTATGAAAGTAGCTCTCCAACCCAAAGACTATGTTGCAAGGGTGAGGACCATTTCCCTTTATTCCCTGCTCTTGTGACTTTTTCTTTTCCCAGTTAGGACTTATTTTTTCCTTCCTAGAGTGATCCTAGGCAATCAGGGAGCATGGTTATCTATGAATTTATTTTCTTACACTTACATCTTACACTTCCACCCCACCTTCTTACATTTTATCCATCAAGGAACCCATGGAAACATACATGTGGCTTCCAGGTACACCATGGCACTATGCAGACCAAAGGTAGCTCACATAGTGTTCTCCAGACTCCTGTTTCCATCAGCCTTGAGCATTGGCCAACTGGCTGGTGGCTGATGGGAGTGGCAGTTCAGCAGGGTCTGGAGGGCACTGACATTGATTACCCCGATGTAGCCAATGAGATTTGGCTAGGTGGTAACATCAACAAGGGTAAACCAAGCAGATTGAAAGTGAGGCCAGCGCTTTCTAAAATGGTCTCTTGAATCATCCCAGCCAATTGCTTTGCCCATTGCTCCTGTTCTGCATGAGCAGTATATGCAGAATGAGTGCAATCATCATCTTTTTATGCAATTGCTGAAAGGCCACTTCCCTGTGCTGCTAAATGTTTGCAAAAGGCACTGTCACCTTTTGGCTTTGTTCTAGCTACTATACAGTTTTTGAATGGAAGAAATCTGAGTTTTGTGCTTAGCATCACATCTTTATGCTAGTCCTTAGATGGCTTACGACTTTTAAGAAAGTGAAGTTATCTGCAGAATTGGCACAATGATAGTTGTTGAGTGCTTTTTCTTTTACTTTTTATAATGAAAAATCCAGGCAGGCAAAGTTGAATCTAATTGTCTAGTTAGTGCAAATGAAGATATAATTTTCATCATTCCAACTATAATGTTCATATTATATAGAATAGCAAAACATTGCTGAAAAACTAGTGTTGCTCCCCTCATTAAATCATTAAATCAGTTTGCTTTGTTCGCAGGCAAACCCATATGTGTGGGTCACATATAATTGCAGTAGAGTTATGTGACAATCTCAGGGCATTCAATCATTACGCAGTGGAAAGAATTGAACATATTTTCAAATATATAGTTACACCCACACAAACAAACAAACAGAGGGTACAAAGTGGAGGATTCTAAGCAGAGGTGCCAAAAGGCTCTGACATGCAAAATATAGCAGAAAGTCTGTAACAGCCCAAATGTTTACAAGATAAAAAGTGAGTGACCCACTCATGGTAGCAGTCACAGGTAATAATATTATCTTTTTAGCTCTGCTACATTATTGTAACCCCTGTAGTGGAAACGATTTTGAAGTCAGCAGTAGAATTATTTGGGAGATTGAAATGTTCAGCCCATGAATTCAAATGGATGCAAAGCTAAGTTAAAATGTCATCATATGCAGAAGAAGCTGTTGGGAGCACATGAGGAACATATGGTGGGGGGGCACTTGCAGGTTAGAGGTGCTGTTTGTGAGAACAACTGCCTCTACATAGGGCCTATGCAGTACTCTTGTCTCCTAGGATTTGTGTTTTGGGAAGCTTTTAATGTTTGATGCATTACTGTATTTTAATATTTTGCCCAGAGTGGTTGGGGAAGCACAGACAGATGGGTGGGGTATAAATAAATCATCATCATCATCTTCATCATCATTAACATCATTATAAATGCAGCAAATAGAAAAAAGCTCCACAATTGCACAAATCACAGGTTGGAGGTGTTCCTGTAGGGGCCCCCATTAATGTGAATCAGCTCTACGGATAAATTGTCTTGTAGAAATGGGTACTGCTTTATTTTGTCCAGAGCCATTCTGAAACTCAGAATTTTCTTCCAGTTTGTGGTATCCAAAAGGTATCCTGCCAACAAAAGGCAGACATCTGCGGAATGGGGAGTGGTATGATTTCCGGCAGTTATTTCTCTCCTCTGTAGCCCTGTAGTCTCCAAAGTGATTCAGGGGAGGTGGAAGGTCCTCTGGCAGGGACCAACCTAGGGACTGGCCAGGTTGGGCCCTGCCAAGGGTGCAGACTGGGGGGGGGGGGGATCACACCTTTCCACTCTGACTCAGAGCAGCTAGGAGTCTGCCTGCCTATCCATGCACTCCCCGGGCTGCTCACCCACTGCTCTGGGTGGCCAGGCAAGGCATGCAGGCTCCTCTGGGCACCTCAGTAGAGGAACATAAGGGATCTGGGAGGGGGGGCACTGATACAGCTCCTTTCCAAGTGTACCAGGGATGGCGAGGCATCAGTACAGTTCCTTGCCAAATGTGCAAGGGAGGCTAGGTATGCTTCTGTCCTCTGGAGAAGATTTTGGGTGAGCACAGGAGTCTGAGGATGTGTGTCTATGTGCGGAGGAATCGTCAAAATTTGCCTCCCTCACCATTCTGCTGATGGATGCCTTCCATTGGTAGGATACCAATTGGATTCCTTCCAATGTCACATTGTTTAAACCAGGGGCAGGGAACCCATGGCCCTCTAAATGTTGTGGGAATACAGTTCCCATTGGCCCTGACAATTAGGCACACTGGCTGTGGCTGATGGGAGTTGGAGTCCAACAATACCTGGATGCCCACAGGTTCCCCACTCCTAAATAAATACTGATGCCTTACTCATCTCTTCATAATCCCTGCCATCCCAGTTTGTTTGAAAAGTCAACCGAAATATGTAGGTTAGGCATTTGTTTTCTTCTAACTTACCAATACTTGTTTTGAATGGTCCGTTCCTAGTAGCTTTGGTGCAAGGTGACTGACATATTCATATACATATAATAATTTCTTATTTAAGTAAATTTTCTACCTCTTTTCTTCTTGGTAGTCAAGGTAGCATGGGCAAGGCTCCTAGACAGTCTTTCATCGAAACACCGGCCAAAACCAGACATAAACTTTAGCAATGCTGCCACATTTTGCACATTGTATTGCTGGCCCTAATAAACGATAACAAGATAGTTGAACTTTGTCCAAAAAGAGAGAGCCACACTTCACACTAATGAAAATATTAATACTAATTTGAAGAGTGATTAAAAGCTTGGATGTGGCACACTCCCATGAAGAACATTTGCCACAATAGAAAGCCTGATAGAGTCTTGTAATCTTACATTATGATGTCAAGCATATTAACCAAATACCTTTAATCAACAGCAGAGCAGAAGCATGCTGGGCTAATTATTTCTAGTAGATTGTGAGAATACTGATTGCAATTTCCTAATCAATTGGTTCAGTAAATGTCTTGCCATTTGCATATTATCTTTCTTGAGACAATTATTATTTTACTGCTCTGCTTCAGTGTTTTTGGGTCATGAAACTTAAGATGTCGCTAAAAAGACCTTTCAATCATCCCAGTGATGATTTGGAAAAGCAATCCCTAATCTCCCCACTCTGAGCTCAGGGGTGGGAGGGAAGCAATAATTCTCCCAAAGTTACAAAGCTTTGAACCAAAACTTTGTGGGGTGAAGTGAGTTGAGGACAGCTTCTGATTCATCACTGCAATGTCAGAACAAGCTCTTGTTGGGGTTTTTTTTTTATAATGCTTAAATGAATATGTGGAAGATAAATTCTATTGGTGGCTACTTGCCATGATCGCCGAAAGCATAATGATCATTTTTGGGAACACTGCACCACTGAGTATCCAATGCTGAAGATGTGAAACTTTGAAAAAACATTTCAAGAAGAAGAAGAGTTTGGATTCGAAATCCCGCTTTATCACTACCCGAAGGAGTCTCAAAGTGGCTAACAATCTCCTTTCGCTTCCTCCCCCACAACAAACACTCTGTGAGGTGAGTGAGGCTGAGAGACTTCAAAGAAGTGTGACTGGCCCAAGGTCACCCAGCAGCTGCATGTGAAGGAGCGGAGATGCAAACCCAGTTCACCAGAATACGAGTTTACCACTCTTAACCACCACACTACACTGACTCCTGCATCTGCACCATAAATTTAGAACACTATTATATCACTATAACAGTCATGAATTTCCCAATCCTGGGAACTTTAGTTTGATAAGGGTGTGAGAATTGTTTGGAGATCCCAATTCCCTTCCACAGAGCTACAGATTCCAGTTTCCTAGAAAGGACTGATTGTTAAACCACTCTGCAAAATGTATCTCTGTGAGGGAAATTGAGGTCTTCTAGCAATTCTCACTCAGCGCTCTTGACAAGCTACAGTTCCCATAATTCTTTGAGGGAAGCCATGAGTGTTAAAGTGGCAACATAGTGCTTTAAATGTAAGCTGCAGATGTAGCCAATAGTTTTACTCAACATGACAATCCTTCTGCTTTTATATTCTTCGTTGGAAAATTGCACTTTGTTCTTATTCATATAGGATGATTATGTCAGATTATATCATAGGTGCATGCAGCAATATTACTGATGTAGTCTGGAATGCATCCCTCAAAATATTCACATTAATAAAAAATATTTAGCTATATTGCGTAGTGATGGGGAAAACCCGAGACAAAATCTAAGGCAAGCTGTGTGCAACTCTTATATATTTACCCAATTTATGGTGTCTCGGTATGGAATAGTCATGCCCCCTGTTTTATTAACCTGGTTTTATTAATCTGTTTTATTAACCCCTGCTTTATTACTGTTTCGCACCTGCTCATTCTAGAGGTCTTTAGCACAGTGGCGTAGCGTGGGTTGTCAGCACCCGGGGCAAGGCAAGTAATTTGCACCCCCTAACCCGTGGATTTGCGCCCCGTAACCCTAACCCCCAGATGTTGCGCCCGGTGCGGCCGGCCCCCCCTGCACCCCCCACGCTACGCCACTGTTTTAGCATGGCATCTATTTGCATGTCTACATGTGAAGCAGGAGGGTAGTAATCAGGCTGTTCACTGGGCAAGTTAGGTACATTTTTTTCAAAATAAAAAAACATCATTTTCAGGCATTCTCCTCTCAATTTACAGTCACACACAAGGGGAGAGTGGCTCGTTGTCACCACTGTTCTCACGTCATCTATGACCCAACCCACCTGCTGCCCATGCATTCGGTCAATCTGCATATGGAAACGCAGTTTTGAATTGTGTAAGCATCCTATGCATATAGCACAGACTTCCTACTTCCCCTCTTCCCCCTAATGTAGATGGGGCTAGAGGGTGTAATAGAGAGAATAGACTCAATGATGGCAGCCCCACTCTCCCCTTCATGTGATTTTGATCACCAAAGAGGAGAATGCTAGAAGAAAGTTCAAATAGTCCTTGATTGATAACTTCAAGACTGGATTACAAACTCTGTGTGGAGCTCCCCTTGCAGTTTGTAATATATATAGTTGCAGCATGATTGCTGGCAGGAGTGACACCTTGTCAACATATTACACCTCTGCTCTAAGATATGCACCACCTGCTAATTTGTTACTGGGCCAGGTTCATACTGTTAGTGTTACAAAAGTCCTCAACAGTTTGGGGGCAATTTACTTGAGGGATCACTTTGCCCCATGTCTGCCTCCTTGACCACTTTGTTCTGTGGTACTGGCACTTTTGCAAATGCCACATAATGGTCGTTCCACACTTGCAAGAAATCGTTCCTTCCGCATAGCAGCGCCTAAACCTTGGAACTCCTGCCCATTGATATTAGGCCGGTACATTCCCTGTAATTGTTTCAGCACCTGCTAAAACAATTTTTTCTTTCCGCAAGCCTACCCAGGCATGTCATAATAGCATGTCATTTCTAACATATCATTTTACTATGCATAATTATTTTTAAATGGCTAGTTTTATTTATATGTGGACCAAATTTTGTTTCAATTAGTTTTTATTGTTTTTATCAGTACCTTTAAAGCATCGGTTGTAGTTTGTCAACCAATTAGAGGCTTTCTGCTAAGTTATACATTTTGTCATATAAATTAAAATAAATATAGACGTGCTTCTGAATGTATAGGGTAAGTTTCCCCGCCAGTTGTAGTATTTAAAGTTTCCTGGAAATATTACTTTATTTTCCCAATAGGTGTAATTCTAAATGCAAGATAACAGCATTCTCCTTGTTAAACTCTCAGGTTTTCTAATGCAGCAGTAATTCATGCATTGAATATATGCCATAAAATAAATCAACACAGCCTTATAGATTTCATTAGAGTTTAGCATTTCTTCTGTAGCTCTAATTACCCAGTGATGAAATATTTTACCTTTGTTAAAATAGATTTCAGATTGCAGAATATAATGAGTTTGTTGTTGAACAGGTTTTCCTGTTGTATGAAGTTTTCCTGTGGTTCTTTGGAAATGTTCAATTGTAGACAATCATTGTCTGCTATTTTAGTTTTATATATATATGCAGGACCAGCTCTATACCCCAAACTCTTTTTAGAAAATAACCCAGATGATTAATTAATGTTCATAAATGAGATTTGGGCCTAAGCTTTTTACAAACACATATGTTGAGAGACAAACTAAACATGACATTAGATTTTAAATTAGAATGTAAATATCTACTATTGTATCCCACCTTTCCCATAAGGAGTTCAAGGTGGCCAATGTTCTCTTCCTTCCCCATGTTATCCTCAAGACAACCCTGTGAGTGAGGTTAGCTTGAGAGATGTTCACCATTCCAAGGACAACCAGTGAACTTCATGGAGGCTGAGGGAGGATTTGAACTCTGGTCTCCCTGGTCCTATTCTGACACTTTAACCACTAAATTACCTTGGCACTTTATGGCACCTTATGGAGGTGGGGGCTAAGCAGAAGCAGGACCTCAGGGGGTGTAGAGGGAGAGTTTAACTCTTTCTTGCCTGCTGTGGCCTTGTTGAAAATTATGTTGGTGCATATATATCTATAGCACTTTATATTTGGAAATGTTATTGCACTCATTTTGCTCAGTGCCTTGCAGGACCATTGAATCAGTGCCAACCTAAAGTTACCACAGGAAACTAGATCCCACTTAGGTCTCTTCACCCAAAAAACAAACAAAAAAACACCAAAAAACACACACACGAAAATGGCTTTTGCATATATGCCCACTGCATATATGCCCCAGGTTTATTACCCATCATCTCCTTCATGTCTGCAGTTTTCAGATCAACTGCCTATAAGACATTGGGGGAGATTAAAGGATTCCTTTTTAATTCACCTCAAAACTGTGTAGGCATTTCCTGTGGGAACAACCATATCTTTCTGAACTTTGACAGGCATTCTGCACACACACACACAAACCCTGAACATGTTTGCCTGTAATTTGGCCAGCTGAATCCATTCTGGGGGTGCTAGTATACTTGCAAATTTTATCCTTTCTGACAAAATAAAGTTATAGTCATAGTTGTTGTTGTTTTAGTTCCCCTAGGGATAATCCTGAAGCATAACTGGAGTCCGTGTCAATTCAGACAGATTCTGAAACACTTCGGACCAAATATTGCTCTGTTATAAAGCACTAAATCAGATTCCAGGTGGAAGTGTGTGGCTTGTGCACACTGTGTGTGTGTGTAGATGCAAACATATCCATAGATACCTAAAACATAAATATATTTTATCTTTTTATTAAGAGAATACCCAATGCAGGGTAGAACAGGCAACAGAACTATCTAATAAGAGCAAATGCTATTTATTTATCTAAAATAAATTTTCTGCTTTTTAGCCACATATAGCAGAAATCTACACAGTAAATACAGTAAGTCTATACTGTATAGACTTCTATAAAAGAAATCTACACAGTAAATTGAAGCACAATGAAAGCCAGCAACAGAAAATATTTAATAGGAGACTAGGACATATTCATAACCTATCAAGCACCTGCATAAACTTCCCCAGAACAGAATAAGGATTCCTGTCTAATCTTTTCACATAAATGCAGGCACAGGAATTATTTGTGGGAGCTACCTGGTCTTCAGGTAGCAGACTGTAAAAAAAGATCAGTCATTCACCAAATGGTCAATCACTTTAAATGAGAAAGCAAACAGATCTTTAATATATTCATTGCAAATATACATTTAGTCTTCAGTATGATAATACAACACACAAGCTAACTGAGGCAGAGATAAACAGCATCTCAAAATGTCAATTCATTAGTGCAGAATGTCATGAGAGTCTTGTAAACTCACTAAAGTTCAACAATAGTATTAGATTTAATGAGGCTTTATGGTTTAGGTTTTATGATTTATGCTTGCATGGAATGAAAAATAGGTCACACTTACTGGTTGTTGGGGTGTGTGTGTGCCACTTGTATGAGTTGGGCATGTTGGTTCTCAGCAAATGTGCCAAGATGCATACCTGTGCTATGGGGCAAATACCCCTGCAGCATTGCCACTGTATAATTATAATTCAGCCAACATGGTCCAGAGAGCCAGTGTGGTGTAGTGGTTAAGGGCGGTGGACTCGTAATCTGGTGAACAGGGTTCGCTTCCCCGCTCCTCCACATGCAGCTGCTGGGTGACCTTGGGCTAGTCACACTTCTTTGAAGTCTCTCAGCCCCACTCACCTCACAGAGTGTTTGTTGTGGGGGAGGAAGGGAAAGGAAAATGTTAGCCGCTTTGAGACTCCTTTGGGTAGTGATAAAGCGGGATATCAAATCCAAACTCTTCTTCTTCTTGTGACCTACAACTCCCAACCAACGCCATGTTGACTGCTCCTGATATAATGGTTTGTTATTTTGCACTAGTTCATCTTTGTCCTCTCTTATCCAGTTTAGAGCATTGGTCTAGATTAGGGAGACCAATCACCAACTCAGCCCTAAAGCTCACTAGATGACCTTGGGTCAGTCACCAGCTCTCAGCCTGACCTACCTCATAGGGTTAATGTAAAGGGGAAATGTCAGGGTGGCAGCATAGATATTGTCCTGATCAATTTGGAAGTATATAAATATACAGGGATATAAATGTAATAAACAAACATTTTCTGCTGAGACATTAAGGCACGTGGTTGAACAAGCCAGAAAGGAGGCATTGGCCATTTGTGAATTGAAAAGCATTTATCCTGTGTGTTGGAGATATATTGTGAAGTCAAATGGTGAATGGAAAATTCCGAGATCTGCTGGTTCTCATTAGGACACAAAGGAGCAGTCAATTTAACCTCTCTTACACAATATCATTCGGGTCCTGATGTGGCTGATTTTACCCTACTCTCAGCATGACTCACTTCCAATTAAAAATAAAGCTTCCACTGTTGCCACCACAGGGATTTGGCTTGTGCAACTGCAGTGCTATTTCCAAAGACAAATGAATTCTCCTAGTTTTAGGTGCTTTTAAACAGTTTTATTACATCTCAGATACCAGCAAGCCCCCATCAATTCACAATCCAATTAAATCCATTCCCCACTGCTTGTGATCTTCAAACAAAATCATAACATATTTAAAACTCCTATTTATAAGCCCAATCAGTTGCGGTTGAACTACTAAATATCTGTAGGGCATAAAGCCATATTTCTGAGCAGAGTCTGGTGCCTAATAAAGTGAGAGTTATTTTAAGCAAAAATGCAACCAACTGGTTGCTTTAGGATGATAGATGAGTTGATGCTTCTAGGTATCAGATGTCTCAAAATAATCATACTCCTTGGGGAAGAAACTCTTTTGTTAAGCCATTCTTCAATGATGTAATGAAGCATATGGCACTCCTTGCTTTCATGAATTAAAAGGAAAATAGAGATCTCCATGAACTTATAGAATGTGCTACAATTTCTTTCCATGCTGTACATTCTTGCAAGTATAAGAAAGTCCGCTGTAAGTGGCTTCTCTGCATACAGAAGGGTGGGGAACCTGTGGCCTCCTGATCACAGAATCATAGAATTGTAGAGTTGGAAGGGATTCCATCAAACATCTAGTCCAACCCCCCAGATGTTGCTGGACTACAACTCACATCATCCCTAACGACTGACCATGCAGGTTGGGAATAATGGAACATCTGGAGAGCCCAAGATTCCCCACTGCTGGTATGCAGCATAGTTGAGCATTTTTTAAATTGAATAATAGAAATTAATAACTAGAATTAATTTTTTTTGCTGCCCTGCCTTTTTGAGATTACTTCCATTTACAGTGGTACCTCGGGTTACAGATGCTTCAGGTTACAGATGCTTCAGGTTATAGACTCCGCTAACCCAGAAATTGTACCTCGGGTTAAGAACTTTGCTTCAGGATGAGAACAGAAATCGTGCTCCAGCGGCACAACGGCAGTGGGAGGCCCCATTAGCTAAAGTGGTACCTCAGGTTAAGAACAGTTTCAGGTTAAGAACAGTTTCAGGTTAAGAACGGACCTCCAGAATGAATTAAGTTCTTAAACCGAGGTACCACTGTACTTCATTGTTTTAATGAATACTCTACATCACCTCGACTGTTTCAGAACACAAATAATGGCTCATAATATTGTTTAAAATATAGAATGTCAAGTAAATCAACTTCACAAGAGTGCAGCTCCTCTGCAAGATAATTAATGTAAGACAAAGACTCCTGGTGTGGCACAATACTTTCCTGGAAAAAGTCAAACCATGCAGTGACCTCTCCAGGGCGCAAGCCTGGGCAGTGCATAGGGATGCCCTGGCCTGCCCCCATCTTGGCCTCACTGGTGTAGTCCAAAGGAAAGCAGAGCAATACGTTTTGCACCAGCCTGGCTGCAAGAGTTGCTGAAAGGAGGCTTACAAGACACCACCCAACCATCTTAGGGGCTACACTCAGGATTTCTATAGGATTTACTCCTTAGCCTTTTCCTCTTCCAAAGATGTTCTGCAAGGCAGCGAGTTCAGATCTTCAGGGTTTTCTCCTGAAGCCCTTCTCTCACCAATGAGTATAGTCACAAGGCAACAGAAGTTTAGGATCAGTTTTCCTTTAATAATTTATAACTCCACCCCACCCCCCCATCTGGCTGGGTTTCTCCCGCCACTCTGGACAACTTCCAACAAAAGATTAAAAATACATGAAAACATCAGTCATTAAAAACTTCCTTAAACAGGGCTGCCTTCAGATGTCTTCTAAACATCAGATAATTGTTTATTTCTTTGATATCTAATGGGAGGGCGTTCCACAGGGTGGGTGCCACTACTGAGAAGGAATACTATATTGGCTATATTGGCTACCTTCCCAGGTTGACGAGCCCCATGTACCACTCATTTCCTTCTACAGCATGTGCAGAAACTGCATTCTCAACTGTTGGACCCACTATTGGTCTCATCCACTCAATCTCCTGGAGCCTGTTTTTGCAAGCAGCGGAAATCTCTTGACTCACCCAGGGTATTATTACATTCACTGGTCTTTAAATATTGCCATTTCTGATGCTGAATTTATAGACAATTACTCTTCTGCATAGATACTGGTCTGTCTATCTTACGTGGAATGCAGAAGAGCATTGCTGGCAGATGATTGTGAAAGCTGAGAAAGTGAATGAAGCCCAAATGTCATTGATGTTATTATTTTGTTCTATAACAGTGTTGTCAAAGGGGACAGAGTTGATATCTGGTTCAGTCACTGGGATTGGTCTTTGTGATGTGCCTTGTTGTTGCTGGTGAGAAGCTGTTTTAGGTTTAGGGATTGTTCAAGGCCTGTAAGAGGGACCTGTCATTGTCCAGAATGGGTTGTAGATCTTTGTTGATAAGTTTGAGTGGTTTCAAATGGATCTCTATGGGCTGGGCCTTGCAGACATTTAAATTTTTCACACATTTATTGTTTGTCCTGCCTACCAACTAGAAATGTATAAAGCGGCAGTATCTCAATTTCGTGTGCTTTAAGGAAAGTGGAAGATAGGTCACCAAGCATTTTAAAATAGCAATTCTTTCTAGAAATCATCATGCTGAAAGATCAATAAAACTGTCAGCTCCTGTAACCAATAGTGAAAGAAATACATTGCAGATGAAACTTCAGATATCATTATTGAACCTTTTAATTCTACCCCTCCATCCCAGTCCAGTATGTGCAAAGAAGAAGCAGGCAATTGTAAATTGCATTCAGTTTCCATAATACATTTAGATTGGGTGCACTCAGCCAAGGGAACACAGAGGGCTTTTTAAAAAAACACATTTGGCTTGAATACTGTACCTTGTAATCTGATATACCACCAAGGTATGGCTCTGATAGAGAAGAATGAGCCATTTCAGTTAAAGAATCCTTGATCTCAGATAAGCATTCATGCTGGACCGCTATAACATGTTTCACAATTTACTGACTGCACCATTAAAGCAGTGCTTGCTTGCTTCATTCTGCAGGAGCACAATGGGTGGGAACTGACATAATTCAGTCAGATGGGCACTACAGAGCTTTTATCCCACTACCATTTATCACGAATGGTTATTCTGAAAGTGAAGGCAAAAAAAGGAGAAAATCTGACTTCATCCAAATTTTGAATGTAAGGTTTAGCAACGTTTAGGAAATATATTAAGTTTTTCCTTTAATGTAGATACCCATATGTTTTCCTTCCTTGCTTTTGCAATTACTATCATTTTACCTGAATTTGGTTTTAAATGAGAGACATATTCATCCATTCTTGGTGTTTAGGGATATATGTCCAATGGACTGCTATGAACTAAATCATAGTCTTACCTGAAATGTCCATCTTTATTTAAACAAAAGTGTGGATTCCAGGGGGCAGTGTGTGTGTGTGTGTGAAAGATCTCCCAGGCTGCTTAAAATGACTGATGTTCATTCATCTTCCCAGCTACAACAAAATATGTCTCTCCCATATCAGCCTCTGCAGCCAACAAGAGCCAACTCCTAAGGGCCAGGGGGGGCATTTCCCCCCAAACAGAATATTTGAGGGGGCTAGCCCCCCAAAGTTGATGGTCATTGCCATTCAGATGGTGTGCATGCACTGTATCATGTGATCAATTGTATGGGGTAGGGCTTACCCCCCCCAAAATATTTTGTTCAAGTTGGCACTCCTTCTACAACCTTCTCATAGTAGGTGCTGTAACTCTTCAATGGTTTGACTTAATCCCTGAAGGTGCACTCTCCTGTTGTCTTCTGATCAACCATTCATGCTTTAGAACTCGGCAGTACAGTACTATTGATATGAGTTAAAGAGCTATTGCTAAATTACTGCTGCACAGTAACATCAGCATCAGGAAAGGTCTGCTGGATCAAACGATCTACTCCAGTACCCAGTTTTCTACAGTGCCCAACCTATGGTAAGCCCAAAGCAATTTCACCATCCTGCTGTTGTTTCCCAGTGAAACATATTCAAATTCATATTGCTTCTGGTCCTCAATTTGGTTTTCTTACATGTATACCTCACCTTTCTTCCATCATGAAACTTAAGGTGGCACATTCTGTGGTGTTTTTATATATTCTGTTGGAGGCTGCTTGGAGTGTGTGGGACAACCCAGACAGATGGGCAGGGTACCAAAATAAATTACTATTATTTGATTTCTTGGAAGCCTCCCTTCCCGAGGAGGAGACCCAAAACTTCTTAGCATGTGCTTTCTGGCCATAATCTGTGCTCTCCAAAGATAGTAACATAAAAATGAGAGTCAATATTCATATGTGCTACCCAATATACCAATAAAATGACAGTTTGCCTTTTCTAAGGGAGGCCCATTGAATTTGTCACCCCACGGCCTGATAGCCATGCATTGCAACCTACCAGAGATATTTTAGAAGCCTGTAATGCTAAGGTTGCCATGCGCCTGCAATTTCCCAGACATATTTGGAATACTACATTCACAAGTATTGACCAGGTGGAAATTGGTGGAAATGTCTGGGAAAATTCAGATGTATGGCAGCCCTTGTTAGAACTGCCATTCCCCCCCTCCCCTTAAAAAAAGCCTCAAAAAATGGTGGGTTGTTGTTGTTGTTTTGCAATCTTGTACAAAAAGCTCAACCACTTTTCTGTCTGGATTTTTACTTTTTGAAATATGGCAACCCTATGTAATGCTGCTAAAGGAAGAACCTGTTAGAACACAGGAAGGACAGATCGTGAAGCTGAGGCTCCAATACTTTGGCCACCTCATGAGAAGAGAAGACTCCCTGGAAAAGGCCCTGATGTTGGGAAAGATGGAGGGCACAAGGAGAAGGGGACGGCAGAGGACAAGAAGGTTGGACAGTGTTCTCGAAGCTACCAGCATGAGTTTGACCAAACTGCGGGAGGCAGTGGAAGACTGGAGTGCCTGGCGTGCTCTGGTCCATGGGGTCACAAAGAGTTCGACACAACTAAATGACTAAACAACAACAACATACCATGTATGGTCCCATAGCCCTGGCACAGCAGAACAACAGCAACAAAAATACAAGGAATTTGGGTGTATTCAGAGTATTAGATTAATGTAGTTAAATCCAGTCTCTGAACCCATGAATAGTTTGATAAAGAAGATTTCAGTCTGCTTGAACTAAGCAGGGACATATTTATTCCAAGGAATCAATTAATCAGCACATTTGTTGACACAACACACAGCCGCTTCCCTGCACAAGGTGTACCAGAGGGAATTAGGCAATAAATAAAATTTGACTTTGATCTCACTTAAACAAGGCATACCTCCCTCCACCCTCTCCCTTAATTTATCATATTTGATTTCAGCCAGCAAAATCTCCCCCCGCCCCCGCTCCTAGATTCTAGCAGGATATATTCTTGAAGAACATGAGAGCAGAAGTACCAGTCATGAAGCAATGATTAACCACTTATGGGGAGAATGACAAGGGCTTAAGAATAACTCAGAGTACCACATGCAGAGTATGCAAGGTCCGGCTCCTAGACTATTTTATTACAGAATGAATTTGAGCAAGGACAAGGTGATCATAAGCATACGTATTCAGAATAACAAAAATTGCAGAAAGCTTCATAAGTAGTGTGATTTTCTCCTTATTACAGAAAGAGCAAAAGATCACCAGAAAAGTCTGTAGGGATTTTAAAATATGGCAAGGATAATTAATTGATAGTAGAGGTAGAGAAATCATTGCTTTAAAAAAAATAATTGTTTTTCTTTTTGAGCTCGCAAAGGACTAAGAAAGAGCAGAAGCCAAGAGCCGTGTTAGAGTGCTTGGCCCCAGGGAGGCAAGGATGCAGGATGGAATGAGCATCATGAAACTGGCAGTTAATTGGGAAGCCTACTGAGCAATACATACTTTTATTAGGAAGGGCAGAGTGGAGTCCATAAGACCTAAAAGTTATTGAAAATGTGCACCCTCTTTTCATTTTCCTTTCTTCTTCTGTTATCTGCCGTGGGATCAGAAATTTTTTACCCACTACAAAAATTGCCCAAAGACCTGCCCTTGCTGGTCACAGATCGTTGCCTCCCACTCAGCAGTTTAACAGGGTAATTAAGATCTCTGGACCTGAAAAGCACCTGAAAGCCAGAAGCCACAGGGAGCTGATGAATGCCACTAGGAGCTTTCAAAATGAAGAGCAATGTGCCGGCATAACAAGTGCCCCAATTCAGTCGCCAGGTCCATCACACAATGAGAACTGTGAGAGGGCAGAGCAGGGACATGCTAACTCCCCCAAACCCTCTGTTGTTTGCTCAGCAGCAGGCCCTGGTGTCCTCCATGCGCTGGAGAAGAAGGTCTGCTGTGGAGAGTTCTGTAGGCTCCCAGTACCATTTAGAACCCCTCCCATCAGAGAACCTGTGGAATTACAGCAAGCTCCCCACTGTAGATATTCACCCTCCAGCACATGAAGGGTGGCTGAGCAAGGCACAAGGATGTGAGGGAGGTGGAAGGGCCAGAAATGGCACCTTGACCTTGTCTCTCCTCATCAAATGAACAAAGTTTTTTTCTGACTTCGATTTTGAGGAAAGCAAGTGGAAGGAGCAGGGACACCACCTGTAGTGGCCAGAGGTGTTGTCAGTCCCCTCAATATTCCTTAGCAGGGGGCTCAGACCCCTGAATATTGAGGGGGCAGAGGAGGCCCAACCACTGAGCAAGGTTGCACCAGCTTAAGCAGCATCTCCTGAAACTGCACAGTCCAGGGCAGCTGTCCGCTAGGCTGTGACAGTCAAGCCTGTATGGCATTGGAAGACGTGTGCGACTTCGCACAATCTGTGTTGTGCACATGATGTCACACACGTGTGCCAGCCCCCCAATCTTGGGGACTACCTGGAGCCTGAGTAAGGGAGATACCTGAACTTTCTAACCTAGGTGACACTTAAGACTAACACAGGAACACCACAAGGATGCGTACTTAGTCTGCTCCTTTATATTCTCTACACGTACGATTGTGTCGCTGCTCACCCTAGTAATAGGGTTGTCAAATTTGCAGATGACACAACCGTGATTGGGCTCATCTCTGAAAGGGAGGGTGAAACGGACTATAGAGATGAGGTGGAGCGGCTGACAGAGTGGTGCAGAGCTAACAACTTGCTCATAAATACAAGGAAGACAAAGGAGCTTGTGGTGGACTTCAGGAGACAGAAGAGCAATGTCCAGCCACTTTTGTTTGATGGGGTCTGTGTGGAGAGGGTAACAACGGTCAGATTTTTGGGTATTGAATTACAAGAGGATCTGTCCTGGAGTGTCAACACAAGGGGGCTTGTGAAGAAGGCGCAGCAGAGACTGTACTTTTTAAGAATCCTAAGGAAAAACCATCTTCCGCAGAAACTGCTGCTTGCCTTCTATCACTGTGCCATTGAGAGCGTGCTCACTTATGGCTTATGTGTGTGGTACGGAAGCTGTACTACCCAGGACAGGATGGGGTTGTGCAGAGTTGTTAAGGCAGCAGAGAGCATTGTTGGCTGCCCACTCTCCACCTTAGAGCAGATTTATGCCACAAGGTGCCATAGGAAGGCACTGGACATAGTAAAAGATCCATCGCATCCTGGTCACTGTCTCTTCGAGCTCCTGCCGTCGGGACGGAGATACAGGACGATGATGACAAGAACGAGCCGTCTCAAGAACAGCTTCTTCTCCAGAGCGATCTCGGCCCTGAATGGGAAACCTGGACTTTGAAAGTCATCTAATCTTCCTTGCTGTATTATATTATATTGTTTTAATTAGTGTTTTTATAGTTGTTCTGATTTTGAGTGGAGTGCCCTACCTGGGGGGATGGAGCAGCCAAGTAATTTCGTTGTCCCTGAGAGGGGGCAATGACAATAAATATATTATTATTATTATTATTATTATTATTATTATTATTATTATTATTATAAAAGTCTGTCCAGAAAGTATGGTGAATTATCTGAACAGTGTGGGATAGGGCATTGCAGGACTCTGAATCTGGATTGCTGATCATGACAGTGTTGCTGGGAAAGACTCCTTGGTCAATCCTTTGGGAGGCTACATGTCAACAGTGGGTGTGGCCATTTCATACCCTGGCATGCAAATACACACAAGATATACATAGGCCCTTTCCTATATACTCTCCATTTCTTAAATGAGCAGTTTAGTGACTGGGGTTATTGGTCTGACTCAAAAGCAAAGTCAATTATACATTGGCCAATATATGTCGTCCCTCCCTTTTTTTTAATGTCACAGAGAGTTCTTCAACTTCTTGGTGCTTTTAACTTAGCAACAGATCTTCTTAATGACTTCTGAAACTAACATGCTATTTTTAGAACTTCTCAATTATTTACATCATGGTGTTTCTCTGGGGCAGGAGGTGTAATGAGGTCAGTAAAAAAAACAAACAACCCACTCCATTATTAGGGATTTTTAATCTTCAGCCATGTACTTATGACAGATTGGAAAAAGGAAGCTGTTAGTTCTGGAACTTGTATAGTGCAATGCAGTAGAGAAATATAGAAATTATAGGAGGTTTTTCTCTCTCCTGTCTTTAACTCCCCCATGTACACACTCACAGACCCACACCTAAGAAACTGCACAGCTCAGCTCAGCCCATACACATCCTAGCAAAGTGTATACAGCCTGGTATCAAAATAAGTGATAGACAATGCAATCCTATGCATGTCCACTGCTCAGATGTAAGCCTCATTGTGTTCAATGTTATTTACTACAGGAGTTAAGCATGTACAGTATAGGATTACAGCCAGAGAATAATATATGTGTTGCAATGGACTTTAAGAAAGGTATTTATCCCCTGGCTGTCTTCATGTGCTTTGAAAACTGTTGTTACCACTGGTTTTTATTGTTGTTTCTAATTCAGAAATATGCCAAATCACACACTTACACCCCAGTGGCTCTCTTTATTCTTTACAGTGGTACCTCGGGTTACAGACACTTCAGGTTACAGATGTTTCAGGTTACAGACTCCGCTAACCCAGAAAAAGTATCTCGGGTTAAGAACTTTGCTTCAGGATGAGAACAGAAATCGTGCTCCGGCGGTGCAGCAGCAGCAGGAGACCCCATTAGCTAAAGTGGTACCTCAGGTTAAGAACAGTTTCAGGTTAAGAACAGACCTCCAGAACGAATTAAGTTCTTAACCCGAGGTACCACTGTATTCTGGATTCCATATGGGAGAGGCAACCCTGTAACTCTCCTGCCCTGAGAGTTGAATAAGGAAATTCTCAGTGAAATTCTGATTTTTACCAGTTGGGAAACTGAGACTGAGAGATGGTGGTTTGTCCCACAGTAGCCAATCAGAGTTTCATGTGGAAGTGACTCAAGTCCTACTTTATACTTAAAAAGTCACACTGATCATTATTTCCTATTCTCGTGATCAGAGGAGTTTATGAACTTGGAAAGAGCAGCTCTTCTGCTGATATATTGGTTACTGATAAGCCCTTGACAGCATCAAAAGACAAACATGAACCACTAACACTGCCCAAGCCCTCTGCAGTGTTTTCAAGGGCAGGGACTATTTAGGATGCAGTTGATCAAATGAGTATCTTGCAGATATTGTTTGTAGTGTTTGCTGATTAAATGTTTGAGTCCTTGCAAAGAGCGGAGAGATAGGGGAGTCCAGGCAACCATTTGATAAATGGGAAGAAAACAAAAATAAATAAGGCTCTACAGAAAATACTGCAAATAGCAACATGCCGATAGGTGACTAATATCGTTGAAATCTTGCCTTCAAATGACTTTGTGTTTTATGAAATGAGAACACAGACATGTGACTCATGAATATGCATGGCTGTTGCCAAGAGGTCAGGGCAGAACCACTAGGCTAAAAATGGTATAGAGCACAGCACCTACTGCAATGTGACTTGGCTATGTGAATACAACCTGCTTAACCTGATCCCTTGGCATAAAAACTTGGCCACAGGTTGGCAGAGACTATTTCCTTATTTTGCAACAGAGGGGCAATTACAAAGGGATTTAACATGAATTTAGTACGACCAGAAAGGTACATTGCATTTAGATTCCATTCCAGAGCTATAAATTGTTGATATTAGCTCTCAGTTTATGTCCACTTTTCCATGCTAAACTATGCCCTCTAGATAGTACAAAATCAATAAAAATCTATGTCCATTTACATTTTTCTGGAATAGCCTGAAGCATAAGATACCTGGCATTTAGCAGCCTGCACCAAAATGTATGGTGAATAAGCAAATGCCAGAAAAGAATTTTGGAAATGCACAGATGTTTAATTTCCAAGATAAAAGTGTGAAAATGTAGTATTAAAGTCATGCTACATTTGACATTTATGTAGTTCACAGGCAACCGCAAAACTACGTGCCCTTCTTGGAAGCTTATACTGCTTGCTGAGCCCAAGACTTTAGCATTTGCTGAAATAATCTGTGCAGTTAATTAAATGTGGCTTCCAAAATGGGATTAAATCAAATCTGACATTTTGTCTCAAACAATAAGTGCCATTTTGTTTTTGTCCTTGATTACAAAAACATAAAAATAAACTTAAGACCATTAAGCCCATGAAATGGAAAATTATTAAATGTTAAAAAAACCAATAAGTTAAGTATAACAGGGCATCTCCATCACATTGAGCGATTGCATCTTAACTCTGACCATCTAAGCCTACTTTAACAAAAGACCAATCACAATGGGGGAGCAGGAATCTGAGAACATAATGCCTTTGTGTACATGATCCTATGTGGGCTAGTTGGGGATATGCATGCATGCTCGAGGAACAGTGCATATAGTGACTGCAAAGCTCTAACCACTGCAGTTGAAAGAGAGAAATTTATTAATCAGTGGAGAAGGTTTTATTCAAAACAAGATAGGCAGCATACAGATCTTATGAAAGGCCTTGAAGACTGTTCATTATGACAATTTGCCATGGCAAATGTGTGCAGGTTATAGGACATGGAAGCAAGGTTCATGTGAAGCAATGGTCTTTTGTTTGCATCTTCCATACCCCATCAAAGACCTTTCCACAGCTTTGATGTCCAGTCTTTCCCCCAGAGCCAACACAGACATTACTGGTGGGGACAGTAATGGGGTTTTTTCTTAGCACCTGCTCTTGCCCATTGCACCACTGATGGGAGCCCATATACCTTCCATGATTATTTATTTCTTGATTTTATTAAGAATGTTTATAAGCCACCTTTTAGGGTCAAAGCTTCCCAAGGTGGCTTCCAGCAGCATATCATTATGAAATCCACACTGTATTTAAAAACAAACGAAGAAAAGCACATTTTAAAAAAACCTGATAAATAACAGTAAACCGTAAAGCCTTATGAGGAACGGTTGAGGGAGTTGGGTATGTTTAGCCTGGAAAAGATGAGACTGAAAGGTGATATGATAGCCATCTTCAAATAACTAAAGGGCTGTCACGTGGAAGATGGAGAAAACTTGTTTCCTCCTGCTCTGGAGGTTAGGACCCAAACTAATGGCTGACTGAACATCACGAATACTTTCTGACAGTAATAGCTGTTTGACAATGGAACATATTCCCATGAAAGGTGGTGGCCTATCCTTCATGGAAGGTTTTTTTAAGTAGAAGTTGGATGGTCATCTATCATGTGTGCAAACACACAATTCTTGTTTGGGCTTTAGATAGCAGAAGGATTTACTAGAGGTAGTAATATAACCAGGCATAGAAGCAACTCATTCTACTGCAAAGAAACTCATAATAAATGAGAAAGTATAACAGGAAAATATAGTAATTGCCTGTTCTCTTGAATGTACTCAAGGTGATATATAATAGAAAACTATGTAGATAAATTGAATTCACCTTGGTATTTAAATGCAGGTCTGAGAGGGACCACACACACAAAAAGAATGTGAACGATCTTTGATCATTTGAAATTGAGATATTTGTTTCTCTTGTTCATAAAAGACATGCTGGAAGCATTAATCACAAAAGTTGCTGTTTATGCATTACTTGGCAATGAAACATCTACATATGTAATTTTATTGTACCCAAGTGAGCTTTCAGGCTGCATATAAATGCTTCTTGTACTTCTTCAAACTGCTCGAATAGATGCACCACCGAAAATATATAAACAAACAAGTCTTTACCATTCCACGATTTATTACAAAAAGTGCAAAAATCATGACAATACTGCTAGTCAAAAGGACATCAGTAAAAGTAATAAATGATTCCATGTTTAGTACTTCATTTTGCAGAAAAAATAATTTTTCATCAACTCCCCCCCCCAAAAAAAAAGCTACAGAGAAATGTTAAACAGTGTTCTGGGTGCATGGATGGATTTTACTGTAAACATTGAAATCACCTAACCCTATTTCTTCCCTTTGTGACACTTCCAGAGTTCCATTTAAATTAAAGGAGATAGTTTTAACTGAACGTGCAATGCAAACTATTGCCTTGCAACAATAGTCCAATCCCAGCCATACAATCCATCCCAACCATGCTTTGAGCAAACTCCCTCCATATTGGCAGGCAGCTCATGTGATGAAGAATTCATTCACTTTTACTTCTATAACTCTCTGATGCCATGTGAATGCAGTGTGAAAGCTACAATGCCCATTATCCATTGCAACTGCAAGCAAAAACATACAACCCAATACATCTGGAAATACATCTAGAGGGAGCAAATAAAAAGGGGTCATTTGGTTAATGGGTTATAAAATGAAATCCATTGTCAGGGAATAGTAGTAGTTGTAGTAGTAAATACAGTAGAGTGCATCCACTGGGCTTCATACACCCATAGCTGCAGTCCTATTATGCCAAACATTCTTTATTTTATTTTAGTTATTGCATTTATATCCTGTGCTTATTTCATTATGGAACCAACCCAAAGCAGTATGCATGTGGTTCTAGGGCCTAGAATCACTAACCATTAAGGCATTATGCAAACCCAGGCATGCTTAGCAAAGTGGTGATTTCATCTGTCTTCACACCATACCACAGGACCACAGCATACCCTCCAACATTTTCCCAATGAAAATAGGGATGTTCTATTCTCTCCTCCTTCTCCTCCTTCTCCTCCTCCTCCTCCTTCTTCCCCACTCATCTGACTGGGTTGCCCCAGGCGGCTTCCATAAATACATAATAGAACATTAAACTTTTTTAAAAAAATCTCTATACAGGGCTGCCTTCAGATGTCTTCTAAAGGTTGTATATTTACTTAGCGCCTTGGCTCAGGTGGTTGCATAACTCCACACCCTCCAACATTTCTCCAATGAAAATAGGGATGTCCTAAGGAAGAGTGGAACATTATGGGATGAAATCAGAAACTGTGATGGCTTCTCAAATCAGGAACTGTCTCTGAAAAAAAAGTGACACTTGGAGGGTCTGCCACAGTTAGCACTGAGATCTGCAAGGCAAATTAATGAGAGTGTCTCTTGTCTTCAGGAGAGAAAAAAATGGCAGTTGTTTTAGTTGATTAAATTTCACAAAGTCTCCAAAATGTAATTAAATACAAGAAAGTTGGGTATACAAATTAAGATGAGCACTCATGCACATCAGCATTTGCTAATATACAGTAGTTTTACGGATTAATTCATCTGCTGATTTCTCTGTCAACTGAACTGAAACTGTTTAATTAAAATAATACCCATTATCTTTCAGAATTGTTATTTGCATTAAAGAAGCACCATTTTTTTATGAAGACCACCCCATCTGTAATAGCAGCTGGGTAATCTTGACTTTTACTTTGTGAGCTAATTCTTCATTTCCTTGATTTACTTTGAATCAATAATGTTGTTGAAAGAAAGTTTTGGGAGGACTGACTTCACCATATTGCCCTCGCTGGTTCCCTTGGCAAGATGCAAAACAGACAGGCAAAGAACAAACCTCGTACAAGGGAGGCAGTAGCGTCTTCAACTCTTCAGTGGATAGGGAACTTATCACCAGGACTAGAATGTTTCAGCCTGAAATGGCTATCCCCCACTTAATTGTAAGAGTTTAGTCAAATGTATGAATAATCGACTAAATATGCATTTATTTGCATACAAAAAAGTTGGTATAAGTAAAAAGCCACTCTTTTGCTCTCCTCTTTAGATGCTGTATAAAAAAAACACCTGTTGGATCAGAACAAAGTTCATTCTAACCTAGCATTGGAGGACTATACCTCCGTGGCAGAACATCTGCTTTGCATGCAGAAGGTCCCAGGTTCAAGCCCTGGCATCTCCAAGCAGGGCTGGGAGAGTCTCCCATAAAAGTGCCTGGCTTAAAACCGTCTATCAAAAACTTCACTCTTGTGGCCTATCCCCACAAAAACCTGCTCACTATGGGCCCTACTAAAGCAAACAGTCTAATTGGTCAACGTCTAAAAGATATTGAGCATCAGAACAACCTGGCCACTATAAGGAAATTCTGCCCTTGGTATGTTCACTTTCCACGTCTCCATTTTGATTCTCTGGCCCCATATCTGCACAAACTTATTATCCCCAAATACAGACATGCTTTTACACTTGCAAGACTGGATGTTTTGCCATCTGCGGTCCTTGACGGTCGATTCCGTCTGAGAAATGTCTTTGCTCCTTTGGAGATGGTAGCACTGAAACAGTGACACATGCCCTCCTGTCTTGTACTTTCCACAAAGACTTGAGGAACGAGATCATCACCCCACTCGTACTAACCATCCCAGGGCGCTCAACCACTGCCACAATGTCCTTTCTTCTATCAGATCAAAATGAGCAGATAAAAGCAAAGTTTGCTAGGTTCACAGCAGGGGCAATCAGAATAAGGGCCACTAATTGACGGCTGATTCAAGACTTTAAATTGTGCTCTTATATCAAACTTCATTTTCTGTGTATACTGTAATGTTTTACTGTTGCTATGGCCATTGGCTAATGCAAATAAAGTTTTATCTATCTTAAGACTCTATGTCTGAAACCTTGGAGAGCTGCTGCCAGTCAGTGTAAACAATACTGAGAGGGATGGACCAGTGA
The DNA here is from genome assembly GCF_964106915.1 of Podarcis gaigeae. Taxonomy (NCBI): domain Eukaryota; kingdom Metazoa; phylum Chordata; class Lepidosauria; order Squamata; family Lacertidae; genus Podarcis; species Podarcis gaigeae. The sequence goes on along the minus strand of NC_139683.1, from coordinate 29,444,879 downwards.
TCTGGCTAGTTCCTGCAGCTTCCTACAATGGTCAGTCAGCTGTCAGGGTCTGGACAACAAGAGGAATGGGAACTGAACCCTCGGTCTGATCAGCTCCTCTCAGAAGAGGAGGAGGAGTGGGAAGTTTCGACCCCTGTGTCTCCAGCAGTTTCAGGAGGAGAGGGAGACAGGGATGGTGTACAGCTAAATGAGAAATTGCCTAGTTATGAGATAGTGGGGGAAGAGAGCAGGCAGCAGGGACCTCCCTGGAGAGTATGGGAGATGCTCCTAGTTCAAAGGCTTGCAGGTCCCTCCACATTCAAGAATAGAGAATGTGGAGGGGTGTGTCTTCTGTGACTTTCAGTAGGTTTCCAGGATGTTGTGGGAGATGGAAGAGGAAGGTCTCAGAGTAGCCAATGTCTCCTATGCGTGGAGACATGGATCCTTTGTATTGCAACTAGATGACTGAATAAAAATCCATAAAATACGAATTGTGTGTTCTTCTTGCCTCTGAGGCTGCCGGGGGAGGAGAGGATACCCCACGCCTCATATCAGATGACGCTAAAAAGCACTGAAGCATGGCTCAAAGGCTGACTATATATCTATCAAGCCTAATTTTGTACTAATGATTGTAGGTCTCCACAATTATGATTCTTTTTAATGGGAGAAGCCAAGGACTGGACTTGGGAACTTCTGCATGCAAAACAGGTGTCCTACCACTGAGCCATCATCCATCCCTGAAATGGTGTAGGAGTTACAAGAGTACATGAGTTGTGTCTCTGAGCTTGTTCTATAGGATTGCATAATTTGCAAGCTAGCTGGTTTCTCCTGAACATTCCATCTGCTACTTTGTGGTGCCAGTTGCAAAATGGCAGTTGTCTTGCTAGCTTGAAGTTCATGTTCTTCTCTAGCCAATAGAGAAGAAGAAGAAGAAGTGTTTGGATTTGATATCCCGCTTTATCACTACCCGAAGGAGTCTCAAAGCGGCTAACATTCTCCTTTCCCTTCCTCCCCCACAACAAACACTCTGTGAGGTGAGTGGGGCTGAGAGACTTCAAAGAAGTGTGACTAGCCCAAGGTCACCCAGCAGCTGCATGTGGAGGAGCGGAGATGCGAACCCGGTTCACCAGATTACGAGTCTACCGCTCTTAACTACTACACCACACTGGCTCATAGAGAAGAGCAAGGGGTCGGTCCACTGTCCCTCAGACCTTGGGGGGGCAGACTACTTTTTTGGGGGAGGGGGAAATGAACAAATTCCTATGCCTCACAAATAACCCAGAGTTGCATTTTAAATAAAATGACACATTCTACTCATGTAAAAACACGCTGATTCCGATTTAGAAGGCTATTGGGCCTGATCCAGCCCCCGGGCCTTAGTTTGCCTACCCAAGATCTAATGGGTGAATCAACTAATCCAGTGCCTCTTGATTAAGTCAAGAAGTATCTGGCACTGTTGCTCCTGAAGCGCACAGACGTTTTCCTCCCCAGACAAGCTAAGAAAATCCCAGAAAAAAGAAGTGTCGGACTCATTCTCAATTTTCCACTTCTGTAGGTTAATGCACACAATAATGAGTATGATGACAGCATGCTAGATTACTTTTGAAGCAACTCTTTGATGCCACTTTCTAGGGAAATTATAGGTTTCTAACCCAGAAGATGCCTGCTGTAGTTTTCACAGGCATTATTAGAAGCAAACTAACAAGCGTGGTGCTGGAATCTTTATGCTTCCCGAAAGGCTTTGGAAATCTCACTGCTCTTGATAAAGTGGAATAGTTGCAAATTGGTCTGCAAGGGCCCCTGCCGTATCCTGGTTGCTAATAAATGTGCCCTGTGACCATATGCAATGCCTGAGCAAGTCTGACTGCGTGGGATACTTGGACCCCGTACCAACAGCTAGAATGATTTCTGTTGCACTGGGATACCCTGGTCATATGCTAGATGGTAAGAAAGATTTTCATACAATGCAAATTTGTATGTGCGGTAGCACCTGTTGGGGGGGGATATGGATCTCCTATTCTAGGATTTAACACATGAACCCCCTTCATGAATGTTTGAATGTGTGTGCTGTGGGTGGAGGGCAGAGCATAAAGCAGTGGTTCCCAATTAATGATCTGTAGACCTCAGGGGACGCGGGTGTCACTGTGGGTTAAACCACAGAGCCTAGGACATGCTAATTGGAGGTCGGCGGTTCGAATCCCTGCGACGGAGTGAGCTCCCGTTGTTTGGTCCCTGCTCCTGCCCACCTAGCAGTTCGAAAGCACATCAAAGTGCAAGTAGATAAATAGATACCACTCCGGCGGGAAGGTAAACGGTGTTTCCGTGCGCTGCTCTGGTTCAGCAGAAGCGGCTTAGTCATGCTGGCCACATGACCCGGAAGCTGTACACTGGCTCCCTCGGCCAATAAAGCGAGATGAGCGCTGCATCCCCAGAGTCGGCCATGACTGGACCTAATGGTCAGGGGTCCCTTTACCTTTATCTTTAGACCTCAGGTGCATCTACATAACGTACCCAGGGGTTCTGTGGCACCACTCACATAACAAAAAGTATCATAGAGATAGCCAAATTTTCAAAAGTAGAGGGTCCATGGCTTGTTTTTTGAAAAACAGGGAGTCTGCAGTCCTTAGCTAACTGGGAACCACTGGCATAAAGGACTTAAATGACTGGACCACATTGCTTGTTTTCAACGTACTTCTTTGTTATTTTGTTCATGTAATGTTTATTTGTAAACCACTTTTAAGACTATTCCACGGTAAAGCTTTGAAACTCATTTATTTCTACGCAACGTCCAGATCAGGGATTCCATTCAACAACTCTCACACCTATCACCATCACCAGCAGCAGGAGCAGCAACAGCCCCCCCCCCCCAAAACAGACACTAGGGAAACAGCAATGAAAGCAGAAGGAAATGGAAGCATGAGTACACAGAAGAATATGCGATTATTTCATTTACTGTAGTTGCACAAGCCGCATCCCACGCAGCTGAGTGTGTGCTTATGATATGAATCTCAGTGTTGACCGAGTGTGGCAGCTATGTATGATTCAGCCTAAGACTTGTGCAACTCACTGCGCTTAAATCAAGTGCCCTACTTTTACCAGACTTCCCAGAACAATATAAAGATAGCTTGTCTTCCTAGAAATACAGCTATTGGAGAGACTATAGCAATGAATGGCTTTAAGAGACAATGTTCCAATGAGCTTGCTCCACTGGTATGCTGAGCCAGTCCATCCTTAAGTGCATCATTCATTTACCTGCTGTTCTCTGTTCTCATAAGACATGATACATTGTGCAAGGCTTTAAGACATTGCTACAGTAATTTTGACAAATATTACTGAAATAAATTCTCCAGAAGAAAACCTCCAGTTTAGAGAAATTATCATCTACTGTATTGCTTTATATATTTTTTTAAACTACTAGGATTGAAGTCCATACTTAAATAAGCCCTAAATCTATGGTGGGGGAGGAAGGACTCCTTCTTACTAGTTCTGGTCTGATGAAATTGATTTTAAAATGATAAAATAGCCACTTACAGAATGCATTGCTTATGAATGAATTGCTTCACTCCTGTATTGGGGAACTTTTTGAACATTGAGGCAAAGCTAAGGAGCTTATTCTCCAGAGGGCAGATTTCTATGGGTCAGAAGGCATAGTGAAGAGCCAGTACCTCTACCACCATGATTTCTGATAGAGTTACACTAGCTGTAGAGCTTTAAACTACAATATTGTAATAGCTGGAGTTTTTAGTTGGCCACTGTGAGAACAAGATGGTGGAGCAGATGAGCCTTGTGTCCGATCCAGCAGGGATTTTCTTACTTTCTTATTCTGAGAGGCTGGGGCAAAGACAGGAGGCAGACCCTTTATATTTCCATTAATGTACACTGAGAAGGTATTTCGAAAAAGCTTTCCTTGCTCTTCCATGCTAACAGGCAGGATTACGGTAAATAAAACAGAATGTGTTGAGATAGATGTGGAGCCGAAACTGTAGTTGTCTTATGGACTCATGTATAAATAATTAGTTTATAAATGCACAATGGGAACAGCATAACCTGCTTGTAAATAAAGATGTCATTGTTAGCTAGAGCAGGGGTCAGAAAACATTTTCAGTAGGGGGCCAGTCCACTGTCCTTCAGACCTTCTGGGGGGCCGGACTATATTTTTTGGGGGGGAAATGAACGAATTTCTATGCCCCACAAATAACCCAGAGATGCATTTTAAATAAGAGCACACATTCTACTCATGTAAAAACACCAGGCAGGCCCCATAAATAACACAGAAATGCATTTTAAATAAAATGAAACATTCTACTCATGTAAAAACTCATTGATTCCCAGACTGTATGCAGGCCGGATTTAGAAGGCGATTGGGCCGGATACGGCCCCGGGGCCTTAGTTTGCCTACCCATGAGCTAGAGCAATGCACTATATTCTATGTAGAGTTTGGAATGTGGAAGCAGAACTCCATCAGCTCTTTCGAGTTGCATTTTTCCTCTGATACATCCTTCCTCTGCTTTAGCAATTTTGCCTCCAAAAAAAATCTCTGACTATGCCTCCATTGTCTTCAAATGTCACCTAGTCAGACATTAAAACTGCTTTATTAGCTTGACTTTCAGAAAACAAAAATGACACATTCGGAATTTCTTTTCCATTAAAAATAAACCACAAATGTTTCTGCTCAGACTTAAGCCCCATTAAGTTCTATGGAACTTATTCCCAGGTCAATATGTAAACAGGATTCCAGCCTTAGTGTATTGATTTTGATGTTAAGATTTTTACAGACATAAAATAACCTCACCGTTAAGAATTTTAAAAACACTTGTCCAAAGCAGAATGCTGAGATATTGAATTAAAGTCTTTTTCATAAGGATTCTTCTGCATTGTGTTTCCAGCTGACAGCAAACCTGACCTACAATGATGTGTTGATCTGGAAGCATAACTGCAAACAGATTCCCCAAGGAGACGAGGAGGCACTTTTGTTTGATAGAGGAGAAAAAGCTCAAGCTGACATTGTCGGCATTTCACTTTGTTATTTCAGAATGCGATAAGCTCATTCATGGAAGGAGACACAAATCACTGGAACTTTTTCTTCTTCTTTTTACTTCTCGTATTAGCTTTAACAAAGTTTGCCAGGGGAAAGAAAAAAGAAATGTCAAAGGAGAGGGAAGACTTGTCATGATGCACATACTGCAGCAGAAAATAGTCCTGTGTTAATGGTCCATAGCTTGGGTCCTCTTTTTGCTCCATTCACAGAAGGAGCTTCCATTTACAGAAGAGACATGGCTCTCATGGAAGGATGAGTGGAAACAAGGTCCAAGCCAACATGTCTAGCACTTCCAGTTAAGAACAGAAGAAGAGCCTGCTGAAACAGGTCAATGGTCCTTCTAGTCAGGATCCTGTTCTCGCAATGGTCAACCAGATGCCTCTGGGAAACCTGTAAGAAGTACCCAAGGACAAGAGCACTCTCCCCTCTGGTGGCTTCCATCAACTGTGTGAAGAAGAAGAAGAAGAAGAAGAAGAAGAAGAAGAAGAAGAAGAAGAGGAGTTTGGATTTGATATCCCGCCTTTCACTCCCCTTCAGGAGTCTCAAAGCGGCTAACAATCTCCTTTCCCTTCCTCCCCCACAACAAACACTCTGTGAGGTGAGTGGGGCTGAGAGACTTCAAAGAAGTGTGATTGGCCCAAGGTCACCCAGCAGCTGCATGTGGAGGAGCGGAGACGCGAACCCGGTTCCCCAGATTACGTGACTACCGCTCTTAACCACTACACCACGCTGGCTCCCAGCTGCTTCCAACAACAACACGATAAAACATCAAACATTAAAAACTTCCCTAAGCAGGGCTGCCTTCAGATGTCTTCTAAAAGTCAGGTAGTTATTTATTTCCTTGACATGTGGTGGGAGGGTGTTCCACAGGGCCAGGGCCACTATTAAGAAGGCTCTCTGCCTGGTTCCCTGTAACCCCACTTCTCACAATGAAGGAACTGCCAGAAGGCCCTTGGAGTCTCAGTGTCAAGGCTGAACAATGGGGGTGGAGATGCTCCTTCAAGTATCCTGGACCAAAGCTGTTTAGGGCTTTAAAGGTGAGCACCAACATTTTGAATTGTGCTCGGAAATGTACTGGGAGCCAATGAAGGTCTTTCAGGACTGGTGTTATATGGTCTCAGCGGCCACTCCCAGTCAAAGCATTGCCATCCTGGCTAGTAGGCATTGGAGTCTTATTGTCCATGAATTCCTCCAGTCCTCTTTTAAAGCTCTCCAAGTGAGTGGCCATCACTGCCTCGTGTGAGAGCAGGTCCTATTGTTCAGCTGTGCACTGCAAAAGTCCTTTCTTTTGTTTGTCCTGAATCTTCCAATATTCAGCCTCATTGGATGTCCATGAATTCTAGCTTTAGGAGAGAGGGACAAAAGCTTTTCTTTTTCTACTTTATCCATGCCACACATGATTTTATAAATGTGTGGGAATGTTTTTGCCTGGTGCCTGAAGATATGCAATGAAGACGCCAGGTGAGCCTCCCTGGAAAGAGGATTCCTCAAATGGGGGGGCCACCACAGAAAAGGCCCATTCGTGATTTGTCAGAACTTCTTGTGGAGGATGCACACAGAGAAGGGCCTCAGGTGATGATTGCAGTGTCCTGGCTGCTGAATTCTGCACCAGCTGTAGTTTCCAAACTGTCTTCAGAGGTAGCCCCTACATCACGGTAATCTAACTTAGAGGCTGCCAGCCTGCCATGCATATTCCCAATTATTATTAGCTGCAGACCTGCAAACACTCATGTACACATGAGTTCATGTGTGCACATATATGCAGATCTGCATGTTACAGGACCATTTTTACCAAATAAACAGTGGCTCATATTTCTATATTTGATTTCTCCAGAATCTTTTTCATTGCTGTTTTTTACCCCCAGAAGACACCAGCACTCCACTCCAGCTTCTATATTGCATTTTGCCATTAAGCACTTGGATTGTTCAACCATTTAATGCAATATCTCAGTTATAGGGGGACTAAGTTTAGGGCAACCAGAGTCTGAAGTCAAATGAGAGATGCAGTGGACCCTAATTTGAAACAAATAGACTGAGTTCAGTCAAGCAGAGATGAGGGATTTAGAAAGTGAACCGAAAAGAAAATAGAACAGCTTCTCTTTCTATCAACATCACCTTGAAGTCTTGAGTTGAGACCCCGTGTGACAATCTTAAGAGCAGGCAAAATGCAAAAGATCATTGTTCCAGATTCCATAATGATATTTCCCTATTATTATTATTATTATTATTATTATTATTATTATTATTAATTTATTTATACCCCACCCATCTAGCTGGGTTTCCCCAGCCACTCTGGGCAGCTTCCAACTGAATATTAAAAACAATACAGCGTCAGACATTAAAAACTTCCCTAAACAGGGCCTCCTTCAGTTGTCTTTTAAAAGTAAAATAGTTGTTTATTGCCTTGACATCTGCTGGGAGGGCATTCCACAGGGCAGGCGCCACTACTGAGAAGGCCCTCTGCCTGGTTCCCTGTAACCTCACTTCTCACAGTGAGGGAACCACCAGAAGGCCCTCGGCGCTGGACCTCAGTGTCCAGGCTGGATGATGGGGGTGGAGACGCTTCTTCAGAAGCCATAGAGGAAAATGCTTAGAAACAATGTGCATAACATCACATGTCGCTTGTCATACCTCTTCTAGATCTCATGTAATGATTTAGTAGTAACAGAAGGACTTTAAATTGACACAGAACAGTGCATAAGAACATCAGAAGGGCCTGCTGTATCAGGTACAGAATCCTGTTCTCATAGTGGCCAACCAGATGCATGTGGGGAAACTGGCAATGGTCAAACTTCAATGGGGAGTCTATAGGCTCCTCATTTCAGACCACTGTGTGGATAGCAGTGGGTGGGGCCAGCCGGAGACACCACACTGAGGTGGGGCCAGTGGGTGGAGCCATTTTCTTCCTCTCACACAATGATTATCGCACAAAATGACATAGGGCTTTCCTGGAGCTCATCCCATGGTGGCTGGTCCATTAGGGCTAATGAGGCACTGCCCTTCCAAGCTCAATCTACCCTCAACTGGGCCTCGACTGCCTACCTTCTTCCTTACAGCCAGTCTCGGGGATGGCAGCACTGCCTCTCAGCTTCTTCCTACTTAGCCTCTGTGTTGCCCCCTGTAGAACTTAGTAGGGAGGAGGAGAATGTCGACAAAATGAGAATGAGTTTGCTTTGCCTACAATTGCCTTTAGCTCTATCTTCTGTTGTGCTCTCTTCCTTCTGCCCTACCAGCCCAACTGGCCACCAGGCACCACTGGTTCAGTGAAACCCAATTAGTAAACCTGCATAGATTGTAAATTACCACTATTACAACAGCTATGAAGAAAGATGTTACACTTCCTGCCGCGTGCCCCCAAGCTAGCTTGCTGTCTTCAGGAATGATGGAAAATACAGTCCAATCAACAATATTGAAGTAAGATATAACTGCCAGTCTCACTGGCTTCTGTCTGTTGAATGGAGCCTGTGGGCACCATCTTGTGTTTGGCCTAAAGCCACGAAGGCTAACCTTGGTAAGTTTCTTGTAGAAGCCTCTGGCTTGCCATCATGAAGGCATAATGCTGGTCTAGAGAAAACTGGTTTGCTCTAGAACAGTGGTTCCTTTACGTTCTTCAATTCCCAGCTGGACCTTGGAAATGCACTTCCCAGGCTGACCAATGAACAGAAAATGTTTGGAAGCAATGCACATTTCCTCCTCACATATTACATGACATGTTGTAGAACTGTTCACTCTTGAGTTAAAAAATAATAATCATTTCTACAATGTGCTAATTTTAACTGAAACGTTGCAGCAGAAGGATTTTAGAAGGAAACAAAATGGTGGAGGGGTGTAAATTGCGGGGGAAACCAATATGAAGGCCACTGTCAACTGATATGACTTTCCTCAAAGAATTCTGGGTGCTGTAGTTTGTCAAGGGTGCTGAGGGTTGTTAGGAGATCCCCTACTCCCTTCACTGAACTATGATTCCCAGAGTTCCCTGTGGGGAGGAATACATTTTCAAGCCTCTGTGTGAATTGTATCTCTCTGTGTTGTTCAGGGGTCTCCTAACAACTCTCAGATTCCTAACAACAAACTACAAATCCCAAAATTCTTTGGGGAAGCCATGACTGTTAAAAGCAGTATCACAGGGCTTTAAATGTAGGTATCCACAAAGCAGGCTTCCTGCTTCAGACATCCACCCTCCCACATGTAGACTGGGTCAGGCCAGGGATAGTGAGTTCTCATACTGAAATGTCTCAGTGTAGTTTCCTATTTCTCCAAGAGAGAATGAAGATTTCAGCACTGGAGCTGACACTTACATGCACAACATTCATGGGCTCCTATAGGGCATTTAAATTTGGCATGAGCCTTCCAAGAATTAATTATTCCAAATGGAAACCATGTTCTTCTCATTTCCTCATTAGTAAGTCTTCATCCAGCTTCAGATTTCCTTAGGGTTCAATGCTAATCATGCTGCACTCCATTTAGTGCAATAAAAGAATTCCTAATTCTCTGTCAATGGAGCTTTTGTTCTCTGGCAAATTAATGATGTACTAATGTGGATGGGTGGGAGATAGTTTCAGAGTAAGTCCATGACTACCAGTTTTTGTGTGATAAGCAAAGTCTAATTTGGACAGACATCCAAATTATACTTGCAAACCCCCCCTCTTCAGTTTGCTGAGAGGGGCACTGGACTTTTGCCTTAAAGTTCTGCCCTGATGTTCTGCTCCTGTGAGTAACATTTCCAAGAATCCTGTACATTCATTGCACGGCTGTTTATACAAAAGAGACTGGAGGGTTCCTCCCCCAGTTAAGTGACTACTTAATTAACCTGCTACCATTAATCAGCGGATTCAAAACCACACTCTAGAGTTCCATAGGAAAGAGAGCAGTCTTCTGGTAATAAATTTCTACTATCCAGTGTAGAGGATTTATTGATCTTATTTTTTTAATATGTGAGTTCAATTTAGAAGGGACAAACATAACAAAGATGAAGGCTGTGTTGTTCTTAAGGGAAGTTTATTGTGTCTATATAAATTGAGTTTTACACGCTAAGGGGATGTGGTCATATACTGATGCCCAATCCCAAGAAAGTCAGGCTTAAGTTTTATTGAAATCAATGGGGCAAGGGAAGTCATGGCTTCAACTTTAGTCAATCTTCTCTGGATCAGGAACTGAGAGTTCTGCAATTCTTGCAATACTCCGCAAACAATCTTATTAAAAAAAAAAACTACCAGCAGGAAGTTAAATAAAATCCCACATACCATACCATGCTTCAATGGGAACTGCAGCAACTATAGAGTCAAGGTCTCTCTAAAATTGAGTGAAGTTGATGACAGCTGGTTCTTGTGGGTTCACCGAGTCCTTCCAATGGGGAGACCTTGAAGACTCTAGGGGTCCTTCCACCACAGTGAGAGTTAGCAATACTGGGAAGAACTAGCTGACTGGCTACCTGAGGATACAATTCAAACTGGTGTCCAGTTGACCTCAGAGCAAGATTTGTGCCCTGTGTGCTAGAGTCTTCAGGCTCTACAATATCAGAAAGGAAGCTTGGGAGCAATCATGTCAACCATGCATCTCATCTTGCTCTACAACAAGACTCTGGCTTTAACAGGATCACCAGCTTTCAGTTCTGGAAAATCACCCAGGGCGTTGGGGAATCCATCAGGTTCCACCGGTCTCCAGGGGTCAACAATCCAAATGGGTCTGCCAGCCTTGCAGGGATGAATGCTTTTACCAATCTAAACTTTATCAGATGATGGTCCATCCATGAAAGAGGGATGCACTGCACCAACCCTACCTTCAGGCCACAACACATATCACTCAGGGCATTTGAGACATCCCTGAAGTGCCTTGCCTTCAGCTATGCCACTTATCTGGGACAGCAGACACGAAGCAGAACACATTGTGGGCTCTGCCACTGCACAGCAGATCAACAGGCACTTGGGGACTGTACCATCTGCTTTACAAGATGAATTTCATGGCAATGGAGACACTAACCTAGTTCCATTCATTGGCCAGTGAAGATTTAGTTGCTCCAACACTTTCTTTCCCTTTTGCACCATGCCTACTAAATTCTGAGCTTGAAAGCAGAGATTTTTAATATATTCTCTCTCTCTCTCTCGTGTCTGTGTGTCTCAGGAGCGCAAGAGAGAGAGCAAGTCCCTTTTCTTTTAATGAATTGTACTGTAGTTCTTGTAATGTGTACAAAGCTCCCCACTTTGTGGCTGTTTTTACAATGTAGCCTTAAATGTATCCAAGTTCTGAAATTTTGACCTTGAAAACCTCTCTCTCTCTCTCTCTCTCTCTCTCTCTCTCTCTCTCTCTCTCTTACCTGCTGAAATCTCAAATAATGTCCTGGGTTAGAAACAAACTACATGTTGGCATTGCTTTGCATGGAGGGTTGAACTAGATAGAAATATGGCTCATGGACTTTCTGCATTGGGGAGATTCCACCAGCACAAGGAATGTGCAGTCTTTCCACACAATGTGGACAATCCACATAGGAAGTTGCTTTATGTGAAGGATGAAGCCACCATGGGGAAGTTGAACTTGGCTGGAGTCCGCATGACTGGGCATAATGGACAGATCTGCCTTGAAACACTAGGAAATGTGACCAGACAACACATGCTTTCTAATCTGGCTTTTAAAACATGCACACATATTTTACAGTTCTTTGTGTCTCTGCTCTAAACACTCGTGGCTAGTGGATAAAGACATTTAAACAACAACAACTGACACTTTCAGGAATACAGTGCATCTTTATCAAAAGAAAAGAAAGGAGGAAAGGAGAAGTTAGTGTCTTTCCAGTCTGAAGACGGAACAGAGTTGATGCAGAAGATACTGACAAGAAGAAAACTGTCAAAATACACAGTGCTTCTCCCTCCCCTCATTGCTTTTTAAACTTCAGTATATTCTTCCCTTAAGGAAGATCTTACCCGGGTATCAAAACTGATTGTGGACTGAATGAAGGTAAAAGAAGTTAGGATTGACATTAACTGCCTCTCCGTTCCGCAATGTGCTGGCTTCTGCTGTCATGCTGTATAATACAATAGCTGACAAAAGGGATTTAGGGGAATAGTGCCATAAAACCTGATAGGAAGAGGATCATCTCTGTTCAGCTCACTGAAGCCTATTTTTAATAGTGGTGAAAGTCCCAAACTGGACATCAGTGATCACAAGGCATAATATCTGCCACTACAGAAGCCACACTTGATAACCTCTAGATTTTATCTTATACAATGTTCAGACCTCTTTTTTTATCAGCCTTTGGAGAGTCATATCTAGGGTTGTATGTGGCTTTGTGCAGAAATTCCATTTCTATCTATTTACTTGAATGTTTATGACCCCTGCTTTCATAATATATATCAAGGCGGCTTACAACATAAAATGCAATGAAAATCAATTCATTGATTCTATAGAACATATTTAAAGATAGCAATAAAACAGCAAAGGATACTGGTTGGTTACCAAGGAAACTAAAATTCTGGGAATGGGATAATTTCCACAAATAAGAAAACTGGCTTGTGCAGTAGATGCTGCTAGGGCAGCACTTTGGAGTGAAATCCACGTCCCAACGCCCAGGGGACCCATCAATGACCACCCAGAGAGTGGCAGGAGACGGAGGCAGAAAGAAACAGGGTTAATAGTAGTACTCAGGCCAATAAGGGCATGTCAGTGCTTTCTTCTTAATTTTAAAATTATGTTATATGGAAAATATATGAATTCAACTAACTAGTTCCACTGCTAGTGCAACCAGGCTTTTCTCCCCTCCTCCTCTTGTGCCCCCATGCCCCCCTCAATTGGGGAAGGTAGAAATGTGGGGAAGGGGAGATCGTGCCATTGGGGAAGTAGAAATGTTTGTGTTAAGAGAACATCTGGGGTTTATCCCCAATATATTTTTATTGTCTTTTCAAACTTAAGAGCTTTTTAAACAATGGCAGCTTGTTGTTTTTCACCAAGATGACATGCACAGCAACTGATGAACAATACACATACATAAGGTAGCTAAGTGGAACAAAAGGTTAAAGGGTTGTTGCTTTTTGCCCCTACCTGCTTTGACTTGACATACCAATTTTTCACCCAAAGCAACTGACCAAACCTGAGTATACCAGGATTCCAAGGATAAATCTCTGGCAGGATGCCAATATCTAGCTACTTCCAGGTGAGCAGCAAAGCTCAAGAAGGTCAACATCTCTGTATAACATAAATGTTGATTGCTAAAGGAACATTTGTAACAGCGTGACGTTTCCTCCCACAATCTTTTTTCCTGCAACAAAATGGTGCTTACTCCCAAGTAAATAACTGTGTTTAGCACCAGGGAAACAGAAGCAAATGCCATGCTACCCCTGTAGTCACAACAGTGCTGTGGTTTAAGTGAGTTTCTAAAATGCAAAACAGCACATGCTCAGAGTTTTGTTTGTTTTGAAATCAGGATTGGCGAACTGTAATTTTTATCAGGAACGCTGAAGCAGTTGGAAAGCATGGAACGACAGTGAGGTGGGAGGGAATTGTTAATTCAATACACATAATGTCCTCCCCGATAAGACCATTAAGTTCAGGGCCTAAAATTACCTAGCTGCACCACATGGTGTACATTCACTAACCTTACAGAGTTTGTGCTGTTTCTGAGATTTTATGAAGTATTTCTTGAGCGCTTTCACCAGCACAAAGTTCTTTCTATTTATTATGTTGCTGCAAAGAAGTTTGAACTATGGTTGAACATTATGCTCAGTGATTCATTTCTGAAGGGAGTGGGCCAAGGGCGCAAGCCTGTCTGAAAATTAGACTTTCTTGCATTCACGAAAGCACATCTCGTATTCAAGATACTTTTAAATCCTATCTTCATCCATTCATTCTCCAGCAGAAATGACAGTGTTCCTCAAAAAGTCTATAGTTACAATTCTTCAGCTAGGCAACCAGCACAAGGTGGAAAATTTATCTTCACTATAAGGTTTCCAATTTCCTTTGCTCAATAAGGTTCCTGATAAAGTTTTGGCTGGCATTTTGTTTTGAGAGATAGGGGGAGGGCCCATCAATTTATGCATTTCCCCCTTGCTGATTAAAATGGTGAAATAATGTGCAAGAGTGAAAAACTGAAGAAGTGCATTAGACGAACTATTAGAATTGCTTTTCTGTTATAGCAATAATTTCATTTTCATAATACAAAAACAAACACAAAAAACCCTCTTTCTTCTTAGAACTAAGTATAAGAGCACTCTGGAGGAAGAGCATCAATCTCATGGGTTTCATCGAACATGTTTCTTGTTTCCTTTGTGTGGTGGGGGTCACTTTTGCTTTTATTTGAAAACTTTTGCAAAATATGTTCTATGTCCTTTGGACTTGGTTTGCGAAAGCCTTGCAAGTCGAACGTTTTGGCTCCCGAACGCCGCAAACCCGGAAGTGAGTGTTTTGGTTTGCAAACATTCTTTGGAACCCCAATGTCCGGCGGGACTTCCTCAGTTTCCAGTTAGCTTCAGGAGCTTCCTGCAGCCAATCGGAAGTTGCGCCTTGGTTTCCGAACGTTTTGGAAGTCGAACGGACTTCCGGAATGGATTCTGTTCGACTTCTGAGGTACCACTGTATTTAGGATGTGGGTGTATAGAAAAGCACAAGTTTTATCACACTTCACAAATAAAGTGGTAAGCCTCATGGTCCATTTAAAAGCACATCAGATGAGCAGCTTCCAAATCCCACCTCGGCTCTGTTATCTCTAATTAGCCGAAGCTAAGTCATTACTTCATATTTTTATTTCTCTACATGACCCATCTGACAGGGCTTTTGTGCAGATTGTAAGGGCCTTCACATGATAGAACAATTAAGAAAGCTTATCAGTAATAAGTCTTATCAAAGAAAATGTAATTAACTAAATTGGCTACAACTGGGAAAACAGAGCCACGGAGCTGGGATGGAGGGAGAAATCAGCAGGACTCATTTGGTGGACATAAATAGGTTGCCAGAGGAGAATACATGTTGAAATTCAGTGCTTGAGATATTGATTTGCCACAAGGTTTGTTTGTTTGTTTTAGTTAAAATGCTGAGAAAGCTATTACTTGTAATTTCTCCGAACATTGCATTTTAATCAAAATATGATTTATATCATTTTGGATTGGTTTAAACTACTGTATGCCATGAACAAAACTAAATATCAGGATGGTCCACCCTCAGAGGCTGATGGACACAATGGATTTCTATACAAATCTGGGGGATTTCCGGCTGATATGACTGGTGCTCTTGTTGAAGTGGGTATGTACAAGCAGCCCTGCACGTTAACCTTCCTGTGTTGTGCTAACAGGAGTGTTAATGTCTGGAGTGGAATAACGAAGTGGAAAGAAATACAGTGGTACCTTGGTTTACAACCATAATCTGTTCCGGAGGTCCGGTTGTAAACCGAAACAGGTTGTAACCCAAGGCACGCTTTTGCCAATGGGGCCTCTAAAAAAAAAAGGGGGTTGTAATCCAAAATGGTTGCAAACCAAGGTACCACTGTGTGTCAAGACCAGGGGTTTGGCGGCAAAGGGAAATGGTGGGGGGGGAGGTCAATGTATGTTTTTTGATAATGAAAATGATATACTGGCATAGCCTTTTCCTTTCAGTGTAGTCTAATGTTAGAAAGGGACGTGGGTGGCGCTGTGGGTTAAACCACAGAGCCTAGGGCTTGCCAATCAGAAGGTCGGCGGTTTGAATCCCCGCGACGGGGTGAGCTCCCGTTGCTCAGTCCCTGCTCCTGCCAACCTAGCAGTTCAAAAGCACGTCAAAGTGCAAGTAGATAAATAGGTACCGCTTCAGCAGGAAGGTAAATGGCGTTTCCATGTGCTGCTCTGGCTCACCAGAAGCTGCTTAGTCATGCTGGCCACATGCCCCAAAAGCTGTACGCCGGCTCTCTTGGCCAATAAAGCGAGATGAGTGCCGAAACCCCAGAGTCGGCCATGACAGGACCTAATGGTCAGGGGTCCCTTTACCTTTACCTTTAACGTTAGAAATAAGTGAACCAGGTTGTTTTTCCTTCCACTATGGAGTTGTTTGAGGTGTAAAACCTACTACACCAGCAGTGGAGGCTGGTCCTTTGGGCAAAGTGGAACGCAGCCCCCTCCCCCAGATTCTGACCCCCTCCAAACCCCCAAGCTTGGCACCCACAATCATATCTTTCCCTTGACTTTGTTGCTTCATAGCTGCTTCCACCCCTGTCTTCCCAGCTTGGCCAATCAAAAATACCATTTCCAGCATGTTCCCACCTCTGTCTCCAGAGAGGCAAAACACACACTCACCACCCCTTGCAACTCTCTCTTATGAAAGTGCCTTGAGTAGAGCGGAGGATCTCCTATTCCCGTTTCTCTCAGAAGGCAAGCAGTAAATAAGCCTCAAACCTCTATAACAATGAGGGAAGAGGTGGGTCAGTGCTGGCTCCCCCAGAGCCAATCAGAACCATGCATCTTTCTCTTTCTGTCAATAAGAGTCTGTGAAGCGCCGTGTGTGAGAATGTCCTCACCATGCCACCCTCAAGCCCTTTAGCTAGAGATGGTGAACACTGCTTGGACATTTTGCACAAACGGCATATTTTGGTACTTTACAAACGTGCTTGTTTCCCTGACCTGCTTTTCTCGCTTGCCTTTGGGCCAGTCGAGAGTCTCTGGTCACATATGGAAGACCTTCTGGCAACACAGCACAGCTGCTATCAAGAGATCTCGCTTCTCTCACTGGTTGCATTTGGGAGCTCTTTCTGTCCGCTCTGCTGCCTTCCTGGTAAATAAAGCTCTCCTCCTCCTGAAATTGCTTCAGGTTTGGGGCGTTCTCTGTGGACTACTCTGGAATTAAACCAGGCACTTGTTTTCTTCCTGATTTTAATTAAAGTGCTGAACTATGGCATAACTTTTTGCAGTTCAGCTGGCTTCGTCGCCTGCTAATTTAGATTGCTTGGAAAGTTAATGGAATCACTAATAGTAGAAGTGGGACGAAGCATATGGTAAAGATTATCTGAACAAAGTGACAGGAGAACACTCTGGGAGCTTTTGCCTTTAGCATGAGAAAGGGCAACATTGTGACGTCAATAGAAGCAAGGTGTGATGGAGCGTGCAAGTGCAAATCAATATTATCTGCCATGGCATTTTATTTTCTCTAATGGAGGGGGGTTTCTGTGGAACTTAGTAATGGTAAACAAACAATATTAGAGGCACAAGGCATGTCACAAGACCTGCAGAGCTCTCTGTCTCCATATTACTATATTAGCTCGCTGCTCCTTCACGCACACACAGTTTTATTAGCTTAGCAATAGTTATTTGCACTGAGCTAAAACAGTACAAATATTTTACAAGTTGTTTTGTTATTGAGTTTGAATGTGTGGTAGCACACCATTTTCTGACTCTGTAAGGAATCATTTGATCAAAAGGATGCCGAATGGAGAAGATGGATTGGCATCTTTGGTATATATTGATTAGGGTTGATCCATAAGTTGTATGGATTCTTATTTCAGGAATTCTGTCCTAACCTATTAAGCATAGCTGACTTTAAGCTACTGTTTATGTGAAAAAAGGCTTCTTCTCTACATTATTGTAATGGCATGATTATATGTCCAGATGAAATCCATTCAGGCTTTCCTGAATAGAGACCTAGTTTAAATCCATTTGTAGATAAACCAATGGCAGTGCCATCTTCCATTTTCTTTTTCTGTTAGCAACAACAAAGAGCTATCATCATCATCATCATCACCACCACCATCATTATCATTATTATTTGTATACCACCCTTCATCCATAGATCTCAGGGCACTTTACAACATAAAATTACAATATATAAACCACAACATACATTTGTTCTTAAAAGAACAAACCAATAACCCCTCCCACATTTTTAAGGGCACAAGATGTCAATCAGCCAAAGGCCTGGTTGAAGAGGAATATCTTCATCTGGTGCCTAAAGATGCATAATGAAGTCACCAGCCAAACCTCCCTAAGGAGAGCATTCCACAAACCAGAAGCCACTACAGAAAAGGCCCTGTTCTCGTGTTGCCACTCTCTGGACCTTTCATGGAGGAGGCACACAAAGAAGGGCCTTCAGGATAATCTCAGGGTTTGGGTAGGTTCATGTGGAGTGAAGTGATCCTTGAGGTATTGTGGTCCTGAGTCATTTATAGGTCAAAACCAGAGCTTTGAATTGGGCCCAGAAATTAACTGGCAGCCAGTGCAGATGGACCAATCAGAAGTATCCTTCCCAAATGAAGAATGAATAAGGGCTGACTGTTTTGTAGAAGTATAATAATGTAGAGTGTTGTTTTGCTTGTCTTTTCTGCTCTGGAAACTGAAATTATTGTGCAGGTTAATATGGGGTTATGATGGCCATTAAGCAATAATGATGTGTTTTGCAGCTCCGTATATAATAATTAAAATGAAGTGGCTACATACCAGCAATTAGACTGCAGCCTCCATAAGGACCCTCAATGTTCTACTTGTGTGACTGGCTGAACTAATTTGCCAGGTTAAAAAGGTGGCAGCGCTAATATGGAAGCACCCAGGAAGCTGAAAGATCTATGTGAGGGAACGAATTAGAAAACTGTAGGTTTAAATGCTGCTCTAGATTATGCTAGACAGCATCAGCTGTAACTTCACTTTACCAGATTTGTTACTGAAGATGTCTTGATTGTCCAGGGTCCCATGGATTCACCTGTGGGACACATCCGTACTTATGAATGATTGAATGGGATGTGCATGTGATTCTGAAGCTCTGGCCAGCAGAAGTAGCCTCATCAGTCCATCAACAATAGCGTCAATCAACTTGGCACAGTAACTATTTGTTAACATTGTGTACTGTTAGAGTGATGGACTAGGATCTAGGAGACCAGAATTAAAATCCCCATTCAAACATGCAGCTTACCGGGGTGATACGGGGCCAGTCACAGTCTCTCAGCATAATCTATCTCACGAGGATATGATGGGGAGAGGGAGAGCAATGTATGTCACCTTGAGTTCCTTTGAGGAAAGGAGGGATATAAGTATAATAATAGGTAATAAATAAAATCAATACAAGCACAACTGCTCTGCATGCAGGCTGCTCAATCTGAGTAAATGCTTTTAAACTTCATGTTTAAAACTGGCCATTGAATGGGAGAATGAGTGTTGAATTGCTCCTAGTTTTGAATTTGTGTACAATTCACAACATAAACATTGTTTTCCTGTGTTATTTCCATTTAACAGAGCACTCATTTATCAGAAACAGTAACTTCATAAATGCAAATGGTTAATATACATATTATGCTCTTTTTCTAGGCTTGTATGCTATTTTTCTTACTGCTGCTTATTGTTTTATCATAGAATTTTTAAATTTTAACCTTGCTTTTTTCTATTTGTTGGGGATTTAAAAGTGCCAAATACTCAATTAAATTGTCTAATAACATAATCAGAGGAATGTGACGTGCTATTTTTGGACTATTTTCTGGAGTATGTCAGCTAATATACTGCATTGTGGTTTTTTAGAGTCTCTTATTAGGGAAATTCAATTGTACAATATCACAGAAAGTTAACATGCTGAGAGAAGCCAGCAGTATAAACATATATCTATTCGGCAGAAATGTCTCCTGACACAGCTCATTGAAACTATTGAGAGGTGCACAGGTTGCATAATTATGTTTTTGCCTTGATGAGACTTATCCAGATGGGATATTTTAGTCAGTATCCTCTTGTAGTCTATCTCTGAACAGGACAGGTTCTCCTTCCCCAAGGAATTTAATTATAGTGCACAATGCTGTAAAAGAACCTTCAAACAATGCAGGTCTCTGAATTCTTTACAGCTTGGCTGGTTTGTTATAATGGATTTAATACAGGGGTAGGCAATGTGGCCCACTCCAGATCGCCTCCAACTCTCATCAGTCCCAGCCAGGTCAGGGATGGTGGAAGGTGCAGTTCAACCTCTGGAGGACACTATATTGGTTACCCCAGTTATTGGAAAGCCAGCTTTGATGGGGTTCTGTGGGACTATAAACTCTTCTGCCTTTTCTATTTCCCAGACAAAAATATTCCCTCATTATTATTTTTAAAGGAATCACAAAAAATCCACAAGCTTTCCCTTGATCAATTTTTATTAAAAATGTATTTAATTTTGGCTTCAGTGTTCCTTCCAGTCTAGGCAGATTGTTTGCTGAAGGGACTAAAATGAAGTTTTCCATATCTAATTCCACCTCCGTCTTGTTTCGGACATCAGATAAAGTTCAAATGGTTCAATCCAATTAACTCTCCATTCTTTTGAAAAACTGGAGTCAGATGCAAAGGCACAACAGGGTGCCTGTAACTTGGAAAAACAGAGTGCCAGGTGCCAGAAGAAAGCAAAATGACAATATATTTGGGGATTCTGAAAGTAAACCATGATAGCTCACCATGGCTGTGTGTGCCTTGGTGTACTCTCTAGGAAGGCTTCTCATGACGATATCAGCTGCTTTGATACCAACATTAAAAACTCTGCCTTGTACGGATTCAGCTTTGACTTATTGGCCCACATCCAGCCCATCGCCACCTGCAAGCACTGGTCTAACACCTCAACTGCCTCTGCTGATTCAAATGGAACAAAGACACCACAGGGCAGTTTCCATGGTGACAGAAAGTGGCCTTTTATAACTATTTTTTGGAAACAGCTATGGAGGTAGGAACAGAACCTGTACTTCCTCGAGACATTACAGAAAGTGGTCAAACGTATCAAAAGTTGTCAAGAGATCAAGCAGAACTAACAGAGTCACATTCCCACATCTCTCACTTAAGAAATGTCATCAACTGGTGTAACCAAGGTGGTTTTAGTTCCGTAGCTTGACTTGAAGGGATCCAAGTATTCACTTTCTTCCAAGCATGTTATGTTACTATACTATATTTCACTCACTTTCACTGACCCCAAACAGCGAACTGAAATAGAGTGGTACCTCGGGTTACATACGCTTCAGGTTACAGACGCTTCAGGTTACAGACTCTGCTAACCTGGAAACAATACCTTGGGTTAAGAACTTTGCTTCAGGATGAGAACAGAAATCGTGCTCCGGCGGCATGGCAGCAGCAGGAGGCCCCATTAGCTAAAGTGGTGCTTCAGGTTAAGAACAGTTTCAGGTTAAGAATGGACCTCTGGAATGAATTAAGTACTTAACCCGAGGTACCACTGTATGCACAATTCAAAGATCCAACATAGATAAAATAATGGGGGGAAAACAAGCCAAGAAAAAGAGCATTCACAAAAATGCATAGAATATGGGTTTGATGGGGCATCTGGTAGCAGAAGGTTGTGTGCATCAGCTTTCAAGTACCAAACACTGCATATAACCAAACACTGCATATATTGTGCAGAAGATGTGTGACATTCTGTTTCACTTTGCTGGTTTGCAATAATTAAGGAAATTTACTGGAGGCCAGTAGTATGCCCACCCCCCTGCCCAATGATCACATTCATCCTCCGGTGAAATAGGTCCATTTCCAAATGTAAACATGAGGTTTTGGCAGCCTTCAGTGTTGCAGTTCATGCTGAGTCTAACAGGCAAACGGCAGGGAGTTTGTAAACCTTTCCAAGTGAGTCTTCAAAAATGCACAGGATTTGAATATGTGTCAAATAGCTCTGGGATTCCTGCACATTATAGCATCTGTTCTAGTTCTTTCTGTCTGTTCTGTGTTTGTAAACAACTAAATAATATTAGCAAAATGCTTGAGACAATTAGAGTTCATTTGAATTTTTAAAGATATAGAATGTTCTGAGGGCTAGTTCAAATATTATGCCCTGACTAAACTCATGGTATATGCATAAAAATTGAATGTTGGCCAGCCCCAGTTCACTGATTTAAGGTTCTCCTGAGGACTATGGAGGACGCCTTGGGACATCTATATTTTCACCAGATTTTGAGCTCTTACACTAAACTAACAGAGAGAGAAAGAGATAGGAAATATATGCATCCTCTTCTCTCCTCACATGCCCCTACTGCTGTTTCCAGTACTGCTTGATAGATAAGTAGAAAGAGGTAGGCGTGTGTTATGGAATTTGGGCTGGCAGGGATGATTTTCGGGGGGGGGGCGAGTTCAAGGGCATATTTGCTGAATCCGGGGAGTTGGGAATTCTTCACTGGCTTGGATATTAATTCAGAAGGTTTCTGGCTATGTAAAGCTCTCCTCTCCTCAGCACTGAAGTAGGCTTTTATGAGCCCTTGAACTTTGTTTATGAGTCTAATATTTGAGAACTTTGCCTGCATCTCTAGTTTTTGAGAGTGACAATGGGACATTGCCATCCCTATTCATAAAATGAACAATGAGCATTTATGGGGGATGCATTCTCTTCAACTTTGGAATTCCTTTTACATTTAAGTCTGAGGCTGCTAAGGATGTGATGCAATCAACCTTCCTTTTTAAACTTAAGCTTTAATTGTGGGAGGTCACCATCAAATACAACTAGCAAGCGAAGGGCTAGTTAGTGCATGAAGGGGTTAAAGACCACAGAGTTGTATTTCTAGATAGGCTAAATTAGGACACAAACCCTCTAATCCAGTGAAGTTTCTTTCCTCTTCCTTTCTCTATCTCTCATTCTCTATCATGTAACCCCAAACTCAGCCCTCCAGCTGTTTTGGGACTACAACTCGCATCATCCCTAGCTAACAGGACCAGCGGTCAGGGATGATGGGAATTGTAGTCCCATATCAGCTGGAAGGCCGAGTTTGGGGATGCCTGATGTAACCAATGGAGGAGGATGTATGTAAGCTTGCTTCCGAGCTTGCAGCACATGTTGGAACTATAGCCTGTATTTTCTACCCAGGAATATTTTGCCTCTATTATTCTTGCTGCTGCATGGAACAATGCATGACTGAGACCTTGGCTCTGTAGGTAAAACATTTTGAACTTACTTAGCAGTGTGTTGTCTGCTCATTCCTAGATCTGTAGAAAGAGGTCAGCTGCTGTGTGTAGCTGAAGAGGATAAAAAGGTTTAATAATATTCCTAATGCTGTGCTGATGCTTAACTTACGTGAGTTAGTTACGTGAGGCTCTCTCCCTGCAGGAGAGTGTGCAAAGCCCTATGTTTTGAATTCTGGCACCCAGCTGATTTCTTTTGCTATTCATCCACAAATATGAGTCCGCTGGGATTCATATGTTTAATTCCCTACACTAATTAGTTAGTACCCTGAGAAGTTCCACCCCAAGTGCATTGGAATGGATCAACACAAGGTTCAATGAAATCCTCATCCATTTCCCACTCTTCCTGGCTAGTCCTGGATCTCATTGGCACCACAGTGCACCCACTTTTATTTTCATGGGAGGACCCATGCATGAATTCCATATACATATCTAGACATCTATTTCCACCCCATAACAGACACACACAGGTATGAAGTAGGCCTTCAAACATAATACAGTTGTCCTAATAATTATCTGCTCAATGACAGGGGGTACATTGCACTCTATGAACACAAATGCTTTCATTTCTCAACATCCATGAACAACTAAGCATGGGGACATGCAGTTAACTCTCCCATTGAACTGAATGGGCCTTTAACGTGTTAGACTTTGTCTCTGTACTAGTTTGTATTTTATTATTGCCCAACATCCCCAATGTATGAAACAATCCATGTTTTAAGAATAAGCAATCATCCTTCTTAATATATTACTTAAATATGGGGAGGGGATTATCAGCCCTTGATAATATTATTTCATCTTTGACTAATTTAAAGTAATAACGAATTTAATGGAAGTCGTGTTTTCAATAACATTTCAATAATTAACTTTTCGCTCCAGCACTATTCCTTTTTAAGACTTCTGTGGGCTATTTCTCCTGACATTCTGCAATAACATGGCAAGTGCTGGAATTCCAATCATAAGTTGAGACAATTTTACATTATCATTATTCAAGACCATCTTCTATGGTTGAACTAAATTGAAAATGTAATTCTAAACTTCGTTGTATTAGAAATTAAATATAAAATCTCCAAACTTTCATAAGTCAGCTCTCTAGAGGCAAAGTTCAAAACCTTATAAAAAAAAATCTACCTGGGTTTTCTTTTCTTATTAAGCATGGTTTTCCATTAATGTTCCAAAAATTTGGCTATATGGAAATTGCAAGTATACATTGTTATTCTACATCAATCCAATTCTTCAGAGAACAAGATTAAGATACTTCATAATAACACAGGCCTGTTTAAAACTATACTTATTATCTTTACAGATGTATAGTGAGCTCATTTTATTTCCTGTTTGAGGTTGGGGAAGTGTCCTTCAAGCTTGCCTTATGCTGAACATCAATAAAAATAAGCAATTTTCAAAAAAACCCCACAAAAAACAGAGTTTAAAAGCCAACACATTATTCACAAAGATATACAGTGGTACCTCGGGTTACAGACGCTTCAGGTTACAGACTCTGCTAACCCAGAAATAGTCCCTCAGGTTAAGAACTTTGCTTCAGGATGAGAACAGAAATCATGCAGCGGCATTAGCTAAAGTGGTACCTCAGGTTAAGAGCAGTTACAGGTTAAGAGTGGTCCTCCAGAACGAATTAAGTTCTTAACCCGAGGTACCACTGTATTCTGTTTCCTTACTTCCATAAATCACCAGGTTTCATATTTACCCATAACAATTCCCCATTTACAAATGTTGCATTTCAAAAGTAGGCTGGATGTTCTGACCCAGTATTGTAAAACCTTTTGGAACATTAAGGCTGTAAACACACTCAGAGGGGTGCTATTTACTGAGATAGCAGCAACAGATTGGGGCTAAAGGAAGAAGAGAAGTGTGTTGTCCTCACTCTCAGAGGAAACAATAAGGGAACAAGAAACAGAGACTCCAAGACATCAGGGTCTGGGATAAAGAGTCCCAGTAGTAAGCCTGTACTGTTTATCTACCACCTCCCAAAGCCCAGAAGTTCCTCAGACAGAGCACCACTTCATAGTATACCAAATAGGTCAATTTCTGCAAGAGGCCAACAACCCTTTTCACCATTGGATTGCTCACCTGGGATTGCCCTTTACACAGCTTTATACCCACCAAATACTCACATGAGCCCCACCAGCACGGCCAATCATTTGTTGGTATGTCTCCCAGCCAGGTACTCAGTAGACACTGTTTGGAATCTGAGCTGGGTGGAAGCATGTCTAAAAGGGGGAAAAGTTAATTCTCACAGGTACATAGCCCTTTTGTGGTCTGTTTTAATTTGATTGTACCTAATAGCAGATTTGCCATTTTTTATACAGTAGTACCTCAGGTTAAGTACTTAATTCGTTCTGGAGGTCCGTTCTTAACCTGAAACTATTCTTAATCTGAAGCACCACTTTAGCTAATGGGGCCTCCTGCTGCTGCTGCGCCGCTGCTGCACGATTTCTGTTCTCAGCCTGAAGCAAAGTTCTTAACCCGAGGTAGTATTTCTGGGTTAGCGGAGTCTGTAACCTGAAGCATATGTAACCTGAAGTGTATGTAACCCGAGGTACCACTGTATATTAAAGATCTTTCTTTTTTTGCATCTTTGCTAAGCACAGTATCTCGTATCTTGTGACCAGAAGTATCTGACAATATCACTACTGGGGAGATCAAATAACTCTGTATCAGACCTCTACAAGATTTTACCCAGCCTTCCCTTTTCTGCAACTCTAAAAAACGTCTTTTGGCTAAATGTTGTTCTGACGGCAGTGATTTCCCACTCCAGTACAAAAACATGGATTTGTGTATACTTAATTGATTATATTGGAATTTATTTAATAATCACCTTCTAAAGCACTGACTCAGTAATGCACAGCACTGGTGGAGCAGCCACACACATCTAACTTCCAATCGGTTATTTGCTGCTGCTTAGCAAGAGGTAGAGAGTAGGGGAAGGCAGAAGGCGGTAGGTGTGGTGCAAACACAGCAACGGTGCTAGTCTGGCACTCCTTCCCTGCCACCTCGCTCCTCTAGCTCCTGGTAAGCAGCAGTGACATAAATGACTGGAGGTCAGGTGGGTGATGGAGTCTCTCTATGCCATCCCTGGACGGATTGTTGTTGTTTAGTCGTTTAGTCGTGTCCGACTCTTCGTGACCCCATGGACCAGAGCACGCCAGGCACTCCTGTCTTCCACTGCCTCCCACAGTTTGGTCAAACTCATGCTGGTAGCTTCGAAAACACTGTCCAGCCATCTCGTCCTCTGTCGTCCTCTTCTCCTTGTGCCCTCCATCTTTCTCAGCATCAGTGTCTTTTCCAGGGAGTCTTCTCTTCTCATGAGGTGGCCAAAGTATTCACGATCTGTCCTTCCAGTGAGCACTCAGGGCTGATTTCCTTAAGAATGGATAGGTTTGATCTTCTTGCAGTCCATGGGACTCTCAAGAGTCTCCTCCAGCACCATAATTCAAAAGCAGGAGACTTCAATTGCTACTTTCTGGAAACTACTTGAATTTATTCAGGCAATGGGCTTCCATGAGCAACAGCTGATTCATTTACAGAAATGAGTTTCCAAGGATGGATCACCGTCATTTCCCTTCACCCTCGTATAATCTCATAATTTCTAGTTTTAAAATGTTCCTTTTGATCAATAGCAATAGGTGCAGTGGAAGGATATTGCTTTCATATTGAAGCCAGTCCAGATGAAACTTCAATATACAAATGCTGTATTTATCATGTCATTCTAATTTAAGAGCTTATTGGATTTTGGAGTAACAGTATCACGGTGGCTAAATGTGTCGGGTTTGGAGCAGAATATTAACCTGCCGACCCATATGTTGATTTCCCATTATGAGCTGAAGTCTCCTTTCTTAATCAGAAGTGCCTGGCTTGCAGAGAAACTTTGCTGGCGGTTTCCAGCCACCAACAGACATCCTTAATGGTCAGAAGGGATTATTAAATTCTGATCTGCATCAGATTACATTCATTTCATAATCCGCCAAATGACATTTCCCCTAATTGAGGATAAATGAGCGAGTTTAATATCTCCCAGAAACATGGAGCATATTAAGATCTTTGGCACAAGTCAGAAAGCTAATTAGAATTCATTGTGTTTCAAGAAAGCTGTTGGGAGCCTAAACCACAGGTGATAATAGCTGAAATGGCAAACTATACAATGTCGTTATTGGGTGGTCCCTGTCCCCCCCCCCCCGCCTTTAATTTGTTGTGAAATGGCAATGATATATCTTAACATTATTAGCAAAATATTAATGTAATGACTGGTTATTATAGTACTTCCAGTGACAAATAAATTGAAATCGTGCGTAATCACTAGATTGTCCTCCACATTCTGCTCTTCTTACACTTTTCCTCTTCAGGCAAATTTCACATAGACTTTACAATGACTGAATGAAGCACATGTATCCACAGAGGAAATTATCGCTCAAGAAAAATGCCAACATCTTTCTTTTGAGTAGAGCACTACCATTACCATAGCAAGGGTCATGTTTCTCAGGACTCACTAAGGCTGCAATCCTATACACATTGAACTCCATAGGTTTGACTTCTTAGGAAACATGCATAGAATTGCACTGTGATTCTACATGAGTGTTCCTCTCACCTGCCCCACCAAGTCTTTAATTCTACTTTAGACTGAAAACCTACATTGTGGGCCCAGGCGGAGACCCCCCACACGAGAGACCACCAGAAGACATAAAGTATTTATACTTGGCCCTTTAGATATCCCAAAAGCAGGGTTTTAGGGTCCAGTGATAGTGGATAGCCTGCCATATTGTTAATTGTTTAGTGAATTATATTCAAGAAGTGCTGTATTTTTGGACAGCCCCAAAATATATGAATAAAAGCTTGCAGTTGTAATTTTGCAAGTTACATTTTTTAAAAAAAGTAAAGAAAATAATCCAAAACAATTTTAAAATGCCAACCAAACTGATGTAAAATTCCTTTAGAATATATTTTATTTGGCTGAAAAATAATTGATTGTGCTAATCTGGATGAATGAATGGGAGGGATACAATGGCAAAAGTTGATGTTGAAATATTTAGACAGCTTTCTCCAACTATAATTTTAAATATTCAAAGCATGCCTGTACACTTCCTAAATTGCCAGGTGAATCAATGATTGCTCCCACCTAAGAAGTCTCTTAGCCAGGCCTCTGTTTATGGATTCAAATTAGGGCATGTAATGTCAATGCAAAACTACTCCCATCATTTGTTTCATCCCACATTCCCAATGGAGATAAATTATTCATTTAACTAATTAACACAATGGTAAAATGAAACCATTGCCTGCTTAAGTGCCAGGGTTGTGTACAGGTATTTATTAATAAAAGTAAGCTGCAAGCATTACTTGACCGGCAAATCTTTGGAATATTCATATTTCAAGTAAACAGATTTGGTTCATATTAGCAATTCAGCTAGAATGGAGTTCAATTATAATGTAGTTAGCAATTCAAATGAGATTCACATTTGCGTAGTGTACAATTAATTTCAACCTCAGAAGACTGATGGGTGTGTTTGGAATATTAAGAGATTATAACAATACTTTTTTATGTTTTTAACAATTTGTAACATTTAATGAATATTCTTTTTTAAAAAACAACAACCACCACCACAACAACATTATTTGAAGATTTTTCAGTTGCAAAGAGCAACGCTTTAGCCAAAATTTCATTAAGTTATTATTACTAAGAACTCTGGCATATACACCTAGGAAAGCAAGCAAAGCTGGCTTTAGGATTTTGGATCCCTTCAGAGGAGACACCATTAACTTGGAAAAAATTCACACAAAGTTGATCCACTCAGATGATCCTCTTCATGAATTAGATGGAAAACAAGAAATGTGGAGCTGCAAAGTTATTTTTTTGGCCCTGCATCATGGCACATGACCTCCTCCAGACTTGCCCTATCTGAGTCAAAGAAGTATTTATATATTTACCTCCTCATGTGGAGACTTCCCTGGATTCTGAAACGCTGGCCATCATGTAGGGCATGGGTGGGGGACACAACATCATTGCCCAGATTTATCAGGTAGCACTAGATTTCACAATGGCATTTTTGCCCACATTTGGGACAAAAGGAAATTTGCACAGCACTACCCAACAATCAGCTGGTTGTTGGCACTTATGAAGTGGTGTGCAAGGGGGTTTGCAAGCACTGACAATCGGCTGAAAATTCCCTTTCATCCAATCCCACCTGTACCTGCCAGACACCTGAAATCATATATGACATCAGGTGTTGAACAGGAGGGTGTTGCTTGACGAAAATGACATCACGGGCCAAATGGAGAGGCCTTCTGGGCCCAACTAGGCTGGAATTTGCCCAACAGTGATACAGAAAAAACATAAGCAATGTTGTTTCTGTAAGAATGACTCTGTTATTCCTCTATAATGCAATAGAACCAAACTGAAGAATAAGTTTGCAATACTTGGGCATAAGCCACGCTGAAATCAATGCAACTTAATTCTGAGTACATATGCAGGATTTGTGCTGCAAACCCTTAAACCTCTGGACTCTTGTTTTACAGACATTCATGAATTTCCAAGTTCTGTGACTGCAGTTCCTCCTTTGATTTTGTTCTCACCAATGTACACTGTTTTAAAGCATCTCAACTTGTCATTCATAACAATCTTTAATGCCATGATAAACATATTCCCATAAACATTCTTGAGCTATGAATCACTACATTGCTTTGTTACAGTCTACTAGGTTATTTAAAATTGGATTATTTATAAGGGCACTGAAGGTCTTTACAAGAATTAAAAATAGCATTCTTGCTTAGGCAAGATTTTTTGTGCATACATATGAGTTGAATACAGAGAAGGCCAGCCCTAAGGCAAAAATACTCTCTTGCTGACATTGATTTTTTCCAGTTTCTTGAAATATATTTCTGCGCAGAGGCATCCAAAAGTTTTATCTGACAGATACCAGCCTTGTGATAACTGCCATAGACTCAAATTCAGACGTGTATGTTGCGTCAAGTAGGCAAGGAACTTCCAACCGGTTTACTCAGCTCTGATAGGTTTGGGAAAGATGGTGTCTAGAATCTGTTCCATACCCACCACAAAGCACCATCAAAGTTAAAGGTAACCCCCAACTACTTGGCAGCGAGATCCTCTTGCAGCTTTAAGGGCATTAATGGTACATGTGGCTGTGGACATCCTTGGACTGCCATCCCAACACCAACAGTGCTGTTGCTTACCTGGTTGGGGTGAGCTAGGAAGGATGTCGGCAAGGTCAAGGTCATGAGGGTGCTCCACTGCATCTCTGTGGTCCAGACCTTGTCTTCATACCCGTCTTTCTGACCAGTCTCTCTGACCAGCAGCAGCGACACCAGGTCTTTCTGACCAGCAGCAGCGACACCAGTGTAGGAAATAGTAGTTGCACAGCTCCACTGAATTCCATGCTCTGCTACTATTTAATAAACAAAGTGGGCATGCTGCAAAAAAATGGCACTCTTCAGCCTGGCTTTGGCCGGGGAGGGTGAGATATAAATAAAAATATATTATTATTATTATCATTGATCCTTCATTGTTCCTCAGCATGATAGTCAAATGATACTTTACAAGCTCCACCTCACTAGTCACCACAGACATCTATTTATATGTTCTCTAAAAGTCCAATATGTTTATACAGATAATTAACCAGGCGGTTAGACAATCAATGTATATCAATCTAATTGTCCAATACTTTATCTGAGAATTTCTTTCTTTTTTTAAAAAAAATTATTGATTTTCTTTTCTCGCAACAAATATCCAATATCATTACAAAACATTCATTTTCCAATTTCCCCTCTCCCTGTTGACTTCCCTCAGATTCCATTTCTGGTTTATTACATCAAACAATACATTCTGCTGTTTGTACATAATGCTGTTATCATATTGTTATATTTCTTGTTCTCTATAAATAAAATGGCAAACGTTTATTTAAATCCTGCCAACGAGACCATTTTTGTTGTTGTTTTGCAAATATATTGTAAAGAGTTCCCATTCTTTTTCAAAGTCACTATTGTCCTTTTCACACAGTTTGTCCGTTAACTTTGCTAACGCTGCATAGTTCATCAACTTTTCTTGTCACTGTTCTTTGGATAGTACTTCTCCGTTTTTCCAGTATTGTGCTATTAAAATTCTTGCCACTATTGTAGCATACAGACATAATGTCTGTTTTTCTTTCAGCAACTCTTGTCCTATATCTGAGAATTTCTTTTTGCCATCTATTATCCACCACTGATGCAAATACTCAGAACAAACAATGATATTTTATTATAATACTGCATCGACCTTGGTTCTAAGTATGTTTTACATACAAGAAATTTGTATGTAAATTTACTTATAAATTAGAGATGTACTGTCTTGAAGCGTACTTTAATAAGTCTGGAATCTGTTCATCTGAATTTATAAGCCCTATTCATGTGTTAAACAGATAAGCAGAATATGCAAGTGGGGGTGGGTCTGCTAGCTCTTCCTTACATCACTGATACTGCCCTCTGTTTTCTTAAAGTTTTCTTCCTCTGTAAAAGATCTTTCTATTTTTCTGCCTTATTCTTAAGATACTTTAGAATTGCTCTAGAATTTTTGTGGGTGTGGCATTGAGCATGCTTGTTTCAATCCATTAAACATTTTCCCAAATCTGAAAAAGCCTCATTTGCCTCCTCAAAAGTTAGCTAATTGCAGCTAAACCACCTGCACAAGACTTTTCTCTCCCTTTTGATAATGTTTGGACTCAATTTATTTTCTCATTAATCGATGGAGAATGGTTCAGAGAAACATTCAGGATAATTTTTTGGCGCAGCACTAGTTGAATAATATGTATTTTATTTGGTAGGCAAACCTTTCACAAACTCTTAGACTGTTACTTTTCCCAATGGGCAGAGATTCTGTCAATTCCTCTGTTTCGTATATATGAATGCGTTTTCCTGGGTTACTAGGAAGTAATATGAAAGCACAATGATTTTTTTATAAGCTGTATTCATTTAAGATTGTGGGGGATAGTGCATTCAGTGTGCCTTTGTAGCCAAATATAGCAATACTTTACATATATTAATTTTTACTCTAGATAAACATGAGAAGTGATACAGTTATATAGATTTATATTCATGACTTTTTAAAAAAACACCCACACATAAACATTGTTATTCAGTTATTCATTTGCCAGCTGCTGACCACAGTGTGCTACAGTCAAGGCCCCTTTATCATTTTTCCTGCAACCCTTACAAGGGACAGATATTTATGCAAAGTAAGTCATTTTGCATGAAATTGCAATTTAAATTATATGTGTATTCTTAGTATAAGCAGTGTGTTAACCAGATGGACTTAGTGCCAAATCAGATTTAATATTCATCCACAGCCAGGGTTTACCTGGGTGTTCAGAAGAGTTACATTGCATTATCACACAGATGAAAAATATGTTACAATGTAAAATACATATTTATGCAGAAAATGAGATAATGAATTTACATTCTAAATCTTGAGGATTACAATATGCATCTTTTTATTCTGTTATGGCTACTTGCTGTTTGCTCACAAGAGTGTTATTTCCATCCTATTCACCAACTTAGGTATACTGTCTATACACACACACACACAAACACACAGACTAGAAACCAAATGTAGGTATATTTAAATAACTGGACAAATATTTCATGCCTATCAGTGCAATTCTACACATGTTTACTCAGAAGTAAACCCCACTGAATGCAATGGTGCTTGTTGCATTCTTATACCTGTTTACCTGGAGGTAAGCCCCTTTGAACTTAGTGGAACTTACTTCTGAGTGGATATGCACAGCATTGTGTTGAAAGTGACAAAGAACCTAGGTCACACCCACATCGTACCCTCAAAGAATCCTGGGAACTGTAGCTTGTTAAGGGTGCTGAGAATTGTAGCTCTGTGAAGGATAAACTACAGTTCCCATGATTCATTGGGGAAGCTGTATGCTTCACACGTGTGTTCAACGTGTTTTTAAGCTATAATTTGGATATGACTCTAGTGAAGTACGTATACGTTTTACAGTAGTGAGCAGCATATCTCTCTGATCTCCCTAGAAAAGGTACAGAATAACAGAGATTAAGTGGCAACTCCTTATTACTTCAGGAATGTGCAGAGATGCAGGGATGTAACCACACACCTAATGGATATGGCTAAAGAGATTCTCTTACATGAGAAATGGGATCATCCTCAGAAGGCGGACCTTCTTGCAGCTGGGCCCCTGGACACACCCCTGACTAAGTAGGTTTCGTTTCTAGGTCTAAGTTTCATTTCTCTAAATAGGCATCACGGGTTATGGCCAATCAGGAAAGGGGTGGGGGTGGTTAAGGAATTATATAAGCATCAGCGCAAGAGTGCCTTAGGCACTTGATTGGCGCTGCTGAACACCCACCCTCCTGCTCTTAATGTAGGTTCTCGGCCTTGCTTTGACCTATGTGTGAGTCACCTGTCTTGGGACAGGGGCCAGGTAGGAATTTTTATCCATTTGGCAAATTGGCACTGGCCACTTGGTTTTTTGCCTGCCCATTTAGCAATCATCACAACTTTCCAGGTTTGGCGGTTAGGCATTGGCTTAATTTTGTGTGTGGAGGGGAGGTGTGGCTATCACCTGCCCCTCAATGATCAAAAGGTATTCCATAAAAGGAATCTGGGGGTCCCGGATCTCGTCCGAAGTCCGTTTGATGGGCTAGAGCCATGCCAGGATCACAGGAACCTCGCAGTAAGCTTCTGTCAGGCAAAACCCCAATGTTACTGCCCTGGTGGATTTACCTACATAGACTCTGTCAACGGGGGCAGTAGTCTTCAGCCAATGCCTATGCCAATACACTCACATTTAATTTGCAATCAATAAAGTTGTGGCCTTAATGTTACCCATCAATGTTAATTCTGTGTCTGTGTGTAGTTATTTCATGGGGGGCTGGCTTGGGGCCTTAAGACGCAATTACTCCGAATATGTAAGAATTAAAGGCCATCGTCCAAAAAGGCTTTGCATGGGTGAATAAATAAGGTGAAACAGTGGCACAGTGTGCTTGCTATGAAATACATGCAGCCACATAGCCATAGGCCAGAAAAGAAGCTTGCTAAACATAGTAAACATAAGACCTTCGTAGAGTGCATGGATACTAATTACAAAGGCACTTTTCTTCTAGACCATATTGGTTGAAGTGCTAGTAAAGCTGCACTTCTCTACAGGATCTATAGCATGATTGAAAATGTCTTCCTTGCTATCCTGACAATCGTACTTCTAAAGTGTAGCTTATTGTATTCTTGGGTCAGTCTATATTTCTGCAGAAGATTCAATACAAATGAATCTGGGGTGGAATGGAAGGTTGTTGTTTTTTTTAATGAGTTGTGCGGGCATGAAATGAGATTCCTTGTTCAAACAAATAGCTGGTTTCAATGAGCCCACGTGGATTTTCATTTCTGCAATTTTGTAGTTCAAAACTTAAACATTCTTCTTTGCATGTTGGGAAGATTTAAAACAATTCCAGAGCCATTTGAGAATGCATTTATAGAAGAGTATAAAATAGCAGCATTAAGAGAAAAGTATAACATTTTTATTTATTTTTAATCATTTGGTTTATTCAACTCCAGTACCTTGGTTCTACTTGACTCAAATTAAGTGCTGAGTGTTTCAAAATAATTCTATACTATGAATACAAGAGGTCCCCAAAATATGAAGCCAAAGTAAATGGGATTTTTAATTACGATTGCTGGGTAAACTCAAATCTCCTGTTTACCTACTGCATTATCCTAACCCTGTGCCTATATTTCTAAAGGGCTTAATAACTGAAAATAGTGCCAGCCATATTAGCAAAATGCACAATTTGGACTGAAAATTCTTAGTTCTGGTCATTCAATATTGTGTTGTAATTTTTGAGAGTCTGTACTGAAATCCGTTAAATGTCTTTCTATAAAAAAAAATCACATCTGCCTGATCAGCTTGGCAGAGGAGGACTTCATTTTTGTGGCATTTGGTTCAATGGCGTAAATTAACATCATCATCATCATCATCATCTATACTTTTTTTTTTTTAAAAAAAAAAAAATCTTATTCTTCAGAAGTGCACAGGTCTGTACAATTGCCACTGAGAATATTGCAGACTTTGTCCTCACATTTGCTTCTGTAACATAGGGTTGTTGTTGTAGTTTTTAAAAATATTTTCTACTCCATTTGAACATTTGGAATCCAAAGTTGCAGTACATGTGGATGACAGGCTATTGTCCTAGAATATTTTGCAGTGCAAGTCACAGCTAGTAACATTTATGCCTTGAGAATTAAATTGTATACCGTCTAGGGACATGCTTGTAACAAACAAGGAAATAGAAGACAACTGCATGATGCCTAAGGTTCCTGATGTGTTTGGAGGAAACTGTTTTTCATGGGAATATTAAACTCAGCAGTTGGGAAGCTGTAGTCCTTCAAGTATTGGTGGATTTCAGCTTCTATCAGCCCTAGCCAGCTTGCTCAGTGATTAAGGATTATGAGAATTGTGGTCTAGCAGCATCTGAAGGCTCACACCATTCCTATCCTATAATATGTGTAGGCTGCTCCAGCAAGATGAATGGCTTTATTTATTGGTTTCTGTTATACTTTTCTTTTTTCTTTTAGTCTGGCATCCATCTTTGAACCACTCCCTTGAGCCCAGGCCTCAATCACGCTCAATTTCTCGACATTACACTTTTGCCCTTTGGCCTATAGGTGACAACCATATAAACAGTTACTACACACACCTTTCAATAATGTTTCATGACAGCTATGGCTATGCATGGTGCTTTAGATTTCATTCACACACATATGTGCAAAATGCATCTGAGAGATCCACAATTGGTTGGTTGTATTTCTGTTGACACACAACTGGGTTCTTTTAGATACCCTGGAATGAAATTCAACTCTGAGAAAGTATAACTCTAGCAACTTATTGTAACGAAAAGATAACCAGGCATTCTCAGAAGTAAACAGGGACAAAATGGGGAATGAGCTACAAGAAACAAGGACTATGATGGTTCACATGGGCAATCTGAGCATGTAAAATTGAGTCTATGGCTGCAGAGCATTTAAGACACTGCCTCTCACAGCTAGCTCTGTTTTTGAAGTCTCTCTCTCTCTCTTCTCCAGCCAAAGCACATTTATGGACAAAATAAGCCCTATTGATTTGCTTCCTTCTAAGAATGTGTGTCAGCAATCAAAGACACGTAATAAACTGAGTCCAGTCACATATATACGACTTCCCTTTCGGGGAGTGGGGCAGGGGAGAAAGACAGAACATTTTTCTTGACACTGGAAACTCTATGTGGGCAATTAAAGATGGGACTTCTGTATACTTTCCAAATTCTACAGGTATATTTTTACGTAAATACTTCACTAAGGTGCAGTTTCAAATATCTTTCTTGGGAATGTAGTAGGGGATTTAGAGAACAGAAGCTGGGAAATTGTATCCTTTTCAATCATTTTATAGAATCACTGTAGGTTATTCTGTTATGCAATTAACTATTCTCAGTGCTTCCCCCCCCCCGGGGGGGATGCAGGGGGACGCGTACCCCTAAACATTTTGTGAATCTAAGTTTAGCCTCATAGAGAGGCAGTATTTCACTATGAGTAGGAAAATAAGAGTACCCTAAACATTAATTTTTTTTAGAAAAAAGCACTGACTATTCTTATTGTTAATGGAACGCGGGTGGCGCTGTGGGTAAAACCTCAGTGCCTAGGACTTGCCGATCGTATGGTCGGTGGTTCAAATCCCCGCAGCAGGGTGAGCTCCCGTCTTTTGGTCCCAGCTCCTGCCCACCTAGCAGTTCGAAAGCACCCCTAAGTGCAAGTAGATAAATAGGTACCGCTTTATAGCGAGAAGGTAAACAGCGTTTCCATGTGCTGCGCTGGTGCTGGCTCGCCAGAGCAGCTTTGTCATGCTGGCCACGTGACCCGGAAGTGTCTGCGGACAGCGCTGGCTCCCGGCCTCTTAAGCGAGATGAGCGCGCAACCCTAGAGTCGGACACGACTGGCCCATACGGGCAGGGGTACCTTTACCTTTTATTCTTATTGTTATGTTCCCAGTTCAACTAAAGTTAGTTATTGTAAGAGGTTTCTGCCAATTGTTGACAAATTTCCTGCAGGAGATTTGCAGTCAAACATAACAATGCTAGTTAGTATATGAAGGGGTTGAGTATCACAGTGTTCTAATTTGCTAGAGTATGCTCAGTGATGTTACATCCTCTTTTCTCCTGGGAGGGGGGAAGTAAGGCTTGCTTCCTGTTCCTTTCTCTTTCTCTCTTGCTGCACTTGATGGAGGCAGACATGCCTCAATTGACTTCTCTGCCTCAGACATATTGCTGTATTTTTTCAACTAAGAACATTTACCTGCATTTTCTCATCGCTGCTAAGGACAATGCATGACTGTAAGTAAAGTGTATTTTAAACTTACTTCAGTGTGTGGTCTGTTTCTCTGCAGGAGGGGTAAAGTGGTTAGCTGTCTCAAGTAGCTGGAACACATTAAAGTAAGCTTTAAAACTCTATTCCTATGCTTCACTAAACCTGCCTAACAATGGGCTTTAAACTTTGCTACTGGGGCTCTTCATATGTAAATCCAGAGTTTCTAAAAATGGGCACCAGCTGTTTTTCATTTGTTTACTAACCCACATATGTGGGTCTGTAGAGGATTAAATATAATTAAATATTGTTGTTTAGTCATTTAGTCGTGTCTGACTCTTCATGACCCCATGGACCAGAGCACGCCAGGCACTCCTGTCTTCCACTGCCTCCTGCAGTTTGGTCAAACTCATGTTAGTAGCTTCGAGAACACTGTCCAACCATCTTGTCCTCTGTCGTCCCCTTAATAATTAAATATCCTTTATATTTAATATATCCTTTATATAATTAAATATATCCGTTGCCAATACCCATCATTTCCTACTACTTTCATTTTCCTTCAAAATTGTTGGTTTTTGAATCACCAAAGGCTACGTGTATCACTTTGGTAGGGTTTAGACTGGGTTATAGGACAGTGGAACAGTGCTGATCACACTTCATAATGAGACTTTTTTTTTTTTTTTTACTTCTTTGTACCATCTGCTTCCTTGATTTCATTAGATGCATTCTCTCCTTTTCAAGATTACTGAGCATGGCTCCTTCTAATATCTTCTTTTAAACATATGGTAGCATTGACAGGAGCAGTATTTCAGGAGCTTATTTTGTTTTCATTTTTGAGCTCAGATGGCTGCTACAACTAACAGTGTTTCTCCAATCTGAGAGCTTGATTACAGGCACCATTTGCTTTAATATCTATATGTTACAGCTGACTAGTGATGACTGTGGTTAGAATTACAATAGTATTGCTATGAAGGAGTCATATTTGTCTTTCAGCTTGAAATACACAATACAGGCCCCACCTGTCAGTCTTGCTGACAGATAGGAAGCCGTGCATGTTAGCAAATGTATGGCACCTTCCCTGGTATGACATTGAAATGACTTGGCTGAAACAAACACATCACATGGTCAAGTTACATTTCTATACTCTGGCTGCTGCTGCTGCTGTTGCTTCACCTGAAAACAAAATGTGAAGGGGCAGTTTGTAGCAGAGAAGGGGTGGTGCCTTCAACATTTTCTTCCCCTCAAAGTTCTTTTCCCAGCCATTTTTCTGCAGGCTGGAGTTCCAGATTTCCATTGCACACATGCATCAAATCATAATAATCTTAACTTGAAAGTGAATACTATTAATTCCAGTACAGTCATGCCTTCGATCCCAAATGCTCTGGAACTCGGACGTTTTGGCTCCTGAACACTGCAAACCCGCAAGTGACTATTCTTTTGGAACCTGAATGTCCGACAGGGCTTCCACGGCTTCTGATTTGCTGCAGGAGCTTCCTGCAGCCAATCATAAGCTGTGATTTGGTTTTCGAATGTTTTGGAAGTCGAATGGACTTCTGGAATGGATTCCATTCGACTTCCAAGGTATGACTGTAGTAGGAACTCAGACTGTTTATGGCTGCAGCCCTAATTGACAGAGAGACTATTTTCATATATATACATATATCTTAGAATGGATTGCTATGACAAAGTTTAAAGACAAGTGGGGAAGTGCCCCTGTCAAGAACTTTGTATGGCATAATACCTTGACCATGGAAGTATCAAGGCTTAGGTAGAAACAATTTAAATTATCAATTAAATTATTTTTGATAAAACAAAAAAAAAATTCCTTCCAGTAGCACCTTAAAGACCAACTAAGTTAGTTCTTGGTATGAGCTTTCGTGTGCATGCACACTTCTTCAGATACACTGAAACATAAGTTACCAGACCCTTCTATATAGTGAGAAGGTGGGGAGGGGTATTACTCAGAAGGGTGGTGGGAATGGGTGATTGGCAGATAGCTGTGATGAGCCTGTTGATGACTCTTAATGACTGCAATAGGTCTTACAGGAAAAAGCAAGGGGTGAGAAGGTGAAAAATGGCTTTGTCATGTATAATGAGATATGAATCCAATGTCTTTGTTCAGACCAGGTCTCTCCATGGTTATTTTTGATGGAATCATGGGATAAACTTTGAATCCATCTTCAGAGTGAAACATGAAGGGGAGATGGTGTGCCTGAACTAACTTTCTCAGGTTGAGACTTTGAGGAACTGAGGCAAAGAAGGGTGACAAAAGATGAAGTTCTAGGTCCTATGGAAAATTTAAAACTGACACATCCCCAGATCTAGGTGGCACCCACCCAGTAGTTCTGAATTCGAATGTGAAATTGCTAATCTTCTAATATGCAACTTGTCTCTAAGATCACTCTGCATATCTGTGTCCTGGAAAGTGGCCAAAGTAACGCCCTTTATAAACCAGGAATTTAGAGTGAATCTGAGGAATTGCAGGCCATTTAGCTTAATAAATGGTCTAGGAGAATTGGTCACAAGCATTACTAGAACTAGACAATCATATAGAACAACAAGCCTATCTGAACCTGAACCAGCATGGCTTCTGCAAAGGTACGTCCTGCCTCACTAACCTTTTAGAGTTCTTTGAGAGCTTCCAGATCAAGGGATAGGGCTTTAGAGCACCTGCTTTGCATGCAGAATGCCCCAGGTTAAATCCCTCATATCTCCAAGTAAGACTGAGAAAGAGGTTGGTATGAAATCCTGGATTGCCATTGCCAGTCAACTTAGATGCTACTGAGCTAGATGGGCTCACTCAGTCTGGTTCAGAGTGCATTGTGTTCAATTTTTTCCATAGTAATGGTGGCACTTCTATCCCAGATTATAATATTCCTTTTACTTGTTGCATTTTGGAACTCTGGCTTTTTGATCAACATACCACCATGTTGCATTAAATTTTAAATGGTGGGAAAGAAGGGTATGCCAGTAAACCACCCAAAACATTGTCACATGACATTATGTTATGAAACACCTGTGATTTCCAGATTAATGGGGTTGCAATTTTTTTTTTTCTTTTTTAAGGAAGCAAGGAACCCAGATGTGAGCACTAAGCATCCACTAGATTCTGCTTGCATTCCAAAAGCGTATTTTACATTGTGTGGAAGATCCTATAAAATGTGGAAATTATTCAGGTTTGGGAAAAACAGAATAAAATGCTGTCTGAATGCAGCTTAAGTCTAAGGCAGCATCATATGCTCTAGAGAGAGTTGACATTATGTATTTAAAACTTTCAAAATGCTTTGATAAGCTCTTAAAGGTAGTAAAAAGTCAAATGCAATTCAATGTAAGCAAGTATAAAATGCTGTATCTTGGGGCAAAAAATCCCAATTTCACACACAAACTAATAGGGTCTGATGACTAACCAGAAATGAGATTAATTACTCACAATTAATGCTATTATATAAATCTTTGGTGCAAGCACACTTGGAATATTGTGAACGGTTCTGGTTTGTCTCACCTCAAAAACGAATTGTTTTTATTGGGTATTACAAGACCAGATATAGCCAGGAAGATAAGGAAAATCTTTCTGTATGCCACCACAGCCACGAGAGTACAAATAGCAAAACATTGGAAGAGTGACCAAATCCCCATCAGATCAGAATGGTTACTAAAATTGGTAGAATATGCTGAACTAGATAGTCTCTCAGAAAAGATTAAAGATAAGCAAAAACAGGAGTTCATTGATAACTGGAAACCTCTAAAGAGTTACTTAAAAAATAAGTGTTGCAATCTGAATTCGGTAGCAGCTTTTGAATAAGCTCTGTAAATAAAGGTTAGTAAAGGTAAAGGGACCCCTGACCATTAGGTCCAGTCGTGACCGACTCTGGGGTTGTGGCGCTCATCTTGCTTTATTGGCCGAGGGAGCCGGCGTACAGCTTCCGGGTCATGTGGCCAGCATGACTAAGCCGCTTCTGGCGAACCAGAGCAGCACACAGAAACGCTGTTTACCTTCCCGCCGGAGTGGTACCTATTTATCTACTTGCACTTTGATGTGCTTTCGAACTGCTAGGTGGGCAGGAGAAATAAAGGTTAAATGGGTTAAAATAGATATATATACATTGATGCATATCAATATTTTATTATGATTTTGCTGATAAATTTAGGCAATAGGTTTATTAGAGTAAAAAGAGTTGAGAAGGACGGGAAGTCAAATTTATGAAGATATACATTTCTTTGTTGGAATTTTTATTTTTATGAGTTTGATCTACAGACTATAAAATATCTTTGATGTATGGATGTAACTATGGTTAATAAAGCTTAAAAGCAAAAAGGATGTTGAAAACAGCAACCAAAATGATCAAGGGGAGGCAGGATGCAGCAGAGCTCTTTATGTTCTTAAGCTTGGACTCAAGGTGCACATGCTGTTTTGTAACCTTCTTCCATCTGGTGCCCACCAAATGCTGTTAGACTACAATTCCCATCAGCCCCAGCCAAAATGGCCAATAGTCAGTTGCTCGTTGGAGATGTAGTCCAACATCTGAAGGCATCAATTTGGGGAAAGCTGCCTTAATGTATTCTGACCCATGTTTAAAATATCTGAGCAAGAACCATTTACAAATGCCAGGCTCCATCACTGATATTTTGCTGCTAGAACTTGGATGTGTTTAGTAAAATTACCCCTCAGTTATGTACCAAAAGGTGCCCTATGCCATGAAATGATAGTATAACTTACAGTGCATCCTTAACCTTCTTTCAACCCTAGCCTGAAAGAGAAATGATTACATAAAATGGATTTTACAGTTGTGTGTGTCAAAGGACATTGAAATATCTAACACTACTTGTGGAAATATTTGGCATTTGTGCTTCCCTGAAGAGGTTCGTGACCCCTGCATTTAATGCAATTCTGCAGCGTGTCAAAGTGCAGACTGGATGATTAACCCATCACTTGATATAATGATTCCTAATGAAACTGTAACATTATTTAGAAAGAGGTATGGCCAGATGCATGGATGCTTGGGAAATAAAGCTGTAAATAGCTGAGATGACAAGCCAAGGTTACCGGCATACAATTTACTGGGCAGTGGGACTCTGAGCATAATAATCAGTTTGGTATAATCATACATGCCAAGTTCTGAAGAAACATCTCAGTTTCCAAGGCAGATGTCACAATCTATGCATTTTACATCTTTCCTCAGCCCTTGAAAACTGTTTGTGTAAGGTCTGAGCTGAGACTTGTATTCTGAATGTGCACACCAGCCTTCATGCCAATGTCTTTGATAACCATGTGTGCATTTTCTTTCCCCCCGCGTTATTGTATACTTGTGGTTAATCAAAGAAAAGCCACTTTTCGCTTTAAAATAGTAAGTGAAGAATTATAAGCTATAAATTAAGAGTATTCCCTTCAAAATTCAATCAAAATTAGTAGGACTTGCTGAAGAGAAAATATCCCTGAGATGGGAACATTAATGTGAATTATACTGTTATCATTGTTTCAGAACCAGACAGATGTTCTCTCCCATAATGCAATATGCAAATTCCATATCCACCTCAGCTCCCAATAATGTTTGGTTTGGTTTTCCTGGTGCCACCACCAAACGGGTTTAGAAATTTTCCTGGTGGACAAATGTAGAATTGCAACCTGAACAGACATACCAAGTTTCATTCTGATCTCTTAATGTTCAAAAGTGATACTCTAACCCTCATCAGGTGTTCAGAAGAATGTGTAAGGGACACAGGCGTTTGCACAAAGGCCCTGCCTTTTGTGACGTTTGCCTGTTGAACACAACAGTCAGTAGGGAGATGCTAAAATTATTCAGGTTAATATGCGCAGAATCCTCCCTTTGACTGGGACTCTATTCTCTGTCCTTGAGTTCCTTGTAATCTGTCTTCAAAGCCATTCAGGAACTCTGTGAAGTTCAGCTTGCTGTAATACCTTTCATGTTTCAGTGCCAGAGAGCTCTTTTTAAAGCAGGGGCGAAGGGAATCTTTTTCTGGCCAAAAGCCAACTGAGCAACTGTCTGGAGGCTACATGCTAGTGGTGAATGGAGCCAGGGCCAGATTTAGGTTTGATGAGGCCCTAAGCTACGAAAGGTAATGGGGCCCTTCATATGTCCAGCTGTCCTTCGTCAACAACAAATTGTCGCTGTTTTTTGTGTTGAATATATGCTATATAGTAATTTATGGACCACCTAATAGGTATCTAAAGTCATTTGCACATGCAGAATGTAGGCACCCTATATATAGAAATGAGCAAACCAGTGATATTTTAGGGAGCAGGCTAGCAGGTGAGGCCCATTACTTACATCATAGGAGCCTACACAACACAAGGCACTGTTGCTGTATGTAGGTTTTATTTTATTTGTTTTTTATCGTATATTTTTTTGAAATGTACTTCCAGTTTTTTTCCTTTACATTTTTTGGGGGCCACTAAGAGAGTGGGGCCCTAAGCTATAGCCTTTTTAGCTTATACATAAATCCAGCCCTGGGTGGAGAAGAGGTGCAAAAGTGGGCATAGCAACTAATGCAAATTTTTACCTGTTTACACTAGGCTATTTATATACACACAATTCTATGCCCCATCCAAGCAAACAAGGCATTTTCAGAGTTCAGTGGCATGTTCCAGACACAAAATACCACAGAAGGAATCAAAGCAAAGCTCATGTTGGGTGTGTCTGGGGAGGGGTTGTGGCAGAGCAAGGAGTGCCTTGGGAGACAGCGAAATTGAAAGGTCTGGGGGGGCTAAAGTTCCCCACCCCTGATTTTAACCATATAGTTAGTGTCTGCTTATTCATTAAGTGTACAGAACCCATCTTCTTGCCTATTCTGGAACAAAAAGAGATTCCAATAGAGTTCTAATTGATTCTAAGAA
The DNA here is from genome assembly GCF_964106915.1 of Podarcis gaigeae. Taxonomy (NCBI): domain Eukaryota; kingdom Metazoa; phylum Chordata; class Lepidosauria; order Squamata; family Lacertidae; genus Podarcis; species Podarcis gaigeae. The sequence continues at coordinate 29,400,828 of NC_139683.1, read as the reverse complement.
AGATGATTCAGTTTTGTACACTCTGAATATTCAACAAAAGCATTCTGCCCGCTACTGTTGCTGTGTGTTTTGTGTGTGTGTGTGTGTGTGTGTGTGTGTGCAGCCATGCAACGGCACATTTTTTTAAAAAAATTCATGTGAAGTAAAGAATATTAACATGACACACTCTGCTACTGGACAGCAATTATAGCTGAGCACAGTGGTTTGCACAAATTAATTTATCTCCAGAGAATGTTTGCCAGTCATTCTACAGTTTCTAATGCTACAAAGATTCTCAATTAGGGAATGAGAATTTAGGGTGCCAATGTGCAGCTGAGATAATATTGTGACTTGGAGTTATTCTCTACTACAGCTCGCTCTTCTTTTTTTGTCAAATAAATAAATGTTGATGGTTGATCTTCAGAATCCCTGCTTTCCTCCTCCTTTGGAACATCTAGCTCCCAGAATGAATAACAGGAAGGCTTAATTAGCTGATACTGTTCATCAGTCTCCAGTTTGAGGATTTTATTTCCATAGAATTGGGAGCTTCTGTAGAACAGCATACAATAGCCTGTGAAACTAAGGAAGAAGCAACCTTTCAGCACAGCTGGATTTTGGAGGTTTCCTGGGTGTGTAAAACCCCTCCTGAACATGGCAGTAGGAGATATTCAGATGGGAGGTTACTTTCACTAACATTTATATGAGACAGCAAAGGCCCCAAACCCCAATTTCTCTCTGCTTTCAGTGCTTGAACCAGACCTTGAACACATTGCTTGAACCAGACTGTGGCAGACCATTTAAAAATGTTCCCAGAATTCCTTTGGGGACTTTGCCATATAACAGAGCTGGGGACCATCAGGCCCAGGGAACCTTCAGGCATTGCAATCTGGCCCTCTCATGATAAAATTCAACTTTTATGTCTTAGTATCTTCCTGCATTCAGCGAATAATTATTAGGTCAGGCCTGCGGACCATTTCAAGAGTAGACTTACACCATTCTTAAAGAAAAACAAATCACATTACTTTCTAGGACGAAGATTAATTTCGCATCTGACCGGTGAACATGAGCAGGTCATTTAACAGGCTGCTTCCTTTGCCATTTCCACTAATTCTATTAGATTCAAGTGGAAAATAATTAACCTGAAACATATGGTGACATAAGATGCACTTTTCTTTGTTTTAAAAAAGAAGTCATCTGAACTGGTTTTAAAGTTCCACAAGGCTGACTGTTAAGAGAAACTCAGATGACGTCCTTTTTTGGATTTCTAATGATGAAACAGAATGGGGAGGTAGGCAGTGTGGGTGCTGTGACAGGAGAGGCAGATTAGATTTGCCATTGCACTGCACTAACCACCCCAACACCTCACCCCTCATTTTCTCAGTAACCAGCAGAAAACCCAGTGTTGGCAAGCAAGGTGAACAACACCATCTCAGAGAGAACAGAAAAAGAAAAAGCTATACACACAATGGAAGTTCCCAGCAAGCTGTGCTGGAATGTAAACAGACATGCGACACACAACAATTCCGCACGTCTGCTACTTAAGGTGGAATGGAAACGTCAGCAGGTGGTGTCCACATAGTGTGGACAAATGTGCTGGCTTTGCCTCTGTTGCCACTCCTATCACCTTCCAACTAGTGGAAGGCAACTGTCCATGGTGGGGAACCTTTTGTTTCAATCGGAGCTCCCCATGCGTTTTACAACCCTGCTTTTCCAGGATTTGGAGACATGTGCATCTACAGATGTACTAGACTCTCTGCTGCAGATGCTTACTTTCCAGGAGTTTATTTAACACAAGGGTAAGGGTAAAGGTAAAGGTACCCCTGCCCGTACGGGCCAGTCTTGACAGACTCTAGGGTTGTGCGCCCATCTCACTTAAGAGGCCGGGGGCTAGCGCTGTCCGGAGACACCTCCTGGTCACGTGGCCAGCGTGACAAAGCTGCATCTGGCGAGCCAGCGCAGCACACGGAAACGCCGTTTACCTTCCTGCCAGTAAGCGGTCCCTATTTAACTACTTGCACCCGGGGGTGCTTTCGAACTGCTAGGTTGGCAGGCGCTGGGACCGAGCAACGGGAGCGCGCCCTGCTGCGGGGATTCGAACCGCCGACCTTTCAATCGGCAAGCCCTAGGCGCTGAGGCTTTTACCCACAGCGCCACCCGCGTCCCTAACACAAGGGTAGGGAACCTCAAATAATGCCATTGTTTATCTAACTGTCAGGTCAGGAACCTTCCATTATTTAAATCAGCAGTGGATTCCAAGCAAGATAACGCATTGCACAAATTAAGGGATCTAACTAAGTGAAAAAGGAGGCATCCGTGAAGAATGTACGGGAACATAGAGAGAGGTGATAATGGGGCATGCTTAAAGGTCAGAAGATATTTAATCTTCACAGCATATGAAGACAAATACCAAAAAATAATGATTATGTAAATGAGTCTTATGATTACGGGATTCTGGTGAAAAGGTCACACATGTTGGAATAGAAATCCTTAGAATTTCTATATGCCCCAACCCAGTCTTTTTCTTTCCTCAACAGCTTAAGGTATGCAAGAAGTGCTACATCAAATGTTCACCTTGTTCAATTTGTATTCAGAAAACAGCGATGCACAAACTACCGGGGGGGGGGGGGATGAAGAACTGTTTGCTGAACAGTAGCTCCTTATTAAGAAAAAGTAAAAAAAAAAATTATTGTCTGAAACTTTTTGCTACATCCTTCAGTATAAAATCCCTCCTAATGCACCAAGATTTGTCACTCTCCACAAACATCACTATAACTATGTTAAGAGTGTTGTGGAAGAAGGTGGATTATTGGTTTGTTTCTGTTCTTAATTTTATCATGTATTTTGTGTTTTATCATCTTGTAATTTTATGTTGTGAACTGTCATGAGATCTATATGTATAGGGCTGTATACAATTTTTTTAAAACAGAGATTTATTTGTTTTTTTGTTTTTTTTTACTTTTTGCTTTCCTGGTTATAGTTTCCTTCAGATGAATCCACAATGTAGGTCAGTTTTTTTTGGCAAAAATGAATATGAACATGGGTCAGCACTTTTGAATTTGCTCCACAGACAATTAAGTATAAAATGAGAAATTATATACACCTGTGATGGTTGAGGCATGTGAAGGGGGACCCCCAAAGATTCTTTCACTCATGGGTAGGCTCATATAAGGCTAGACAGTCAACCAGGTACCCTGGTCCCAAGCTGTGCTGTATTTTAAAGCTAAGCACCAGCACCTTGAAAACGTACTCCGAAATGTAGGCCTCACTTGTGGTCTGCGTGTTGCCTCCTATATCTCTAAATGCAGTTAGGGTTGATACATTTCTAGAAGTAAAATTCAGGACACAAGTTGTTTTTTTCATTTCGGGAGGGGTGATGAAACTCAAAGTTGTTGAGCTTTTAATAGGCAGACAGCTTCGAAATCCAGGACATTTTGCCGATTTCCCGAAATGTCCACTGGACTCTATTTTTGCCAGTTAAATCCCAGACATGTCTGGGATTTTCCAGACTTATGGCAACCCTATAGGTTGTTAGCTGAGGAAAGGCAGCAAAAACACGCTGAAAGTGACTCATAATAGTGAAACCTTTAAGTGAGTGTATAAGAGACAAGAACTGGGATACTTGACGGCCTGTGATTAGATGGTCATCGAGAAACCATGCCCCCAGATAAGGCCCCATCTATCTCATACCACTTTAAACAGTCATGGCTGTTAGGATATTTCCGTTCCACCTTAAAAGGGAGCAGGCTTTGTGAGTCACAGAGTCTGCGTATTTTCTGTTCACAGGATGTTTATGTTTTGCTATTGCTTTCGTTTTCTCTCTCGGTGCCTGAACACGCTAGTAGGCGGTCATGTTTTTCTTTGTTCTGACCAAACGCTGAATAAACTTTCTAAATAATGCTCTCCTGAGTGCAACTTTCGCTGTGCATTATCTGCTGATAGAGCGTGCATCAGTTCTGGAATGTGGAAGGCTATTTTCTGGAGCTCATGTCGCTAATTGCTGATACTGTATCTACGGGAGGTCAATGGACGTCCGGAGTCGGCGTGGAGGCAGTGATGGCCTATGTCTCCCTGGCAGTATCCCAACAATGGCTTCCCCCAAAGAATCCTTGAAACTGTAATTAACCTAGGGTACTGAGATTTCTTAGGAGAGCCTTATTCACCCCATAGAGCTACAATTCCCAGGGTTCCCTGGGAAGGGGGACTTATTAAACCCATTTGAGAATGACTATTTAAAATGGTGTAATGGCTCCTAAAATGTACAGTACAGATGGGGGCCTGCATGTTTCTTTATGCTGCATGCCTCAGCCCAGCTCCTCAAACTTCTACCGTGTTCTGCTTTCTCCATTTTGCCACTTTGCACTTTTTTCTCTTACTTGTTCTGCAGATTCTGTACCTCCCACCCCACCACTATTACCTAAAAAGAAAAAGGATGAAATCATCTACACACCAACCTGGCAGTAAGCCTTACTGAACGCAGTGGAACTTATGAAAAGACAGAAATATAATTGCACTGCCGGACACATTTATTTCACCATTCCTATGTTTAATTGTTTAGGCTGTTTCTTCCAGTTATTACTAATACATTGCTTTCCCCCACCCCAAATTATTGGCCAGGGGTTTACTTTGTATGCATTTTGTACAGCACTTCAAAAACAGACTGCTTAGAAATTACGGTGTTAAATGGCATACGAATTGTTAAAATAAATACATACTGATATACTAATAAACCAGCTGTTAGAAACAATTGCCATTCATATAATTATCACAATAGGTATTATTATTAAACTGATATTTAAGTGTGGATTTATTTTCATACTTCTGTTTTTTAAAACACTTAACTTTAAATGTGCTTTCTGTTAGCTAACACTACTGCAGGATGACTTCGTAAATCTGATTACAAGTGGTGATTGATAACAGTAACCATGTTACCCAAGAGAGCAGAGCAGAAAGCTTTAGAGAAATCAGCCAACAAAAACATCACTTCATCATGTAGATAATTCACATCCACTTTTTTAAAAAAACAAAACACAAAAAAACCTTCACTTGTATTAAACCACTTTTTAAAATAAAGTCCTTGAACAAGAACGTTGCAAGGTTCTATTTAGCTGGAAATTATTCATGCCCAATAGAAATGACATTTTAGTTTCAGACTGCCAAAGTGAGCTTTATTAGTATGTCATTAATCATTGTCTTGGAGGTGACACCTGGGAAAAATGATTTAGTAGAGATTAGAGCACTCAAATGTAACACTGAAAATATCACATTTATTTCCAGCATCAGTCAATGAAATACATTTTAGCAAGAGAGAGAGAGAGAGAGAGAGAGAGAGAGAGAGAGAGAGAGAGAGAGAGAGAGAGATTTGTGTACATTTAAATTGGTGGGCAACACAAAGACCAGCTTTCTATTCAGAAACTCCTTTTGCATTTATTCTGTTTACTGTTTAATAAGCAGTACTGTGCCCAATTTAGAAAGCACAATGCTTGCAAGCGAAGTAGGTTTAGGAGTGTGATGACAAAATGAACTATTCAGAATAGGGAAAGGGAATATTATTATTTGAAACAACAACAACTTCTGTCCCAGATTTTCATTAAACACACCTGCAACTCTTTCCTGTTGCCAAAGATTTTAAAGCCATCAATTCCCAAAAATGTGGTCGTCCAAGTTACACTGTGAGCAAATTGGTTCTGCTTAAACAAATAACTGCAATTAGAAATCACTTAGAACAACAATAGCTACCAGAATTGCAGAAAGTGAATGTCTATGGTGAATTAAATTAGAACATGCTTATAAACACTTGACTAGTTGCCTCTAAGGGACGCGGGTGGCGCTGTGGATAAAAGCCTCAGCGCCTAGGGCTTGCTGATCGAAAGGTCAGCGGTTCGAATCCCCGCGGCGGGGTGCGCTCCCGCTGCTCGGTCCCAGCGCCTGCCAACCTAGCAGTTCGAAAGCACCTCCGGGTGCAAGTAGATAAATAGGGACCGCTTACTGGCGGGAAGGTAAATGGCGTTTCCGTGTGCAGCTCTGGCTCGCCAGAGCAGCGATGTCACACTGGCCACGTGACCCGGAAGTGTCTTCGGACAGCGCTGGCCCCTGGCCTCTTAAGTGAGATGGGCGCACAACCCCAGAGTCTGGCAAGACTGGCCCGTACGGGCAGGGGTACCTTTACCTTTACCTTTAGTTGCCTCTAGCAAGTCTGACTCACCAAACAGACAGGGAGGAAAGCTCAATACTGTAGAAGACTTTTGAATAATAATAATAATAATAATATGCAACAAATAAGTGTGGCAAAGTAAAAATAGTTGTAGGGTGGTCATTTTTCTGGGCTTATTTAAGATATTCGGATACCACTTTTTAATAAGATCAAATCAGTTTGCTTAAAAAGAAAACACACATTAAACAATGACGTCAATTGACATAGCCATGCTTGTCCTTGTTTTTGCTGCAACAGATGAAGAATATTCTGACACCTCAAAGACAAACAAATTTGTTAACAGAGCAATCTGAAACTCAGCCAGGAGCAGTGGGGTGGAGGGGCAGATCCACCATTGCATCTGTCCCCATGTGCTAGCCAGGGCAGAAGATGGGGCCATGAATTTTTTTTAATCTATTTTGTGTGTGTGTACCAGCTCCAAGATGATGCAAGGAACATTGGATCTAGTGGAACTATGTCTCCACCCCTGCTCTGGATTCTCTGTTGGCTACACCTTTCCATCTGCTCAGGCAAAGCTTGGACCTCCATGCAGGTCTTCAACCATCTATGGGGCTGCCTTCACTCTAGCCATCAACAGGGGGTTGTGCTGGAACATCTCCAAGACTCTTCTCATGAATCACCTTTCACTGAAATGTGCCCAAGGAAGTGTACAAAACAAACACATGCATGAATAAGGTTGAAAATATTGATTTCCATAGCTGCTTATAATTCTCAAAGCACGTCAATCAGTGGCTTGATCCCCACATCCCATGTAGCTTTGTTGAATCTCATATTTGATAACAACACCATCTTGATGTTTTGGAATACAACTCCTATCAGCCCCAGCCAGCATGGTCAGGGATTATGGGAGTTGTAGTTCCCAACATCTGGAGGGCACCAGTTTGGCTACCCTGCTCTAGTCATTATTAAGCAATAAAAGCACACATTTGCTATGATGACTTATCACCACGTCCTGTGACTTTGGACAATTGTCCCATCTTTCTTACAGAGCTTGGAAGGAGAAAAAAATAATCATGGCATGGGATAGCCTTACTTCATCCCCCAAATGACATTAGTATGAGAGGCAACAGCTAGCAAGTAATGTATTTTACCAGGCTTTTCTCCATTAAGTGTTGTGTTCATGCAATTAAAGAAGACTTTGAAACAGCTGATCTATGCCAACTGCTTTACACTGCCAAGTTATCATGATAGCTGCAGTGATATCCTTGGAATCCATAAGGTTTTGATTAATTGAATGGCAAAGCCTGACTCTATAAAGCTATGGTAAGCATGCCAAAATGCAGAGTTTGGAGGATTATGACAATAAAAAGTCTAAAAATGCATTTTCAACTCTAAAGTGGACCCACAACATCAGCATTCTACACTAATCTACATTCTCTAGTGTCAGCATAAATCTAGCACACTAAACGAGTCTTAAAAATAGGATAGGAAAATAGCACTCTGGTTAATCCAAATTTCTCTTAATCATAAAATGCTGGATACTTGTCCCCAATCCCCCAGACCTCTGGATATGCAATGCTGCTTTTTTTAAGAAAAAAAAAAGCCCCACCATAAATTCTATTAAACAATCTGCATTTAAATGTTGTCTTATTTATGCCAGAAAAGGAAACAGCCTACAGCAGACTCTTGTAGCGAATACTATCCATATTAACTTAGGGTATCTCTAGTATTCCTATTATGAATATTTAAAAGAGCCTATTTTGCTTTGAGATAAAGGTCAGGAGTCCATTTACCATGCCATTATCTCACAAATGTGAAAACTTACATAGGTCCCAGGTTTAAACATTAGATGGCTGCTACAGGTTGCTACAGCAACCTGCAAAGGTTGCAAGCTAGCCTAAAATCAGAAGGAAATTAGAATGCTGGGCTTTTCTAGGGACACAAAATAGCAAGCTATCTCCAGCATTATTATTTTTTAAATAGTGGGGGGGGGGGGAGAGGAAGCCTAGTGGATTTCTTCACACCTTTGCCTGATAGTAAATCTGTTTCACTAGTTACTATTGCATTACCTTCTGCAATCTGTCCATTGTGTAGCTGGGTAGGCTGAACCCTGTGTTTTGATTAAGGACCATAATAAATTTACAGAATAAACTAAACCAGAATAGATATGCTAGAGTGGACAATGACTAAGTCACATAGAGAGCAGGTGCACTGAAATCAGTGATCTCAAGACCCTTGATCATCTTGGTCACCCTCCTTTGCACACAGTTTCTTAAATTGTGGTGTCCAGAACTGGACACTGTATTCCTAGTGTGGTCTGACCAAGGCATAATGGAGTGGGACTATTACATCCCTTGATCTGGACACTTTACTTCTGTTGATGCAGTCTAGAATAGTGTGAACTCTCTTTTTTTGCAGTTGCATCACACTGTTAATTGCTGAAAGCTTGTGGTCTACTAGGACCCCTAGATCCTTTTCACATGTACTACTAGTAAATCAGGTGTCCCCCGTCTTAGATTTGTGCAGTTGGTTCTTTCTATCTAAGTGTAGAACCCTACATTTGTCCCTAATGAAATTCGTTTTGTAGTTTGTGGCCAGTTTTACAATCTGTCAAAGTCATCTTGAATCCTGATTCTTTCTGAACCATCTTAACTACTGAATTTAGAGAATTAAGTCATTCCATCCCATTTCCTTCATATCGTATCTACACATTTGACACACTGACAAGATCCCTTTGATCAAGTTGTTAACTAGACAGCTCTTTGAACTCAACTACCTGAGGTGGGGAAGACAAAATTAACAATGCTCTTTTTCAATCATTTTTATACTCCCCCCCCCCTCGTCAGCTCCCTTTAAACTGTTACCAGTGATCTCTTATGCTCTTTCGCTATCATAAAAAGAAAGAGATAGGATCTTGTTTAATGATTTTCTTCACTGCCTTCTTTGTGAGTGTCCAAGTTAAAAAATGTGGGTTGAATTCTCCATTTGCTGGAGGCAGTGGCAAAGTATCTGTTGATTTCAGTGGGCTGAGATGTATATATTCATATAATATTTTTTTCCCTTTACACAGTGTTTTGTTTTGCTTTCTGTATCACTTTACTGCCTTATATTTGAATTTTTTCCCAAAAAAATCAATTTTAAAAAATGCAATCAGAATGAGTTTGTCCCCTCAACCCTACTCTCAATCATTCTCACAACACTTAGTCACCATGAATTGAATTAGAAATTGCCAACAGCGCACTTGGTTTAAAGCTTATCATGATTTATAGGCTTTATTTACAGATGCATACTGTGGTTTTTAGGCCACATTTTATTCTAAGGTGAATATACATGTGTGCATATGTTACATTATGAAGCATGGTTCTGTTAACAGCAATGCACATCATATTTAAAACATCAATTATTATATGCCATCTTAAAACTGAAGTAATGCTCACAAAGCTTTAGGCATTAGGACCTCTGCCAGCATTATTTTTAGACTGTGCATTTATATTTTTAAAATTGAATTAGCATGTTGTTTTCCTTTTAATGCTAGAATTTAACAAGCCAATCCACAGCCTTATTAATGTGGTGAACTGAATATAATTTAGTACATTTATCTCCTTTTGATGCATCTGGGATTAAAGTAGTAGGAATCATTTAGTTTAAGATTATTGTGAGGTCTCTTTGCTTTCTGATTAATCTAGGGGCTCTTGCACCAGAGACATGGAGACATGGCAAAAGGCTCAGAGGATCCTGAAAAACCCAAGCTTGTGTCACTCTGTCAAAAGAGTAAGTGTCTCTGTAACTTAAAAGGTAAGTAATTCTTCTAATACAAGTATACATGAGGCTATGCTTTACCCTACAACAGGAATGGGGAGCCCATGGCCTAGGTCTGAGCACCAGCTCCAGACAAATCCCAGATTCTGAACCAATTAGGGTCAACCAAGAATTCAAATAGAGCAATTTAAAGCAGTCCTGGATCACTCCAGGTCACATGAAGTCAGCAGAATAATTGTGGGCTGTTAAAAGGTGGCAGGGGGTGAGGAAAGGCAGAAGAAGAAGCATGCATGCTCTCCTCCCTTCTAACTGCATGTTTATCCAGCGTTTAAAACCGACAACCTGCTTTCTCCTCCATCCATCACCACACATTTAATAAGGGTTTCAAATCCCAGTTAAGCACTGTTCAAGGTGCTTTGAGGCTGAGATCTGGGTCATGTTGGCCCTGGTTCATTCTGGGTCAGGTGTAGGTGACTCCAAAGTACCATATTGGGCCCCAAATTAGACCAGAGAGGCTGTGCATGCCAAATGTTGTCACCCTTTACTATTGGCTATGCTGACTGGGCTGATGGCAGTTGGAGTCTGGCAACATCTGGACTGCCACAGATTTCCCATCCCTGCATTAGCAATATTACAACACTGTGATTTCTCCTTAAAGGGTAAAATATTTTGGCTGCGAGACAATGTCTTCCCAAAGATTACCCAGAAGTCTTCATGTTTGTGCAGACGTTTGTGCAGATTGCCTCTGTCCAATGCCAGCTGCTTCCCCTGTTCCAAGGATGGGGAACCTGTAGTCCTCCAGATGTTGTCCAGCTCCAGGCATCATGGCAAATGGTTAAGGATGCTGAGAGCTGCAGTCCAATGACATCTGGAGAGCCAAAGTTCCCCACAGGTTTCTGCCCTATTTCACTCTAGCTTGCAGTGACAGAATTGGTCCATGGGTAGGAAAAGGATGCAGAGCTTTAGAATTGGACTGCTGGGCATCTCTTACGTGGTGTGGTCAACTAGCACAACTACGTCGATGTTTCAGGAGTCTGGAATGGAAAGCAGAGTCATATGCCATCCATTAATATGCCTCTTTTCATCACACACAGAACACTGTGCCCTGGAAACTGCTGTGCCAGTATTCTGGGCTACCCATGTACAAAGATGAATACTTTTGATCAGGTTTGGAATCTGTGGGGATCCAAAAATAGACCCTCGGTTGGAAATATGTGTGCTGCCTGTACAACACAGAAAGCAAAACAGCTTTTTGTCAAACAATGCAATAATGTTTCACAGTAAGACACAGCTAAATATTGTGAGCTATTCTACTTTCCTGAGCATAACTGCAGACGTCGGCTACCATTTGGCCCACACAGTCCTAAATGGTTTTCAGAACATTTCTGTGTCTTGCATCATTTGTAACCAGGTATACAAAGTGCAGTGGCTTCATGGAAGCTATTTTCTTAGCTGCCGCTTTCCCCTTTCATCGTGCTTTTTCACATCCCCTGGCTTTGGAAAACTAGAGCACATTTCTTCAAGAGTATGCAAACGAAGGGTATGTCAAGGAAGAGTACAAAGGAACACCTGTGCAGTAAGAAGATAACAGGACAGAAAGAATCCAAATGAATGTAGAAAAGAGACATCTTTCCTAACTAACCTCTGTATGCGTTTTCAGAGGAAATAACAGAAAATGACAAGGTCAGCCTGTGTGAGAGAATTTACAAATCCTTTCATAAGCTATAATAACTGCTTCTTCGAGTGAGAATTCGTTAATGGAGAAATATCAAGCTGGAAAAATATAACAGAAGGGGGAATTATTGGTAGCAGGAGGAAAAAGGTGGACTGCAAAAGAGCAGTGAAAGGCTGAGAGACTAAGAGGAAAGAGGAGCAGCAAGGCATGTAGCTATTCTAAAATACTGATAACTCTGTGTTAGCAGGGGGCATCATTTAGAGGGCAGTAGAGAGCTCCCCCTCTGTGTTTCTGACCACAATATGCAATTCATTTAAAAAATCATAAAGGTGGGACCTTAAATCCAACCACCTTCTGGTGCAGGAAGTCCACTGCTACAACATCCCTGTTAAAGTAGCCATACAGACTCTCTTAAAAGTCTCTAAGGCAATCTGTCTCACTGTTGAACAGCTCATGACATAAGGAAGGTGTTCCTAAGGCTTAGTTAACATTCCCTTTCTGTTAGGTTTCAGCGCTGCTCAATCCCCAAATCTGAGTTCTCTGCCTGTGTCCCTGAAGAGCATCCAGATATCCCTGCCCCAAGAATGGAGGTACAGTGGTACCTCAGGTTACAGATGCTTCAGGTTACAGACTCTGCTAACCCAGAAATAGTACCTCGAGTTAAGAACTTTGCTTCAGGATGAGACCAGAAATCATGCTCTGGCGGTGCAGTGGCAGCGGGAGGCCCCATTAGCTAAAGTGGTACCTCAGGTTCAGAACGACTTCAGGTTAAGAACAGACCTCCAGAACGAATTAAGTTCTTAACCCGAGGTACCACTGTACTCACACCAGCTCGATGGTCTCCTGGCAGACTCTGTCCCACTGCCCTACTGCTTCATCTCACCTAGGGCCACAGGAACAGAGGAGACAGCGAGCAAAACAGAATTTTCGGAGTCACTGTCCAAGTGGTCTGCTAGTCTACTTGAGTGGAAATGGAGCAGATGGAAGCACTTTGCCAGAAGTCTGGTTGGCTGAGAGTTAGGAAGGAATGGGGCATCCATCTCCAATATAAGCTCCTATCCTGAGCAGCTGCATTGAGCTCTCTTTCAAGTCCCAGCCTGCTGGGAAAGTAGTTTTTTTTTAAAAAAAAATCAGTCTGTTGTTTTGGGTCCTATGTTTGGGAGCAACAGAAAATAAATTTGCTCCATCAATGTGACAATCCTTAATATATTTGAAGATGGGTTTCAGATCTTAATTGTATCTTCTTTGGACAAAACATTACCCACTCCTCTCATTTTGACTCATAGGATAGGATTACTTCAGGAGTATTGTTAATACAAAAACTTTTTGCAATGTAACTTTCAATACAGGTCAGGAGTAAGCATTTGATGCTGTAAATTCTTTAACCCACCCACCTCAACCTAAAACAGCTATTCTGAAGGTTAAAGGAAACATTTGTGCCATTTGGTAATTCAAAACGCCTCTGCTCATGAACTCTATGTGTCACAAAGTGTCCCTCCAGGGTAAAGTGACCCACAGTCCAAATTGATAGGAAATAAGAAAACACAAGCATTAGTTCTAAAACGTTGTGTAGCCAATGTCAAAACACCAGCTCCCAGTCTAGAAATACAAGAGAAGTTCTAAAAGAAACAAGAAAGCATGAAATGGTACGTTTCCAAGCACAATTCAAAGTGTTGGTGCTGACCTTTAAAGCCCTAAACGGCCTTTGCCCAGTATACCTGAAGGAGCGTCTCCACCCCCATCGTTCTGCCTAGACACTGGGGTCCAGCTCCGAGGGCCTTCTGGCGGTCCCCTCGCTGCGAGAAGCCAAGTTACAGGGAACCAGGCAGAGGGCCTTCTTGACAGCGGCGCCCACCCTGTGGAAGGCCTTCCCACCAGATGTCAAGGAAATAAACAACTACCTGACTTTTAGAAGACATCTGAAGGCAGCTGTTTAGGGAAGTTTTTAATGTTTGATATTTTATCATTTTTTTAATATTCTGATGGGAGCTGCCAAGAGTGGCAGGGGAAACCCAGCCAGATAGGTGGGGTATAAATAATAAATTGTTGTTGTTGTTGTTATGAAAAGTACACCTTGAGTCATTTGGGCAGCTTGTCCAAGATAGATGTGGCTTCCCCATGCAATCCACTATTCAGGCAAGTAATAGACAGGTACTCAGCATATTTCATTTGTAAGTGGCATCAGACATTCTGCTGCACATAGTGTGGCCCAGTGCAAAAGAAGACATGGCTTCTGCACCTTGACTACTAGATTTTTCCAGGTGGAAAAATCGAAATTAGAAACAGAATTGTTAGAACCTAAAACTAAGGTATTGTCAAGAATGTACAACTTGCTGTTAAAGTGGAATACTCAGGATGAAACGGTCAAATCAGCTATGATTAAGTGGGCACAAGACATTGGTTATAACATTATATTTGCTGACTGGGAACGGTTATGGACCACTGGTATGAAATTCACGGCATGTAATACTTTGAAAGAAAATGGTATGAAAATGATTTATAGGTGGTACATGACACCAGTCAAGCTTGCAAAGATATACCATTTGCCTGACAATAAGTGTTGGAAATGTAAGGAAACTGAGGGAACATTCTTTCACCTCTGGTGGACGGCCCAAGGGTTAAGGCTTTCTGGGAAATGATCTATAATGAACTGAAAAAGGTATTTAAGTACACCTTTCTTAAGAAACCAGAGGCCCTTCTCTTGGGCATTGTCGGCCAGATGGTGTTAAAGGATAGAACCTTTTTTATGTATGCAACAACAGCAGCAAGAATACTCATCGCAAAGTATTGGAATACACAAGATTTGCCCACCCTGGAAGAATGGCAGATGCAACTGATAGACTACATGGAACTGGCAGAAATGACTGGCAGAATCCGAGACATGGGAGAAGAACAAACAGAAGAAGATTGGAAGAAATTTAAAGATTATCTGCAAAAACATTGTAAACTATTTGAATGTTAAAGTGATGCAGGATATAGAGATAGTGCAGCATTAGTGACAAAGTTGAAAGGAATATGCAAAGATGTTTTATGAGCAACAAGTAAAGAAACACAGCAAAATTAATCAATGATGGGGGATTAGAAGATAAGTGGATAGTAGTGGTAATGGTTAATTTAAAAGAAACTAAGCAATATTAAAATCAGTCAAAATAGAGGAAGGATTTGCTGAAACTAAATTGGAAATTGGAATACAGAAAGGGGAGGTGTGAGGAAGTTGGGAAAGCAAGTTATATGAAATTAAGAGTTGAACTTATATATTTTTGTTTGTTTTTTATGTTTTATACTGTTTATTGTCTGTTATTGTGTTGTTTTGTTTTGTTTGTTATGATAAAATTTGTTGAAACTTTAATAAAAATCTTTAAAAAAATACTAGTTTGTATAAAAGAAGGAATTTCAGCAGGTGTTACCTGTAGTGCAAGCTACACCTGCTGAAGTTCTCTTTTTCTGCACAGCTCTCAAAAGTCTAGGACTCCTGTTCTCTTTTGCATCTAGCTGCCCTGACAGGAGGAATCCAATCACTAACTTACACCATCCTGCTGGATTTTTTTTTCTTTGACAAGAAATCTAATTAGTAATTTGTTGAATGTTCACATGATACTGTACTTGGATGAAATATTTAAGGATGCCTACATCAAAAGGAATTCCAATGGATCAAGCTCAGATATGTAACAGCAAGGCCAGAACACTCTGAAAATAAGCAGAAGTCCCCCCAAAAGCTGACCTCAACATCAGTGATACGAGGTCAGAAGAGGCTGCTATAATCCCCTATTACAATGTATCTTCCTGTGAATTTTAACTGTTAACTTTAAATTGCATTAAAACGTTCCCCCCCCCTCTTATTTGTTGACTGCATGGCCATTTAAAAACAGCATTTACGTAATATAACCAAGAAAGTTTATATATGACCTAAACCATAAATCTCATTGAAATGAAAATATGCTGTTCGCAGAGACAGAGGCTGCAAAAGTCTACAGCACATTTGAGTATCAGTACTGTTTATACTCATCCTTGTCAGAACCACTTCAGACAGAAAGAACAGAAAGCTGATCCTGGAACAATTCTAAATCTGATCAGTCTGGGCACTTCTGAAGGAATAAAACCCTAGATTTAGGTTTTGAATTAGTGTGTGCATATATTGCTAAATGCTGTCTACCTCTGTCATTTAAAGGTCCACAGCAACACACACATACAAACTCCTATGTGCAATATATTAAAGGCAGCAGTTAGCAATATGCTATAGAATAGAATAGATTTTGTGGGTCAATTTTGACAGGTGAGCAGCCAAATGGCATCATTTCAATATGAGTAACAGGTAACCAATAACTGTGATGTTCTTTATAAAGATTCTTATTACGCTGTGCTATTTCCCTTACGGTGCAGGAAAAAAACTTGGATACAGTTGCTATCATCTTTATACAAATGACACAGAGTGCATCAGAAAGATTTAGGTCATCGTGAAGTGAAATACACATGATTGTCTTTCCACAAATCTCCATGAAGCAAGGGGACAAAAATGACGAGATTGCACACCTGCAGCTCCTGTAACTGTGGATCTATCCAGGGACTGAATGTCCATCTGTCATCTATGATCTAGTTGAGGTTCCTGCATTGCAAGGGGTTGGACTCGATGACCCTCAGGGTCCCTTCCAACTCTGCAATTTTATGATTCATTGGCACTGTACATGTCCATGGAAGCTCCCTTCTTCAGTCATTTTCTCCAGTTTCCTTATCGTGAGAATTAAGAATGTCAAATGCATTCCTACATTGCCATTCTTACGCATCATGGGGAGAGGGTCATTTCTGTTATTTGAGTGGTAGACGTTGAATCAACTTTCATAACCGGGAATCTTGCAGGAAGCAATTGTATCATAGGTGAAGAATTAATTGTTTATAAACAAGTTAACAAGCTAACTGTGATGTCAGAATCCATGTAATATATTGTCAATTGACCCTTCATCTCTTTGCTTTCTTCTTCCATGGACTAGCAAGATGATCAAAGAAAGTTATATGTGTTGTATTTTAGAACTACCCATCTCCCAATCCAGCCTTGGATAGTGTCCCTTCTTCTGCAGGATTCTGACTGTTGGATTACCGAGATGACAGCTAACTTCCTGCTTAGTGTGATGAAGAGGAAAGCGGCACCAACTTCTTCTTTAATACCACAGATGTAGTCAATACGCTGCACAATCGAACCTGTTTCTGTATTCTCTGTCACTCGATGTTTTAAATCCCTTGTTACTTTTGTTATCCTCATTTTTTCAAAGTATTCGCCCAGGACGACATCCACTTTTATCTCCCCACCCCCATTTTATGTTGTTATTTCTATGTATATTATGCTATGGCCACATGGCTAATGCAATAAAATCGAAATTCAACTACCCACCTTAGGGTGCCGCTGAAATCTGACAGTTTGAGCAAAAAAAGTGCCAGTATGTGGTGCATCACATCAAGTTTTTGAAAGCTAAGCATAGGTTGGTTGAAATCTGCCAAGCATTTTAGTAATGCAGCTTCCATTTATTTGTTATGGTATTTCCATGTATTTGTTATGGTAATGTCCTCCAGTCAGCAAACAAGAAAAAAGTTGGTAAGCCAAGTCTGATTTTACCCTGGTAAAGTTATAATAGATTAAAAACTAGCAAGATATCGCTATTACAATTCAATTCAAAATCCTTTATTAGGCATAACACACCACACATAAATAACATAATACAATATAATATAAGATAATAATACAACGTAACATCATCACCTACCATTAACAACCACTAAGTCCCCTTATCATGGCCCATTCTTTCTTCATGGACAGCTCTTAAAAATTTGGCCGCTATTAAAGTAATTTGATCATCGCTGTCCGCCAGCATGTCCTGAACAGTTGGTTGAGTAAAAGTCTGTTTATTGAATTTTAGGGCCTCATACAATTGTATTCTGGCATAGCTGCCAAAATCACAGGAGAAGAATATATGTTCTAAAGTATCTAGTTCCTTTTTACTGCATTTGCAGAGGCTCTCTGATTCTGGGATAGCTAAATATCTTCCTCTCACTACCACCGAGGGAAACATGTTAAATCTGGCCAACATAAACAGCCTACATGATTCATGTTTCTTCAGATTTGTCATGTATCCCTTTTGGAAATCTCTACACAAAGGGAGATTTAAGTGGACAGGAGAGCAGGTGCTATGCTTTGCAACCTCAAGCATGGCGAGAACACTTTTTTCTGTGAAGGTCTTCCTAATAATTTCCCATGTATCTTTGGGATCAGCGATTTCAAAATCAGTTAGATTGAGCCCTATAGAATCCAGTTTTCTCTTACATATCAATGATAGATTGTAGACTGCATTATCACTTAAAAGATCGTAAAGTAGAGAATTAGGGGATAGGGCTCTATAATGGAGGAAGATCCAATATTTCAATCGCTATTATTGTCAATGCTTAAAAGCTGGATGCAACTATTGATTTAACAAGGGTGTCTGAAAAACTTACTTATAACTTCTAATGCTATGAATGCATCATATTTAGCATTCTTAATTTCAGTGTACTATTACTTTCACATCCTTGGTATTATTCCCCCCCCCCCAATTTCCCAGTGACTGAAATATCCATTTTGGACTGCAAAAAACTTTAGTTAGAGACTTGTTTTTATTATACCTCCCCCCTCCCGACACCTCAACTTTGCTCAGCCATAAAGCTTACTGGGTAACCCCGAGCTAAGTATTATCTCCCTCTGGTAGAAGACAAGTGCTACTTTCAATGGCAGGTAAGCAACTTCTATAACATATAATTCCATATTTGTTTTACTTTCCTTTTGATGCTCACCATGTGAAATGGTAATAGGCTGGAGAAATGGACTGCTGGTACTCTAAGATCCGGATCCAAAGAGCCACTTGAGGAAGTCTACACAAGCAGTAGAAGCTCTAAATTCTCCTTTACATAAACAGTTGGGCATTACCTAACAAGTGGATGTGATCGGTTATGGTGGACAGGAGGTAAGGAAGGCCCAGTGGCATCTTTGCATTCTTAAGTAACTGTTTGGGTGCTGGTTTAGAGCAGACTGCTATTGGTGTTTTGCATGATACATCATGCATGACACACGGTGTTATTTACAAATGTTGTGATCATACTGAAGTGCAACTTCAAGAAGTAGCTGCTTGCAACAAACAACATGTTCCTACTAAGTTGGATAAAAAAGAAAACAGCCAGACACAGCTTTCTGTCTCAAAGTTATAAATGATGCAAATAGAAAATTACAGCACTGGAAATAATAACCAGCATTTAAGAACATGTAGAACATGTTCTCTAGTTAATTTATATTGTGCTGTTAAAAATGATCTGATCTATGTGACGTCTCTGCTTATAATACAGCTCTGTCCTTTCCTATAGGCAGGGGAAATGCATCCCCATCATCATCAAAAAAAAAAAAGTGTATCATCTCCTTTTCATTTCATGACTGTTCCTTACAATTATGGAAATTGCTTTCATAGTGGATTTAATATTCACACTGAAATAAAGCATCTGCTCTAGCAGATGGGGCAAATGACATCAAGTTCAGCTGGTATAATAACCCTTTAGGATCAGTGTATATGTTTACAAAAATAAATTTGTCATTATTTCTGCATGCATTGATTGGAATTCAAGGTTTTTATTTTTATATCAAGAGATAGTGCAGCTGTACCCAGCACATATTTAGATGGTGGTGTGCTGACAATCACAGTTTTAAAAACTGGTCAAAACTATTACCCATAAGTTAGAGTCCTGCTGATTATATGCCCTCCTTTGCCAACTATGGAACAGGAAGACAAGCAAGTACATGTGACCCTTTCTATTCCCAAAGCTAGCAGTGAAAAACCTCTGTGGGCCAAAGTACACATGTTCTTAACTACCTAGATCTTCCCTTGATGTCTGGTTCCCACACCCATGCTGCCAATGAACCGCACTGCTTCCGATCTGGGTTCCTAGGATGGAGTTTAAGAGGATTTAACCATTGCACCCACTGTGGTCCTGATCTAGATTATGGCCCTTTTCTGCCTGCAAATTGTACTGCAAATAATGCTGACTGAAATAAATTGGTAATTGTTTGCATTGGGGGAGAGGCTAGGTACTTGGAAACAACAAAGCAAAACCAAGTAAGGCTGCTACCTAGACAAGTAAAATCTGTTTTATCCCTAAACTGCAGTTGAAATTTGCTAATGCCAGTCTGAACCTCCTTTTTGAAGAAACCATTCTTGCTAACAGAGCCCCCAAATCTGCAGAACACAAGGGTGGCCGGTTTCATTTTGCATAGCCACTTTTTGCTGATACCCTATTGAGTATTTCTTACCTTAAGTAAGTCCAAGGGCCACATACCAGCAGTTGGTGAGGCCAGAGGCAGCTGTGAACAGAGTGCTGACTGTAAATTTTGCCCTTGTATAGCAGGCTTGGTTCTATACACAACCTTTCCTATTCTCCATCTAGACAAGAAAGAGGCACTGTCAGACTCCCAGGCAGGCAAAAACAAATGAGGAGGGTGTGAAGCAAGGGCAATGAGGGGTGTGGCTTGGGAAAGAGTCCTAAAAGCCATCTAGAGAGGACCGGAAGGGCCCTGCTTTAAATGTTTGATACTTGGGTTGCTATTTTATTTCCTGATTGACATTCTGTGCCATTGGCAGCTACCTGCAGCCAAGAGATATTTGTTTTATCAGCATTGCAGATGCAGCAGTAGAGAAAGCATCTAGTCGGCCAAAGGCACTTAAAGGCAGATAGACTCTGTGAGGGGACAAACAGCAGCAACTTCACTTTTAGTCTTACAGTTCTAGGATCTCTGAACCTCTTTCCCATTTTCATAATGATAATTCTCTCTCTCTTTCTCTTTTTGAAAACCTCATGCTGGTGTTCTTCTGCTGAATTGACAAAGCCCCTTGCTACATATGCATTGCCAATACAGTGGTACCTCTGGTTGCGAATGGGATCCATTCTGGAGCCCCGTTCGCAACCTGAAAGGAATGCAACCCACATCTGCGCATGAGAGGGTCGCAATTTGCTGCTTCTGCGCATGCGAGTGATATCATTTTGCGCGTCTGCGCATGCACGAGTGGCAAAACCTAGAAGTAATCCTTTCCAGTACTTCCGGGTCACCGCGGGACACAACCTGAAAAAAAATATCATGAAGCAAATGTAACAAGAGGTATGACTGTATGTATCTTGCTTCACAGTTAACTTGGAGGGAGAGGATTAAATCTCAAAAATGTGGGAAATGCTGCTTCCTTTCCATTCCTTCATGGTTACTATTTTGCAGAAGCTTAACTTATTTATTTCCATTAAATTATTTGTATCATTGCTGCCAATATCCTTCCTTTCAGCACAACTGCAGTTTAAGAGGATCAGATAACTGAAACCACTGGGAAATGGGGGGAAGACGAGAGAGAGATTGCCAATATATAAGCCCTTCCCGTTCCCTTTAATTGCTTTGTGACATCCCAATTTAGAGATAATATGTGTATCTTCCATCTCAATAGCCTTGTATTTAACTTACCAGAGTTAAAAGCAGAAGAAAATGAACCAGGGGCTACTTTCAGAGAAAAGAAAGCATTATCGGTAACGAGAGCCCACAGCTCGTGTTCATCTTTCCAGTGGCAATGCGGCCAGTTGGTCTGAGCTTCCCACAATCAGGTGGAATTCAGACGAATAAGGTGCATTCAGTTTACTGCTCTTGTTTCACCTCAAGATCTCTAGAGTCAGCTTAGACAAATCCCATTTAAAAGATCCAAAATACAAAAACAGCAAATGTATCTGCTGCAAGTCTAAAGTTTAGCTATTAGCTATTACTAACAGATTTCTTTCCCCCCTTTACAAATCTGCTCATCTCAGAGGTTGTACCCACAGGTCTTTGAGAGGGCAGGGAAGCAACACATTTTCCATATTATACTTAGCATTCTCTTCAATATATCTCAGTAGCTCAGTGGTAAAGCATCTACTTTGCATGTTGTAGAAGGTCCCAGGAGTTGACGCCATTCAGTGCAGACAATGCTGAGCTACATGGACCAATGATCGGATTTGGCATAAGGAAGCTTCCAGTGTCCCACTTCACATATTCAGGTTGGTTGGCATCCATTTTTTTTTTGGGGGGGGGAGACAATGGAGGGATATGCCTTTGGAGATGAAGTGAAACTGCTGGAAGTTTACAGTGCCTGCTATGGCAGTAGAGTCTGATATGCGAGAGTCATGTGTTGTTGAAGCTGGGGCAGATGAAGGCATCTGGTTGTGCTGCTGTAGATGCACCATGACATATCACATATTTACTTCAAATGCAACTCCACTGGTGTACAAGGGGGAAGAGTGGGTCACACTCTCAGGCCCTGTCCCCTCCCTGCACATCACTGCTCCTTCCACAGCCCTTCCTCACCACAAGTTAGGGGCAGAATTTCTGCAGTGTGGAGCCTTACGTGGGCTGCCCATGCAGCATAGACCTTCCAGAATTCTAAATTGCATCACGAACCTACCTGAATAGAAGAAACTCCCCACAGCAAACATTCAGCTCCCTAATTTTGGAGGGCTGTAGGAGCAGTAATGGTGACATAGAGGAGAATGGGAATCCTTGAAGAGGGTGCCATATAAAATTTCTTCCTCATTCCAAATGCTGTAATGAAGTAAAACTTGTCATATAAGCCAGTATAGAATAGCCAGAAGCTATTCCATTTCCTGTTACTGGAGGAGGAAATAGTTTCTTCTTGACTGTATCATTGAATTTGAAAATTGCCAAACTACTATGGATGCAAGGAAAAGCCTAAGGTCTGCTCCAAGTTTCTTTGCTGCCCATTGTATGGTGGAGATAACCAATAGAGCAATCCTATTCAGGTGTATTCAAAAGTTAGTCATCATGGGTTCAGTGGTACTTTCTCTCACAATTCTAAGTATAGTATCTCAGCCTAATAATAATAATAATATTACTGTTTGGTTTACTATAACGTAAAACAAACTTTAAATATATCCAACTATGTGTTTTCAGCAAGTCACACTTTTAAAAGAAATGCAAACATTTTCATCTTTCAAAATTGAATTGATTTATGATCATGGTTTATACCTTTTGGAGCAATACATTTATTACCTCAATAGCATCGCTTTACATATTGTATGTTGTATATGAAAAAAGAGGAAACAGCAATGGTAATATGAGGAACTGCATCAAATTCATTTCCCTTCTTGAGGATTGAAAGGAAATGTACTGATACTTTAACCAGCATTATTTATCCTAAGCAAAAATGAAAAGTAATTAATTACCAACAGAAAGGTTATTAGAAATTAAACTTAAGAATGCTGCAGGTATTAAAAAAGAAAAAAAAGAAAATCCTGAAAATATGTTCAGGGGGGATGGGCTGAGCCAGACTGGAATCTATTATTATTGTTGTTGTTGTTGATGATGATGATTAAGTTTATACACCACCCTTCATCCAAAGATCACAGGGTGGTTTACAACATAAAAATACAAAATCACAACACAAAATATATAACATAGTAGCAAAAAGAGAGACATGTCCTTTGTCTGGTTGGGATAGCAGGGCTATGGGTGCAGCAGTGGCCCTGCCATTCCATTAAACTCCACTGAGCAGCTCCCAGGGTTAAGATTGTGACTTTAGGTGGGACTGTCCTATTTAACTCAATGGGATGTACTTAGGGATGGGGTAGAAGTTCAATTGTGTTCTCATTTAAAGGCAAATCTACTTAATTTGCAGATTCTGAGAAAAATATGCAAACTGAAACACAGCCCACCTCCTTTGAAATTTGCACTCCTCTGAATTTTGCCCATACCAAGGAAAAGTATGCATGGAAATGCTTATATTAGGAGAAGTATATAAATATTAGTGGGAAAATGCTTTGCCAAAAAAAAAAGTGTATATTAAGTCAGATTGCATACAAAAATGTGTCTATTAGGAGAAATCCACACTAGAATGCTGATGATTTTTCAGGGAGACTTACGTTTTATATATTTTATTTATTTACAAACTAATATAGAAATGAGGAGAATTGAATTTAAGATTGGCAAAATGAGAAACAGAGAGAAACTGAAATGAGCAGATTTGCCCATCACTATATTTACGTCTGAGTAGACAGAACTGCATGGTTAAACAGAACCTTGTACATTGTGTTGCGGTCCATGGAGGAAAAGTGGAATATAAATGTAGAAGGAGATATTTCTGTCACTATTGAGTAACCACAGCAAGGCAGCTGGAATCACAGGGATAGAGGGAAGGCCCTGCCAATTGTTGCTAGGCAGTCTTAAGCTCCAGCATCTTTCAGTTTAGAAATGGAAGACGGTATAAAGAGAAAATAAACTGGCAGTGCTCTATACTTGGCTGCTCCTTCCACATTAAAGACAAAAAAATGGGGAAATGTAGCCCTGTTCAATGTGTGTTCTGGAAGCAGTAAATCAAGCTATTCCATATATTTTGTGTGTGTTTGAATTTACATTGTTTAATCTAAAGACAGATCTTCACAGTTTCAGATCACCTGTAACTCTGGAAACTATTATGTACATCCAACTCTGTTGGAATATTTTTGTCTACATAACCTTAGTGACTAAACTACAGTTTTAAGTCTTGATTGGAAGAGGAAAGACAGTTTAGCTTTGGGGAAATGGATCTTTCGCATGTGTCTGCAGTCTGCAGTCTTTAATTAAGCCTATCCATAATACTTGACTGTGATTAGCAAAACAACAACAACACCACAAAAAACTATTTTAAAAAACCACAACTTCAGACTTGTATCCAAATATGCAAGCTCCATCAGTTCTCTCTTCTTCCTTGATGACTCACACTGTTCACTAAATTGGCAATATAAATGGATCAGACTGCTGAGAGCCCCAAATTGTTTGCACTTATGATCATAAGCTATAAGAGTTTGTCTCACCCCACATTATACAGCATTTACGCACATAAAAGAGTAAAAGAGTAAAAGCTATTTGCTCTTTGCCAGTCCCCCACAAAAGCTGGTTTTGACAAGTTGTACTGTAATTACAATTCTTAGTACTTATATTAATTGTACTGAAAGTTTGATTCTATGCCTTTAAAATAATTAGATAGCTAATTATATGGGTAAGAGTCTGAGGATTTGGGTCTAATTAATGCTTGTCTAGATAATAGCATAGCTCCATTTTAAAATATTGTCTAAGCTTGTAAGCGAGTCTCTTGCAAGAATGATACAGGGGAATAGTAAAAAGCCTCTTTGCTTTCTTATTAAGAAATGTTACTTTCTTTTTAAGATCCAATTCTGCACTATCTAAGCTGGAACCCCTACAAAATATTCCAACAGTTTGAACTATGGTTCTAGCCTTACCATTTCATCTCACTTGAAACTTGTAGCAAACATTGGCATGAAGAATCAAGTCAGCAAGCACTGTATAATTTTTATCGATTCACTCCAAATTGGATAGCTTAGAGCAGTATACAGCTTTCATGACATTAAAGGAGGCTGAGCAGCCCACAGTGCTCACATTAGTATTTGAAGCCCAGAATAATTTAGGCTGCAATCCTATCCCCACTTACCTGGGGAAAAACTCCACTGAATGTAATAGGACTTGGTTTGGAGTAGACATAGTTAGGACTGCAATGTTTAGGTCTCAAATATCTACCAGGCCTCTGCTTCTAAACAGAACATCTTGGGTATTAAGATTAGCAAAGGGGACATCTTGATAGCTCTGCTGCCATTGGAGAACCAGAGGTGGCAACTGGGAGAGAGAACTCTCTCTAGCAGCCACTAAATCAGGGGTTGTCAGCCTGGTCCCTACCGTCCACTAGTGGGTGTTTCAGGATTCTGGGTGAGCAGTAGGGGGCTCTAAAGCACAAACTGAATCCTCCTTCCATCAAGTACTGGTGGGCGGTAAGGAAATTTTACCATCAAGAAAGATGCATTAGTGGATGGTAGGAATAAAAAGTCCGTTCACCCCTTCTCAGGCAGGCAGCTTTGTGGGTGGGCCCCCGGGTCTCCTCTGTGAACTGGCCTATTGGGATTATCCTCCTGCCGTCAATTTGGCCAATGGCAACAGGAATTAGAGGATGTTCTCCTGGGTGCGGGACAACTGACCAATGCTGGTGATAAATTCCTGTCCTGCTGGGCCCTTAGCCTTTAACAATTGAGGAATAGTCTTAGGACCCACTCTATTTTACAGTGGTACCTCAGGTTACAGACGCTTCAGGTTACAGACTCCACTAACCCAGAAATAGTACCTCGGGTTAATAACTTTGCTTCAAGATGAGAACAGAAATTGCACAGTGGCGGTGGGGTGGGGCATTAGCTAAAGTGGTGCTTCAGGTTAAGAACAGTTTCAGGTTAAGAATGGACCTCCAGAACGAGTGATGCGGGTGGTGCTGTGGATTAAACCACAGAGCCTAGGGCTTGCCGATCGAAAGGTCAGCGGTTCGAATCCCCGTGACAGGGTGAGCTCCCATTGCTCAGTCCCTGCTCCTGCCAACCTAGCAGTTTGAAAGCACATCAAAGTGCAAGTAGATAAATAGGTACTGCTCCAGCGGGAAGGTAAACGGCGTTTCCGTGCGCTGCTCTGGTTTGCCAGAAGCGGCTTAGTCATGCTGGCCACATGACCTGGAAGCTGTATGCTGGCTCCCTCGGCCAATAAAGCGAGATGAGCGCCGCAACCCCAGAGTTGGTCACGACTGGACCTAATGGTCAGGGGTCCCTTTACCTTTACCTTTACCACTGAACAAAAATAAAATACAATAAAATGAAAAAATGCTACCCTTTCTAATTAATAAACTAACAGCACAGTCCTATACATATCTACTCAGTAGCAAATCCTATTGAGTTCAATAGGGAGCTGATACAGACCTGCATCCTAAAACAGTTGCATTTTAATATAATCCCAGACTTGGCCTTCCATTACAAATATGGACCTAGTTCATACTTCTTAGTATTCATATTATAAATCGTTTAGATTTCATCTGCAACAGATTAACGATAGTTAGTCTTAATTACAGAAAAATGATAATCTGATTCAAAGGAAAACGAGGCAGAATACTTTAAAAACCTTCCCCCCGTTGCACACAGGTGCTCTTCTGTCACAAGGTTACTATGAAAAACTGATGGAAAATACTAACTCTTCTGCAGCCAAAGTCTGAACACAGTTCAGCACTTTCTGGCTGCCTATAAATTAGACATGCTTTTGGGCAGATTGGCATTGTTGTTTTTAAAAAAGATGGAAAACAAAATTCATCTCCAGAATTTTTGTATAAGCCATCTGCTTTTGTTTTCATGTCCAGCTCCTCAAGCTCTCTGCATTTCAGCCAAAGATTCATATTTTCAGT
This sequence comes from Podarcis gaigeae, assembly GCF_964106915.1. Lineage (NCBI taxonomy): Eukaryota > Metazoa > Chordata > Lepidosauria > Squamata > Lacertidae > Podarcis > Podarcis gaigeae. Next base: position 29,373,980 of record NC_139683.1, on the reverse strand, counting down.
TGAAGCAACCTCCTCTGATTTTTATGATGTGAATCTTTAATAATAAAGACACAACTATTCTATTTCCCAAAGCATTCCACTTTGGGTAGCATTATTTATAAGATTGCATTTTTCTTTGGATAATAAATGTCAATGCAATGCAGGAAAGATTTCTCCCTCTTTTCACACTGTCCTAATATGCTTATTTTTAGCAGGGAAAACAGTAATTGAAAACAGGTTTCTATCATTTCAAATTAACAGTAGTTAAAAGAATGAAGCTTCCAGCCTTGAAATTTCATTCTATTGAGATGCTATAATGAATCTTTAATCTAAGTGGAAATGGCATCCTAATTTGGCTATACTTTTAGCACTTGGGAATCTTTTTAAATTAGATTCTGAATACATGAGATGGGTCTAATTAAGATTTATCTACATTTGATTTTTAATGAACTATTCTTGGGGTTCTGTAGGGTTTCCTGTATACATAGGAGCCTAAAGATGATGAACACAATTTCAATGTATTTCAAGGGGAAGAAAACCTGTTTTGCCAAATCAACTGCTGAGCTACTAATTCCCACATTAAGCCTTATGGGTCTAAAAAGATAACAGATGTAATCAATATTTAATATAGCTGAAAATGGAGCCGCAATTTTGATGTTAACAGATCCATAAAGTTAATTGCTCTTAATTGCAATATGCCACTTAAACCACCTCTGATTTTGATTTCATATCTATACTAATTAAAGTTGGAGAAAAATCATTGCTTTTTGTTTTGTCATAGTAATGCTTGTTTCTGCTGAACTTTTCTGAGTGTTTTAAAAATCTAGTTTTCTTAATCTGTATACCACACATTCCCAATAGCAAACTGATTTATCTCACTAGCTGCAATCCACCTGGGATCTATTCTTTCCTCTATATTTGCTACCCACACAACCAGCATTTTCCCAGTCATTCTTTCTGTTAATACATGTCATTGCTGAAGTATTGCTATGGCTATGTTGGAGGTAGCCATTTGGGGGCAACAATGTAGTAGAATGGAGAGAGCAGCTTTGGTGGAGAACATTCTGGGCTACAGGCCAGGATAGGGGGAAACTAAGGGCAGGTTCCAGAGCATCTTTCAACAGAACTCTGTTCATGGGACACACTCACCTGAGGGAAGGGAATGGAAGTGATTATTCTAGCACACCCCCCCCAGTAGTCCTCTGTCTCCTGAAAATCTATTCTATGGGGTTAGGACATACCCTGGAAAGATGGAGGGGCACTGGGGGTTGCAGGGGCAAAGATATTAGCATAAGAATCCCAAGGGTCTACAGTCCTTTCTATAAGAGCCTTTCTATTTGTGAAAAGATATGTCTGGATTCCCTATTTGTGAAAAGATATGTCTGGATTCCCTACATGGCTCAGTGGTAGGGTTTCTTCCTTGCGCACAGAAGGTCCCAGATTCAATCCTGGCATCTCCAGGTCTTTCCAAAATTCACAGATATAACTGGTAATATGCTCTGATGCTATATTTAAAATCTTGGAATATTGGCAGGAATTCACTTAAAATGAACACTTAAGTTAGACTTCAAACCTAACCAGTGTTGGATATTTTTATGTTATTACAAGACATTAGATGATCAAAGAAGTAGTTCAGAAGATGAATTAAAGCCCAACTTCCAAACGAATATGACAATTCTAATATGGCATTCATGGAAAGGCTGCTAAGGCTATTAAACTTAGAGATAAACTCTCTCCCGCAGGGTGTGATTTGACTTGATTGCTTCATTCCCGTGAAGCCATTTGTTCTTCAGGCAAGTTAAGATTGGTGCATGAGATCCCAGTTTGTGGCACACCAAGTTCAAAATGTTTTGGGGAAATCCATAAGAAGCTGATAAGAGGATAGTTCTGCTCTGTGGCAGATTATCAGATTAGACTGTACTTTCTTACTCTGATTTATGGGCTAGTTCACACTCATATTCGTATTACTAAATGACAGCAACATCAGGTGATGATGACTTGCATGGTTCTCCTGCCAATCAACAAATGACTCACAAACATATTGGATAAGCCATGAATCTGTCAGAGTTATAAAATTGCTGGTCACTCCTAAGTGTTTAGCATTCTGTTTCTTACACTGTAACCCCGCCTAGGAGCTCATGTTTCCCCTTTGCTCCCACTGTATCCTCACAATAATACTATTTATACAGCTGCATCTAGGCTATAAGAGAAACCCTCTTCAGGAATTTCAAGATGCCATCCTCCAGGCACATCCTCAGACACCAAGGTGTCAGTCTACGGAGGGTAAAGTTTACCCAACACTTACCCAAGAATGCAGGGTTCAAGCTGCAGCATAATCTCAACAAGCCAAGGCCAAGCAGAGAGAATCAATCTAGGTCTAAAACGTGATCTGGAAACAAGGTCAGGAAACAGCTCAAAGTCACTATCACAGGAAGTTCATCAAGATGCAGATTAAAGAACCAGGGGTCTGCATTGTTTCTAGCAATTAGGAGGCTCAAGAGTAAATGTGGTATACTCTGGCCTCCTAAACCACACCCTAAACCCAGCTGCTGGCAGTGTAGGCATCTCAGGAATTGCTTACTCAAGAGTACAAAAAAACCTCAGGGGCCATAGTTGTCTTGGAACTCTCTGGAACTCCTGAAACCAAAGTCTTAGGCTCCGGTACTCTTGAAGTCTGGAGGCAGATCCAGTTCCTTCCCTGACAATTCATCAGGAACCAATCCAGAAGGCCCTCAAGAGGTTATTTTGCATTGGATTCAGGAGTACTGCCTATGCCTCAAGGTTCATCCTCCAAGAATTCAGAGGATTGTCTTAGCATGAGGGGCAGGAGGAAATGAGGAGAAGTGTTGTAGCTCTATCCCCCTCCCCACCTCAGTGGAATATCAGGATTCTAATATGCACAAAGTGCTTACGGAACTAGAGTAGGCTCCTTGGTTCAGAAGGTCACCCTCCAACTCATGGAGCATAGCAGAACTAGTGAGGGAGTAGAGGTAGCACACTTGTCACTGTGGGCTCCCCACCTCCATGTGGCGCAGTGACAGAGTGTTTGACTAGGGGTCAAATCTCCACACAGCCATGAAGTCCACTGAGTGACCTTGGGCCAGTTACTGTCTCCCAGCCTAACTTACGTCAAATGATTTTATGAGGATGCAATGGAGAAAAGTGTGTATGCCACTTTGAGTACCTTGAAGGAAACATGGGATATAAATGTAATAATAATGAGATATCCCACTTTCCAAATGCCTGAAAAGAGAGGCTGTGACTGGCACAACGACACCTGTGAACATCATGGTTCTCCCCAGTCTTATTCTAGCTACACTGAATCTCATATATATCAAATTCTGGAAAATGTGCTCTTTTGCAGGGGGTTCCTACTACATTTTTTCTCTTTAAAAATGTGTGAAATATAGTAAATCTGTGCTGCATAACCTTGCTTAATTTACAATCTTTTGTTAACACGATTTCATGTCATTACATAATTACAACTTTTCTGGCATCATTTATGTCTTTGAAATGCTGAGTGAATAACTGTTGTGGGGGAAGGTGTGATACAATTTCCAGCATACACATTTTTTTTTTTTTGAAGATTCCACATTGAAGAAACTGATAATACGGTAGTATAGATGGGGTTAGACAAGGGGTACTGTACTTTCTTGGGCAGAAGATAGAATCTGGCAGCTTACAGGAAATGGGCAGTAAGCCCTGGTAGGAGCTGTTTGCCAAGAACATAATGGGAAATCCTGGAGACAGTGCTATATAAAATGTAATTTGACTTCATCATTGTTCTCGTAAAAACATTGCCTTCTATGAGGCGGTAAATGTGCCAAGTGAAAATAGCCACAGATTCTCCATCTGCATTCCTGAAAATATTGGGTAATTAAAAAACTTATATCAATAGAGGGGTGTCATGACCAAGCACTTAGGACCCCAATCAAGAACTAGATAAGCCAGCTGGCCAATGGAACCCCAAGCCTCAGGAAAAAGGCATCAATCAGTGTTCCTGTGCAGCCTTCATATTGTCCTTGTTGTAAGCATTTCTGTTTGGTTTGGCATGGGAAGAGATTTTTGTCTGCAGTTAAAGCTTAAGGGCTGTGTCCAACACTGTGCATGAAGATCACACAATGAGATTTCCACTTCCTTTCCTCTCTTCACACACCCTCAACATCTGTTCAGAAAGGTCCTCCAATCCTCTGGGGCCATTTTTGAGGGTATACGGGGGGGGGGGGCTGCAAGGAAGAGGTAGAGGAGGTAAAAGTCGTACAAAAACAACCACATTATTGGATATGACCCTAGGACTACAACACTAACCATGTCTTCTGAGAAGTAAACCCCAGTGAATGTAATGGAGCTTACTTCCAGGAAAGTGGGGTTAGTTTTGTGGTCTAAGTTGATTGATCTACTGGTTAAATCAATTAAATCTTGATGTGTGATCACTTCAAGAGAAAGTCAACTGTGGAAATTTTGGCATATTTGAAATGGACAAAGGTAGCCCTGAATTTAAAGGTAATTACTCAAAACAATCAGGGACAACAAGTAGTCTTGTGGCACTTTGTGTTGCTCTTGAGGATTTTCAAGCAAAAGTCTAAATAATACCTTCCTGTTGTGAACTGGAGCTATTTAAAAAAAATAATGCAGAGAGCCTGAGAGTGCAGCCAGGAAAATAATACCCTTATAGAATTTGCTGCCTGAAGCCACAGCTTCATGTTACTTTATGGCTAAGTCCAGCCTTCAGAAAAGTTTGTATCCATCCGCTTACAGCACTTGAGACTTTATATTTTATTTCATGTGAAATCTCTTCAGAGATTTTCTCTCTCTGTCAGCCGAATTAATTATTTCACCATCACCAACTATTGTTCATAAATTGTGGGAAGCAGCAGGAAGACACTAAAGCAGAAGCTATGATTACCATCTGAAATTACCTTTTGAAATTACTCAGTTCAGTAGTCATTACCATGTAAGGTCACTTAGTGATGAGGTGGAGAGAAGAGGGGGATGGAAAATATAGTCTGGAGAACATTTCGTGATTGAGCCTGAAAGGTGCTGAGGAGCAGCTAAGAGATACTGTGTGCCCTCCATCCCAGCAGAAATTGACAAAAAATATGGCACTCAGAGCTTCTGAAAATTACTCTGCATCTTGACTGGCCAGGTCATGTTAAGAAAGAGTCTGAGTTTAATTTCTTTCATTTCATACAAGGCAGAAAATGACTGTTGTTTGTTTGTTTGTTTTCTAATTGGAAACTTTTGAAAATGGCTAAAAGATCATTTAATTATGTTAAAGAAATGTGTGGTTTGAGTTTGCTATTTCTTCTCTTCAAATGAAATGCTTCAGTTGTCTAGAGAACCTTTTGGGGGAGAAATGGAAAAGTGAGTGATAAAATGAACGTGAATCTTTGGAATGCAACACAAGTGTTTGAGTCACTATCGATTGGCATGACTGATGGAGGGGGGAGGCAAAGATGGAGATGGCCTTTCAAAAATCCAAATCATGGAGGAGGGCAACTAAAATGACCGAAGCGCCTTGCTTATTAAGACATACTAATGAGTTTGTGAAATCTCAACTCAGCACTGTGGCGTTGGAATTGATTAAGAAAGGGACTGAAATGAGGAAGGGAAAACATTATGGCATTACACTGAACACTGAATTTTTATTGCTCAAAGTCATAGGCCACCACAATTCAATACTTATAGGAATGCAAAATACATATAAAAGTATTATCAATTTTAATGTAGTACGTTAAGCCTATTCCAACAAACAATGAACACAAAATAAAATTAAAAGAATCCCCTCTGGAATAAAAGGGACACTGACACACACACACACACACACACACACACACCATAAATTATTTCATAGGCACTACAGACATGGTGGAGCAATTGCACTAGGTTTTTCTTTTAATTTTGTATCAGCCGGATAAAATTTTGCAACCTGGAGAGCAATAAATACATCATTGCCTTCAGCAATCTGATTGTGGGTGGTGGTGGTGGTGGGGTCTGTTTGACAAGGAGCGGCTGATACAGATAAGAAATTTATACCTTAGGGAATCATACAAGGGGCAGTTTAGCACATTATGAGAGATATCCTCAACTTCACTGGACTTGCAGATACAAAATCTTTGGGGAGTTATAATGTTGTTAAACCTCCCATCCAAGTAGGCAGAGGGCATACACTGAAGCTGTAAAGCTGTGAATGATTTTCTTAAGAAACTGCCATTATGGGAACCCGTGAATGAAGGCACATTTGGAACATTGCCTGCAGTTCTTTTCATAATATGACTGCGCGCACACACAAAACGGATCAAAGAGCTGTAGGAGGTAGATTAAAAGGCCAACAGTATCATTAAGAGAGAACACTTTTGTACAAGGATAGGCTAAAAGGTTGGGTTTTCTCATTTACAAGGAGTTTTATCAAATTATGAACCAGATGAAGACAGAAAACATTGTTTTTTTTCTCATAATACTTTAGGATTGGGGTTACTCAATGAAACTGACGGGGAAAAAATCTGACTCTCCAAAATAGAACATAGGCAAGTTGTGTCACAGCTGCAGGACAGCCTGATGGTGTCCAACACAGGCCACAAAATATTGAGGGGGCCCTTCTTGAAAATTTTGGGGGGGCTCAATCCCCCCAGCCCCCACCTAGATGGCATCCCTGGCCTAAACTGTGCTGCCAGAAGACTATTGCTGTAGCTCTGCCCCAACAGAGAAGCCATTCCTGCTATCACTTCTTTTGAAACGCACCTTCATTTTAAAGAAGATTTGCTAGTGACTTCGGTTTCTACTGTTTGAGAGAGATGTCAAAGCTCAATTGGGTATGCACAACAACTTGTGCAGTTTCTTTGGCACAGGACACTGGAGGACAATCATCATCCTTGAGATGATTCAGGAATAAAAAGAACAAAATCGGAATTGTGCTAGTTACATGATTAAGCAGTGGCAGACCAGAGACTTGTGCCTCTTTTATGTGAAGGATAAACGTATTCCACAAGGTTGGGAGAAGCTAACCATGCAGGCATATTAGTTCTCAGCTGTGTGTCACTAAAAACACGCTGTATTGACTAAAAAGACCCACTGCCTGCCACTCAAAGGGACCACTGTGATATAAGATTTTATATCTCTGTATTGACTACTAGGGCATTAGTTGCATAGCTGATTTTTTATATATATTATTGCATGTTTGAGATTGGGGCAGAGGGAGCATACCTTTCTGAAGGCATAAAGTATTCCGTGCAAGAAAAAGAAACTAATTCTGTCAGCCTGAATAAGCAGGAGGCAAGTTATGTGCTTTAGGCAAGAACAGCACAGAGAAATAATATCTTGGTGACACTGACACAGTAAAACAGCAATGGCTTTGTCCCTGGGTCAATGCCATCAGCATCTTTCTACTGTTGCTTGATGGAGACTATATTTAGTGAACAAAATTATCTTTAGCCAGTGCAGTCCCCCTCCCCACCATTTCCATTAAACTCTAATAAAAGGTCATTCTTCAATCAGTGTTTGCTTCTTCTAAAGTAAATCAGGAGGTGGGGACTACGTACACATAATTCAAATGGGCTTTTAAAACAAGTTTTGTATTCTGCTTTATATATACGTTTTGTAGTTTTAAGGAAAATGTCACATTATATATAATGGGCTATGAAAAGTATAGGGAAAACCATTTCTTTTGAAAGTTACTTGTTAAGAATTAGTGGTACCTAAGAAATTTTATCGACTATAGCATAACAAGGTTTCATTAATTTCAAAATGAAGATGCAATCAAGTGGCATCTCTCAGGAAAGCTTATTAAATAACAATTGGGCCTTGTCTTGCTACTTTCCAAATCCAATACTTGCAACATTGATCTTTTTCTTGTCTCTTGGATTTCTCTCCTTTACAAGCAGCAGATGACTTTCATTTTTTTCTTTCCACGCAAGATTGTCTCTTGAAATCAAAGAATGACATTTTGTATGGTATAAATAAACATGTGTTTCCTTTGTCCATGGACAAGTAATTAGTACGAAAACAGGAAATGGGTGTCTCACAGGAGGAAATTAACAATCTCTCAGACAAATGAGCTTTGCATTACAAGTCAGACATTGTGTAGGTTTTTAGGCCTACGTGTGAGAAGCGACCATGTCCTAAAATTGTTAAATTAAAAAATGAACCTTAGGCTGCAATCTTATACACATATACTTGGATACACAGAACTTTCTTCTGAGTAGACATGAATAAGACTGCACTGTCAGTATGTGTACAGCTGTTGTTTTTAAGTAGAAAAACTAAAAGGTGATTAGGTATATATTTAGCAAATATATATCTTTCATTTTATTTCCAAGATGCATATCAAATGTATTTAAAGCAGCTAACAACATATTTAAAGCAAACCAAAAACAAAGTTTGAAGAAGTCTCAACTGGAAATGGTTACTAATCACGATAGCTATGTTCAAGCTCCACTGTTGGAAGCAATATGCTTCTGAATACCAGTTGCCAGAAACCTTGTTGCTTGCTGGAAATCTTGTTTTGTGCATTGTAATTGGTTTGATTTTCACAAAACAAATGGAACTGCATACAGCTCTACAAAAGCCCACTGAAGCCAATGGAACCAGTCCAGTTGCCTTCAATAAACGGTGTATCAGGCCAAGAGAAAACAGTGTCATGTAGTTAAATCTGTTTTGAAATGTTCATGCTTTTCTTCAGAGGAAGATGCTGCAAGGGATTGGATGGAATATTTTTTTTAAAGGGAGATTTACTCTCCTAAACGAGGCTTAGAGAGGCATTGGCAAATGCTGCATTGATTGTCAGATTGCAGTTTGCCTAAGACAAGTGAGTTTACGACAGAGTGCTGGAAAACAGGAGCTGGCTGCCCACAGTTCACTGAAAGTTCAAATCTTAAATTATTAACTGAAGACATGTAAAGTACAGTTTGTTAAAACAAAGAAGTGGCATGCAAAAGATTCATAGCAAGGAATTCAACCATAGAAGGAGCCTTTCTCCCCCAAAGGATGGTAAAAACTAGGGCTATGCAAGAGAGGCAATATTTAAGCCACACGCCCCCCCAAACATCCTTTATATTGTGTATTCATGATTCATGCTCACAATGGTATCAAGGTGGCTTTTACACTATCCCACTTTCAATGCTGTTTGGAACTGCAACTGTTTCAGGGCAGCCATGCTGTTTCATTTCCAATGAAGGCATGTCCTATAGCTTCCTGCTGAAATCTTGTAACTTTTTATACCAAATTGGGTTTTTTGGGTGGGGTGGGGTTGTTGCCCTGCTTTGGTTGTGCTGCAATAATAATAATATAATAATTTATTATTTATACCCCGCCCATCTGGCTGGGCCTCCCCAGCCACTCTGGGCAGCTTCCATAAAAACCAAAAATACAGTAAAATATCACATGTTAAAAACTTCCCTGAACAGGGCTGCCTTAAGATGTCTTCTGAATGTCAGGTAGTTGTTTATCTATTGCCCTTTCAGATGGCAATAGAGTGGTAACACTGGTGAAGCTTTACAGAACAACTAATAAAGTGAAATGGTGTGTGGACAGTCCAGTATTAAATGCACCACTAATGCACTATTATTTCATCAGTGACATGTTGCGCAATATGCATGCGTGCACACATACACACACACACACTATCAGTGTGGAGGCACCCTAACTAACTTAGATTCCATTGAGTAAAAATGTAAGATTGGATGGATAATAGATAAACTAATTGGATATGAATTTGCTGAACTAATTTTTAAAAGGGATACAAAAAAGGGAGGCATGAGGAAGTCAGGAAAATAAGTTAATCAAAGATGAGAAATTAAAAAGAGGGATTTTTGTTTCTTCTTTTTGTGTGCTTTCTGGTTTTTTTGTTTTTTCTTATGTTAAATGTTTGTATTTTTTGTATTATGTAATTTTGTATTTTTGTGCCTTTATATTTTTTGTGTTTTTTTTTCTTTTTTCTGCTTGTTGTTATTCTTAAAACTTAATAAAATATTATTTTAAAAAAATAGATTCCATTGAGTACATGGAAGCAAAACAATGAAAGACCATAGGATGATTCCATGAGGAATTTACACGGCTATGCCCACTTGAGCTCAGCCAGCCGATCAGTAGGCTCAGGGGGCGCAGTTGCATCAACAAATTTAACAAAGCACATGGACTGTTGGTGAACTTCCTCAAGATTTCCATCACATCACCCTGATTCAACAGCAGCAGCAGATCCAATTGGATGTTCAAGAAACTCCATGGGAGCGAAGCCTCAGCTCAAGCCTGAAGCAGAGATCTTCCAAAAATTATTACCAAGCCAATGGAAAGGTAAAGAAGATTTACTTTCAGAATTAATTAGGTGGAATTTGGCATCAGACGGAGGAGTAAAAAGGAAGTCCATTCCTGTCTTATTGGTAACTATCACTGAATGGAAACAATTTGCAAGTGAAAAGGTTACTAAATCTTTCTTTATGATATTTATGGATACTGTCTGCCGATGGGAAAGTTGGAGTAAAAGCAACTGAAATCCATTCTTTATTGCTTTTTATTGGGGTTACTGACTTATCGGATTTATAATTGTGGACTTGACTTGGAACGACAGCCATTGGTGAATTTGAACCCAGCAGAGAAAGCTTGGAACAAACTTACTGTGCACTCTGTTGGGGGAATGTATGGAATTATATATCCGGGTTGCAGTGACTTATAGAAGACTGAACTTGCTTTCCTAAAGACAAACTAGAACTCTAAAGTGGATCTGAAATCAGCAAAAGAATCTTGGAAGGACTGGATCTGCTGGAAACCCCTTAAAAGGAGGAAATCATAAGAATTTTTAATTGCTTGCAATCTCTCATAACATTCTGAGACATTTTAAGAAAATAGGTCCAGTAAAAAGCAAATTATCTCCCCTGGATAATTAAGCTGAATTCTTTATGGACTTGCTGTTCTTTGTTTTCTTTTTAAAGTAAGTATCTGTAAAATCTAGAATTAATCTGACATGTTAAATTGTATAAACACACTAGGTAATAGAGCTGGAGGGGAAAGGGTTAGGAGGGTGGAAAAGTACAGGAAAAGTTGTTTACTGAGAAAGCACTGCTTGATGACCTTGACAAACTGATAAGCTATTGTTGGAAAACTGACTGTTTTGAGAAGGGAAAGAGAAGAAGATGGCAGTTTAAAAGCAGCCAACTTTAAGTTAGGACAGAAGAATCTCCGAACAGGAACCGGGGGAGAAGCCCCATTTTGAATGGGTAGAGCTTTTTTCCAGAACTGAAAAGACAGCTGATAAAAGAGATGAAAGAAAATTTAGAAAAAGTAACAGACAAATTACTAGCTCATATGGATAAAAATACAGTGGTACCTCGGGTTAAGTACTTAATTCGTTCCGGAGGTCCGTTTTTAACCTGAAACTGTTCTTAACCTGAAGAACCACTTTAGCTAATGGGGCCTCCTGTGCTGCCGTGGCGCTGCTGCTGCATGATTTCTGTTCTCATCCTGAAGCAAAGTTCTTAACCCAAGGTACTATTTTTGGGTTAGCGGAGGCTGTAACCTGAAGTGCATGTAACCTGAAGCATATGTAACCCAAGGTACCACAGTACTGAAATGATGACAGAACTGATTATTAAGCTAGAACTATTGACAAAGAAAACAGAAGCAGGGGAGGTGGCTATGCAAGGATCTGATATGAAGAAAGAGCAAGAGATGTATAGTGCAGAGGTGGATGGTGTGGGGGACAGGCAGGAATCAGTTGAGGCCGGAACTGCAGCCTCTGAGACTGAGAAAGGTCTGAGAGGAAGGGGAGCAGGATTTTAAATCTGACTCAATAGACAGTCGCCTTCCACTGAAATTTAAGTACAGTCATACCTCGGGTTGTGAACGTTATCTGTGCGGAAGGCACGTTTGCAACCTGCAGCATGCGCAGACGCGATTCTGCGCATGCACATGATGTTATTTTGCATGCATGCACATGCGCCGAAACCCGGAAGTAACCTGTTCTGGTACTTCCAGGTTTGGAGCGGTCAGCAACTCGAAAACGCGCAACCCGCAGCATTCGTAACCCGAGGTATGACTGTATGCTAAAGTTAGGAAAAAGAATGGGAAATGTTTATTGTTCGATTGTAGGGTACTCTAAATAGGTTGAAACATCAGCAGGCCTTGATTTAACACTTGCAATCAGTAGAAATTTGGATAAATTAAGAGAAATAATAATTGGTTAAGCATGAATATGGAAATACAGAAGAATGTTTTTATATAAAGAACCAAGAAGAGGGACTGGAGGGAAGTAATGAAGTTTAAAGAACCTCAAGGATAAGGTTTTGAAAAAGGTATTTGTGAATTTGGGGATTGGGCGGGGGGATTTTCAATTGTGAAAATCAATAAAATCTATTTACAGAACTGTTAAAACTGCAGAATCTCCATCAGCAAAACGCTAAATTGTAAGTAAAAACAGCTGCTTTCCTAGCTCCTGTCCTCCAATTAAAATATATGGCTGTTAAGACTACATAAAAGTAAAACAGATAAAATAGATATGCACTTGCCTATATGTTGCAATTAACATTAATGGCTGAGCCAGCTGACTTTAAAATGATTCAAAATAAAAACAAATTAAAACAGGTCATCAAGCTCAAGGACAAGCAGCCTTGCTTGTTGCCATCTTCACTTGGAAGAATCGGGAGTAGACCGCAGCCCTTTTCACACTTCTCTCCAGGCCCTATACCCATGTCCTGTACTAGCCCTGTTCTATGCTCTCAAATGTTTTTGCCTGGCTAGAATGTGCCCTTCAGCTCTGATAATGCCATTTGCTTACCTGGATGGAAGATAGAGAGATGGGTGTGTGTAAAAACCTCTGATCTTTGCATGGTTTAATTGGGTTGCAAATGGACTTTTTCTGGAAGCAATTAACTTAGAAATGAGCACTAACGTTCCATTATATTCCACTAGGTTTCTGGAATGGCTTTTATGTCATTTAAAAGCTCAAATATGCCATGCGGAAGCTCAAACATAATGTGGAAATTAACAGGGAAACATAAGGAAAACAGAATAAACTGCTGTGCGAATAAAGCTATTGAAAAATAGCCCCATACAGAAGCAAATAATAAGCCAGCCATTCTTTTCGTTCTTGCTTATCTTGTGTTTTTCGCAGCCCACAATTTCCTCATCATTTCCCACGATATAAAGAAATATCAGAAATGCAACATAGGCCTAACTTTCCTCTGCATCTTCAAATTACTTGTCCTTCCCCTCTTCCCCATATGCCCCATTCTTCCTGTTAAAATAATGATAGCTATTGGTAATAGCTGTGACTGGAAGTGAGAACTCTAGCAAATCCAATGAACCCAAAGTAATGAAGCACTCTGAAGGTGAACATCGGCTGTCTGCACCCCATACTTCCTTTTCACCGTCGTTCTAAAAACCGCAGGCTCACTTACAGTCGCTGTTTGGATGAAACGTGCCTCCTTCCCTATGCAGGCAGGAACAAAGCAAGGGAGGGCAAATGTGTTGTTTTTGTCAAGTCCTGTGGCGTTGTAATAAGATACCGAGAATAAGAGAACCGCAGTCCTGCTACAGATCCCTCTGAAGCCAGTGGAAGTTCTGTTACCGATTACAATAGCAGCAGGGTTGATGTTATTACAATTATACATTAAGATTTTCATGTAACCTCTTCTCGGCATGGATTTTATTGTGCACATAAAATCTGACAAGGCTCAGCCAAGAGATCTGTTGGCTTACTCTCAGCAAGAATATGGGTAGTTCATTTTCAGGACTATTATGCATGCCTTATTTCCAAAGCAATGTTTGTTTGTTTTTTGAGCTCTTGTTCTGTATACTAAATATTACTAGCAGAACCAGTGTATTACTAGAATGCATGTGAAATAAAACCCTGCAATTGCCACTGAATACACGAGCTTAGAAGAAGACTAAGCTCAATACAGGTAAATTTTTATACACTTATAATCTGTATTCAAAATATATGCAGTAGGTCTTAAGCCTTAGAAGACTCCAAGGCCTCTCAGCATAATTCAGCAACTTTTTAACATGTCACATAATGGGAGGTATAGAACTAATATGTCCACCAGTGGAATGATTTTATGCTTGATTTTACCTTCCACCTTGCATCTCCCTACATCCTTAAATCTACTCTATTTTTTAAGGATTGTAGCAAATGGTAGACTGTGTGATCTGTAGCTGAGTTTTTCGGAAAATGATTATTTTTCACATTTCAGTTGTGCACAGTTTGACACACTCCTACCCTGCCATGTGCATTCTGTAGCAGGAGAGAGCAGTGAAAAAACTGAGCAGGACACCAGTTATTGGGTGAAAATCAGGCCAAATCTTTACTGACTGCAGCAGACAGGCAGGCAAGGTTAGCATGGCAGTAGGGCAAGGATCAGTTCCTCATTTATCAGGCATGGAAAATCCTCTCCTCCCCGGTAGCATCAAAGGCAAGAAGAACAAGCAGTTCGTATTTGTTGGTTTTATTCAGTCGTCTGGGTGCACAACAAAGAATCCATGTCTCCGTGCAAGGGAGACATTGCCTACTCTGAGTCACTCCTCTTCTGTCCCCAATAACATCCCTTTTTTAAAAAAATAATTTTTATTGATTTTTTTTTCTCATAACAAATATACAATATCATTACTTAACATTCATTTTCCAATTTCCCCCCTCCCTGTGACTTCCCCCAAGTTCCATTTCTGGTTTATTACATCAAATGTTACATTCTGCTGTTTGTATGTAATACTATGTTATATTTCTTGTAAATAAAATTGTAAAATAAACTGTTTATTTAAATCCTGCCAACGAGTCCATTTTTGTTGTTGTTTCTGCAAATAAGTTGTAAAAGGTTCCCATTCTTTTCTAAAGTCACTATTGTCCTTTTCACGCAGTTTATCTGTTAACTTTGCTAACTCTGTTTAGTTCATCAGCTTTTCTTGCCATTGTACTTCTCCAGTCTTCCATTTCTGTGCTATTAAAATTCTTACTGCTGTTGTAGCATATATAAATAATGTCCGATTTTCTTTTGGCAATTCTTGTCCTAAGATACCTAACAGAAAGGTCTGTTTTTTTAACAAGGGTTATTTTAATCATTATTTTTTTCAGTTCATTGTATATCATTTCCCCCAATAAATTATGATCTTGCGATCCCACCAAATATGGTGATATGTACCCAACAACATCCTGAGTCCCTACGGAAAATTCCAGGAGTCACACACCTCTGCATTCTCTGTTCTTGAATGTGAAGTGACTGATGAGCCCTTGGAGAAGGAGGCTCTCCTAGACCCTCCAAGGAGGTCTCTGCTGGCTGCTATCTCACTACCTCCTACACTATCTCGTAACTTGGCAGACCTTCATCCAGCTGCAATTCAACCCTGTCTCCTTCTCCTCTTGAAACTGCTGGAGACAAGGGCAGTGAATCTTCCCACTCGCCCTCCTCTTCTGAGTGGAGCCAAGGAGAAAGAGGGGACAGTTCCCAGTCTCCCTGTTCAGTCCATTCCCTGACATCATTCCACTCAGCACTTGCTGATGGAATGGCACTCTGTTGGGGTTGGTAATCATCCAACCTGCATCCATGAAACCTGTTGTGGTGCAAGCCAAGCGTCACTGGGGGTCTGGAATGAGGATTCCGTCCAGGCCAAGGCCCCAACCTGAGCTTAAGGCATTCCACAGCTAATCCTCCCCTCAGGTCCCATTTCTCTGAATCTTTGTAATAACAAAAGTAAGCTGTGTTTCAATGACAGAAAAGTGAAGAGGAATAAAACCCAACCAGGGCCAAATTAAGGTCCCACCTACCTGAGGGTAGGTGGGAAGCTCACAGGTTGAACTGTCCCTGAACCCTTGTGGACCTCTCCTCTCTCGTGCAAGATCCTGTGGGATTATTCCATCTCATAAGATCTCACAACTACCTGACGGGATGGGAGAACTCAACCTTCCTCACTGCTCTTCAGGCAATGCATGCAAAGTTCCGTCATGTGTAATGTGCCTGGAATGAGGCTTCTTATACATTTGTTTTCAGGAATGCACTAAGTAAGCCAAGAATACTTTAAAAGAAAAAAGTAATGTACCATTACAGAATTACTTCTTATTAATTGTACCATTCTACAGTTTTAGACCACCAGCTCTTGTGTCATAAATACAGTATTCATGAGAAGATCAGAGCTATTAAAGAACAAATCATCCAGATTCTGAAATATTATAAATTATCTGAGACAGATGTATTTGAGCATCTTATTTCAACATATTTAAACTGTGCTGCCAGTAAATGAATAATTAGATCCATGAGCAAATAATATAATGAGCAAATTTCCTCCTGATAAGATGAAAAAATTAAATATGAAAGGAAGAATATTATTCCATGCAATAGAAATCTGGAAGCTTTATAATATTTAGATATAAAAAAATCAATTATAGCATGAAAGAACCTGTACACAAATATATTGTCACAGATGTGAAGATCTGTACAAAAGTAAATCATAAAGATAAATATGAAAGTTACTTTTTAAAAAAATGCTTGCTGGTATCAAGACCTTCTGCAGGCAAAATTATGAGAAAGAATTAGTCACTTACCCCTTAATGCTTCTGTGACAATTTGTCAGATTTTTAGAAGTTTGGTTCTGTTTGATATGACAACAAACAACTCCTTGGAAGCCTGCCAATCTCAAATTGATTATAATTGCTATAATTGGGTATTTCAGACTCCAGGAAGTGAGGTCTTGCTCGGGTTTTTGTTTCTCTGGCAGAATAAAAGTAGGAGCCAGTTTTATCATCTATGCCAACAGGGCTTTTTTCAAAAAATGAAAATTTGAATATTTGATGGTGCTTGTCTTACACCAACAGTTCTTTTCCATTTGCATAAATTGACATGACACCACAGACTAAATTTCAATGTTTCCCACCTCACAAATATATAATGAAATAGGAACCCAAAGCTGATTGTTATTAGTGCTGTTTTAAAGTTCAGCATAGCATTTGTTTTTTCGTTCATCTCTAAATGGAGGCATCACCATTTCTTCATGCAATTTTGAGCTTCTTTTTTTGGAATAATTCATAGTAATTTACAAACATAGGAGAATAAAATACAATAAAATAAAATGCTTACAAGTGTCTGTTGAACTTGGATTATTTGCACCCTAACCAGGCACAATGTAATGTTGCAAAACATTTGGTGGGCAATTCTTGTGTACAACCCACTTCTACAAATGAATGAGAACCCATATGTTAAATGGGTAATATCTAACATTAGTTACACCCTTTGAAATCAATTTGCTTGAGCGAGTTTATTCTGAGGGTGATGATGATGATGATGTATTTATACCCCACCCTTTTCCCTGACAGGACTCAAGTCAGTTTACAGATAAAAATAAAGGTAAAGGTAAAGGTACCCCTGCCCGTATGGGCCAGTCTTGACAGACTCTAGGGTTGTGTGCTCATCTCACTCTAGAGGCCGGGAGCCAGCGTTGTCCGTAGACACTTCCGGGTCACGTGGCCAGTGTGACGAAGCTGCTCTGGCGAACCAGCACCAGCGCAGCACACGGAACGCCGTTTACCTTCCCGCCAGTAAGCGGTCCCTATTTAACTACTTGCACCCGGAGGTGCTTTCGAACTGCTAGGTTGGCAGGCGCTGGGACTGAGCGACAGGAGCACACCCCGCCGCGGGGATTTGAACCGCCGACCTTTCGATCGGCAAGTCCTAGGCGCTGAGGCTTTTACCCACAGCGCCACCCGTGTCCCACAGATAAAAATAAGAATGGCTAAAACCATAGAAAAAGCAATAATTTAAAACAGTGATATTAAAAATGTATACATAGGCTTAGATGGAGTGTGACTTAGTTGGAGATCACTCATTACATCATCAACATCATCATTTAAGTAAATTTGTATGCTGCTTTGTATGCTGCCTAGACGAAGCTACTGACCACTTCCTGAAGTTCTGATAGTCAGGTGAGTCAATCAGGTCCCATTGACAGAAGAAGGTGCCTGTCAGAGGATTGTTTGCCAACTCTCGAGCATGAAGCTGATGTAGAAAGTTTGTTTGACTTGTACAATTTTAGGGGAATACAATTGTTCTCTCATCCGAGAACACTTTTGGATGGCTGGTAGTGCCTTTAGCTGCACTTGTGACAGCAAAACCCAATGGAGCTTATCTGTACAACAATTGGGTTTCAACGATTTGGATCTTGGCAGTTCCAAGACCCGTTGGGATTGCAATTATGCACTTTTCTAGGAAACTCTCTTCCAAATTAAGGCCTTTAAAGTGACTGCTTCTGGTTTAGCAAGTATAAAAGGTATCAATCTCCCAGTCCTTTCCATGATATGTTGTGAGTTCTCACAAGTAAAACCTGTCGGAATAGATGGACTTGAGCCTTTGGGGATATGTAAAGTAGCAGATGAGTTGTGTTTCACTAAAACACAAAGTAGAAAGCGTGGGAGAAATATATGTGCAGCTGAAAAAGCCGAGACACCTTGGCAAGTCAGAGAGAGGGGGGGGGGGGATGAGAACAGAACTTTTTTTATATAGGCTTGCAGTAAATTAAAGAATGGGTGGGTTACAAGCCTAAATGAAAGACATCAGAATTCCAGGCCTCTGAATTCATAATTAAAGATAGGGAGAGATGATTCACAGGAGCATGTTTGCATCAACCATACCACCAAGATATGTTGAAAAGAAAAAACTTTAACAATGACAATGGGAGAGCAATCCTACACTGCATCTGAGGGCAGCAGGTTAGCTTAGATGCTTCAGGGAGAATGGCAGAGGGGCTGCTACTTCCAGCCAGCCCTCTCCTAGCATCTGATACCTGAGGCAACTGCCTTACTCTGCCAAGTGGTAGGGCCAGCCAATCAACCCAGTCAGGTGGGCGGCATATAAATAATAATAAAATATTATTATTATTTCCAGGATCTCATTTTGGGGGATGAGGGGGAAATCACCACCAACATGCCATGTGTTCTCAATAAACAAAGCCAAATATCATTAGGCTTAAAGCTCATTCAGCAAGAAATTGTATGTATGTGTGTGTATATATGTGTGTGTGTGTGTGTGTGTGTGTGTGTGTGTGTGTGTTCATATACCCTGCTTGCTGCCTACGTGTAGTTTTACAGTGACATCTGATTTCTCTCTCACACAGACTTTCTCACAAGCACACTTTTACAGCAAAAGCCACTATCATTAAAGAATTCAAAGTCAAAGTTATTTTTGCAACTTCAAAGTCTCCGACTGAAACTAAAAGATACGGTTAAGTTGTTTGTATACAAATATGCAGCAATTAAGAAGAAATAAAATTGTTCCCAACATCTTCAGTTGCCATGGCAACTAGCCTCTGCACCACTTCATTTAGATAAATAAATCCAGAAGCTAATAGGAATAAGCTTTAACAATTTTGTGCCAAGCAGAATATTTAGAACATTATGTGCTTACTGAAATTAGTATTATATAAACGAAAGAATTAGTACTGTATTATTTCTTCATTAAAAGAAAGCTGTGCACTGAAATACCCCCACCCCCCTGCAGAATATTAATATTAAACGGTACGGAATAAAACACAGCATGAATGAAAGAATCCTGCCACTGGTACTTCATGCCCAAAGCGGAGCAGGATGAAGTCAGACCTGTATTGCTCAGATAGCAGGTTTTTAATGACATCTCACAAATTCTAAACTTCTTCTTAAACCTTTGTACCCCTTTGGTTAGAAATATAGAGCACAATGCAAACATTGCAGCCTTTGTATTCTTTCTGTCTCACATATTAATCTGATTTGAAGAACTTGGATTTTCCATCATCCTGCTTGTTTCAGCTTCCCTCCTCTCACTTGAGAGCCTCCAACACCCTTTCCCCAGACAATTCCTTTGGGAAAAAGAAGGCCATGGCAGGCCAGGAGCACTAAACACCACAGTCTCTCATGCTGGAAAGCCCCAGAAACATTAAGCCTCTATAACATCCAATGAGCATTCACACACCCCAAACACTAATAAACAAACTCACGTAATGGTCACAGGTCACAAGATAAGAAAACAAAAATTAAAACTTAAGATAAGATTATTATTATTATTATTATTATTATTATTATTATTATTATTATTTATTTGTTCCCCATCCATCTGGCTGGGTTTTCCCAGCCACTCTGGGCAGCTTCCCACAAAATACATTGAAATGTCACACATTAAAAACTTCCCTCTAAACTTCCCTGAACAGGGCTTCCTTCAGTGGGGTGATGCACTCACCTTCAATCCAACACTGAAGTCATAACCCCAAAAGGATGAAACCCTTTGGTGATAGCTGCCACACTGAATGCTCTCTTGCTTTTATGGCTGTAGCTGGAGACTTATCAAGGCTGCTGTGCTCAACTTTTGGGCTGACTTGCCTGATGGTAAGTGACAACTAGGAGCAGGTGAAGACTAGCAGAGGGTTTGGGGGGTTAGCTGCAGATGCTTAGAGGTGTTGAAACCTCTCCTCCGCCTCTCTTCCTCTCCCATTCACCTTCTCTGCCACAAGTAGCAAATCTCTTGGTGGACTGGCCCTTGATAGACTGTTTAACAACAGCAGCAAGTCCCCCAGGAGTCTTCTTCTAAATTCAAGGGGACAAACTGTAGAAATCACTGTCATGGAGCAGATATTTCTGTAATTCAGCACTTTAGTTCCCCAAACGGATTGCCATCAGGATACATTTTAATAAATGGGAAGCCTGCCTTTGTTTCCCAAGTATTAGTGCTTCGTGTTTTAGTTGGTAAAAGCTGTGTGTTGTGGAATGCCATGATCACAATTAAATTAATGACCATGGCATGTAGTTATCAGGGGTATTGAGTGTTTATATATACATTCATTTATCTTGTTTCACTACACAATGAAGAATCACTTGATAGTATATGCAGCACATCCCCAAACCACAGCTGATTAATTTTTATCCCAAGAGGATGAATGACAGGTTAGGTAGCTTAGAATATGGTTTCAGCTGGGAAGTGTTGGCCTTGTTGCAAAATGGACTTTGTTTTAATTATCTTGAATGCCTCCGCACAACAATCTGTCTTTGCCTAAAGTAGAAACAACAGTTCTTTGTGTGTCAAATGCAAACGTACAAGTACATTCTGATGACAAGATAACTTAATAGGAATTGCAGTAGGTTATCAGCAACTAATTGAGTCTCCTAAATAGAAAACTACTGCAGCTGCTGTGAAGAAAGAAAGAAAAAAAGCACACATTGCAGTTGTACAAGCAATTTGGTACCCAGAAGAGCAGATTCACACTCTGCTGCTGATGCAATATAATAACAGAAGCATCTTTTTCTTTTACTTTTAGCTCTAAGATTAATTACGCACAACTAGATACAAAGTTAGGAAAAGGCACACCCAGTCACAGACACTTTCTGGGACTCTAGGGCCAAAGCTGATAGTTCTTGGATAACCCCCAAGCTACAGATCTCCTCCTTCATGCCCAAGACATTTTGCAGAGGCCAAGATGGCACCCTGCTCCCTATTCCACATATAGAAGCCATCCACACTCACAGCTGAATCTTACTTCAATTCTGTCATTGGAACCGTTTCCTCCACCCTACCTAAAGATAGCAACCTAGTTTAGGGGTCACGGGGCAGGCAGTGTAGTACAGCTCTGCCCTTCAACACCTCACATGGTAGCTGCATCACTCTGCATAATGGTAGGGCCTTGCCTGTTCAGGGGACATGTATGCAATCCAATATAGAAAAGGTCACTAACATGTTCCATGGCTTGGACCAACAGTACACTATTATCTACCCTTACTGATATTTCATTGACCTCTTCCAAGGAAGAATTCAGTGATTTCAAAAGGATGTAAGGATAAGGAGAGGAATAACTTTAGCATGGGCATCATCATACTGATGGTATTGAACTCCAAATGTTCTGGCAACATACACCAGCAGTTTGATGTAGAAGTTAGAGATAAGGGAAGAAGAAGATGCCATGGAACTTCAAAGGGCAAAGCCCATGGTATGAACATAAGTAGAGCCTGCTGGATCAAATCAGTGTCCCATCTAGTCTAGCATCCTGTTCTCACAGTGGCCAGATTCCCTTGGGAAGCCTACAAACAGGACCTAAGCACAAGAACACTCTCCACTACTGCAGTTTCCAGCAACTGATATTCAGAGGCATACTGCCTCTTGACAGTGGAGCCATTGTGGAGGAAGTAATGCTTCTGGATCTCAGTTGCTGGAAAACACAGGAGATCTTGTCCTTTGGTCCTGCTTGCAGGTTTCTTACAAGCATCTAGTTGGCCACTGTGAGAACAAAATGCTAGACTAGCTGGGCCATTGATCTGATCCAACAGGCCCTACTTATGTTCTTATAGTCCTATGCTAATAGCCATTGATTGCCTTGTCCTCCGTTAATTAGTCTAATTCTCATTTAAAACCACCCAAGTAGGTGACCATAACTGCCTGCTGTGGGAGCAAGTCCCATGGGTTAACCATGCACTACAAGTTCTAATGTTATGAGACAGGGAGAAGACCTTTTTCAATCTACTTCCCCAAGACATTCATAATTTGACAGCAGTCACAAAATTAAAATACGCCTGCTTCTTGGGAGGAAAGCAATGACAAACCTACACAGCATCTTAAAAAGCAGAGACATCACCTTGCCAACAAAGGAATGGAAGTGAGAGCTGGACCATAAAGAAGGCTAATCGCCGAAGAATTGATGTTGTTGAATTATGGTGCTGGAGGAGACTCTTGATAGTCCCATGGACTGCAAGAAGATCAAACCTATCCATTCTTAAGGAAATCAGCCCTGAGTGCTCACTGGAAGGACAGATCCTGAAGCTGAGGCTCCAATACTTTGGCCACCTCATGAGAAGAGAAGACTCCCTGGAAAAGACCCTGATGTTGGGAAAGATGGAGGGCACAAGGAGAAGGGGACGACAGATAGTGTTCTTGAAGCTACCAGCTACCAACTCCTGTTTGACCAAACTGCGAGAGGCAGTGGAAGACAGGAGTGCCTGGCGTGCTCTGGTCCATGGGGTCACAAAGAGTTGGACATGACTAAACGACTAAACAGCAACAACAACCATGTCACCACATTTTCTCTAGTCAAGAGGTAGGGAAATGGATCCCCCCCCCCCCGAGGGTCATATCTAGAAAAGGCCCACCCTCTGTGGCCATGTTGACAGGTGGGTGTTGTCCCACCTATAAATCACTTAACATAAAACAACATCAGGCGATTAAAAGCTCAGGCGATTAAAAGCTCAGACTGAGGCTAAACTCACATCATAGCACTGTGGTTGCACAGCACCAGGATCGGACATATGCTTGCTCTTTGATAGTAAAAAGTCAATAGCAGAGGCTTGTCTCTGCTCTGACACTGTGCAATTGCCCCAAATAACCTTGTGGGTTAAATTCAGAGGCCTGGTGGGTTAGGACTCTGGGCCAGAGGTAGGTTAGGACTCTGGGCCAGAGGTGGGTTGGGAGACTGGGCCAGAGGTGGGTTAGGACTCTGGGCCAGAGGTGGGTTAGGACTCTGGGCCAGAGGTGGGTTAGGACTCTGGGCCAGATGTTCACCACTGTTGCATTATTATTGCAGAGGTGCAGAAATGGGAGATCTTTATACTAGAGCTATATCTGTATTATATGATTCAGGGCTTTCTGTGTTATCTCTGGTCAGGTACTTCTGCAGAATTTTTTTGCTGCAGTAACTTGAGCTGCTATAATTAGTTTTAACGGTATGTTATGGTGTTCCATTATTTTCAATTACAGGATGAAAAAGCAGCCATTTCAACTGTGCAGCACATTAATACTTTATTCATGGACTATGACGCCAAAAGGCCCCGATGACAGATAAAAAGTAAAGGTTTTATTTCTTTTTATTAAGTTAAAAGGTACTGGATCTAAAATGAGAAATGGTCCACTGCCAGATTACTAATTGCCGCTCAAGTAGGTAAAATTGCTAATTCATCATTCACTAATCAAAGATCCACTCGAGATATATGCAACATTTGTAACATGCCAGAACAGGACCAGATCAGTCCACTCATGAGAATAAATGAAAAGAAACTATTTCATCTTTTTGAACAATTTTGTAACTAGGGTGGACTGAAAACAATCTCAATTCTCTAATGTATCAGGAGAGATCAATAGCTATAACACCAAATCTTCGCAGAATAAATAGACATAAATCAGCTACTGCCTCCCACAGTACACAGCTCACATAAACACATACACATACTAGCCTTGCTCCAACTGCCATTTTTATAGGCATTTTTTAAATGCCTTTAATGCATTTGAAATGCTTATGAAGTGAATTGTGGCTTATTTTTTTAAAAAGGTGCAAGCTATCACAAGGCTTGTGTTTCTGTTATTTTCATGTTTTCTGCTGAATGGAAGTTTGAATTCATAGTGCTACATGGAAAAGTCAAGGCAAAGCAACATACATTAGAGAGAAGTTTCATAATGCACCACAAAGTTTTCCTGCAGACACCCCATTGAAGAGCGTAGGTGTTGCACAAAAATATACTGAAATCTGGAAGGCAGGACTGACCTTTGCCAGGTGCCATATTTGTTGTGGTGAAGATACTCACGGGCTGCATGGGGGTGGACTTGCTCACAGAAGTAAAGAAATGCAATGACGCTCACACAGAGAGCAGTTATAGTGTGGCAGAACAAAAATATAGATCTTATCTGGAACAGAAAGATTTTTGTCCAGTTATATAGCCATGCTGAAAACTATAAATCGTGCAATACAATTAATATAAAATTATTCAACTCTCACGATCTAAACATATGGAAGTGGGATCTGCACATAGCTATTTTTGTAATTGATGCTCAGCACTGTCAACTTTCAGTGCCAAGTATCTGTGTGATGATAGTGCCCTTTCCTCTGTCCTACCTAATGAGAGGTCCAGATGCAGTTTCCCTTCCCATCCAAAATCAGTTTTCAATCTACTGCTTGAAAGAGCTCCAGTGCGGTGCCAAATGTAAAACAAACCTTTAGCATATGGGTGGTGCCGGGGACTGGCTAGATACTGATGAGTGGGCACCAGGAGAGGAGGGGTTGGAGACCCTGAATTTTGTTGTGAATCTATGGGTAGAGCTCACACTATTGATGAGACAACACACATTTTAAATTGCTTGCCTCTACAGCAATGGAAGTGCAGTGGTACCTTGGTTCTCAGATGCCTTGGTATTCAAACAACTTGGAACCCAAACACTGCAAACCTGGAAGTAAGTGTTCTGGTTTGCGAACATTTTTCGGAAGCCGGACGTGCTCCACTTTGAGTTTTACACTTCCGGCTTGAGGGTTACACTGAGGTCTGTCTGTTTTAGCTATTTATTTTGCATTTTTGTTTTGTGGCTTTTTTGTTTTGTTTTTGTGACGGAGTGGAACCCAGTACAGCTACATTGACTGCAGTACATTGTTATTACTTTCATTTTATGGATCAATGGTCTTGTTAGATAGTAAAATTCATGTTAAACTGCTGTTTTAGGGGTTGTTTTTAAAAGTCTGGAACGGATTAATCTATTTTGCATTATTTTCTATAGGAAAGCGTGCCTTGGTTTTGGAACGTTTTGGTTTTGGAACGGACTTCCGGAATGGATTAAGTTTGAGAACCACTGTATCTTGCCTCTTCAGCAGTGTAGAAGGCTGGGATTAAAAGTTTGAACAAAAGCAAGAAAATAAAAATTCCACTGGCTGAATCAGACCAAATTCTATAAATGCCTACATTCTGTTTCTAATAGCAGGCAGGGTTCAAGACATGGGATGCTCTCAGCCCTTCATGAAGAGTCTGAGTATTAAACCTGAGACTTTCTGTATATAGATTAAATGCTCTACAACTGAGCTACAGCCCTTCCCCACCCTCTGAACACTTGTGACAGCATCCTGTGAACATTTATGAAAGCGACATAGGTCAATGCCTATCAATTGTAGCTGGCTTTTCCCCAAATGGCAAGCATGATCGCCACATGGAGAAATATGCTTCCTGTTTTGGAAAATGGTTGCTAAATCAGAGTGAATGTTTGTTAACCAAATGACAATATAACAAATTTGCGTATCAACAGCATCTGAACGATAGCATTCAATATGATTCTGAATTTCTCATAAAAAATGTTCTCTACCGCAGAACTGTATTTGTTTAGATTTTCCTCTTTAAACATTCAGGTCATACCTTAATTTTTTTCCTGAAACTGCTTGTCAGCTCACCCCAGCTCACCTCCAGTTTCAGAATCAATTTGCCTGTGGTAAATAGGGTCAAAAAGAGAATTGATCCCTTTTAGTAGAGTACTAGAAAAATACCCCACTGACTGAAACTTACCTACTGACAACTCCCCTTTGATGTCTATCTGTGGTCCAGATTTGCAACCACAGGATGGCAGCCCTGCTAATTCTGTTCCATGTAATTTTTAATGGAATAAAACTACAGAAATACTTAAGGTGCTTTGTCTGAAACGAAGTATCCCATATCACTAACTTTAAAAGAAAACTCAGTTTTATCAAACAATATATCACAGTATAGAAATTAAGGCAAAAGAAAGAAAACCATTTAAGTATGTAATATTAACCATTATACTGTTAAGCATTTAAAATGAAGCAATATTCATTCATAATTTCTTGATTTCTCTTAAAGTTTGTCTCTCACCAAAACAGGGATGGGGGGTGGGGGGAATTAATCACTTAAAACATTTTAAAACCCATATTGGACTTTTGAGATGCACTAATTCATTTTACAATAAACAGAGACCAGATTTCTGCAAATTTATTTTGTTGCAATCCTGTAATTCTTGCTTGTAAACAATATGCAGGTGTAGACTTCAATGCAATTTCCCAAAGCTTATTAAACTAGCTATGTTGGAGCTTTCCAGTTTTGAGCAAACAACACATTCTTATGGTCACAATCACAAAGGGGGCTAAGGGAGCAATTACATGAACAAGAAACCGACATCAAGCAAGCTGGTGTAAATTAAGCCAGTGTAAATTTACACCAGATCCAAACCTCATTCAGCTGTGGGGCTGCTGCTGCTGCTCGGCCATGTCTGGCGCAGGGAAAACAAGTCTTTTAAATAATGTTCTCTGCTGGGTTGCCAGGTCATGAGAATGAGGTAAATGGACTTAGGATCCATCCTAAGTCCCACAACCACCATAGCCCTGCCCCTGCCACACACCCAAAATGCCTCCTTCTGGGGACTCGCATTACCCTTGACTATGTAAGCTTCAGCTTGGCTGGCTGAGTTGAGATGAACAAATGGCAGTGGCATATTTTCTGCCCATGGCCAGATTAAGACCTTTAGAGGCCCTGGGCACTTAAAAGATTTTGGTGCCCCCATATATATATCTAATTCAAAACATAAACAATAATAGACCATAAAATACAAATTTATTTTTCAAAATGAAACAAAACCCATGGTAAGGTGGAAAACAAATGTTTCTTTCCATATACTTCCGCTTTATTTATATTTGAAAATTTTTCTCCTAGTTTTTCTGCTTGCAAAGTCTTTGATCAGATCCTCAAAACTAATCTTACATAGTGCATCTGTGTCTATATTTAGTAGAGATAAGGCACCCAGCCTGCCTTGTTGCATAGTTGTTCTGTTGGGATTTTTATTATATTTCCAGTAATAAAATGAATGCTCAGCTAAGCAATTTGTGACTATTAATGTTAAAAATACAGCAGTGGAAAATTTCTGTGGTTCCTTGATGCCCTAAGCACATGCTTATTTTGCTTAATGGTTAATCAAGCTCTGCTTCTTTTCCGCTAGGGTTGGGGGACATTGGCTGAGCCAGGTTGAGTCAAGAATCATGTTCCAGGGCTGAGACAGAGGAATGCCTGGGGTTGATTCAACTTTCCTAAAGCTGGAGCGCAGCTTGGCAGTCAGGGTAGTAAAAGAGGGGATTAGCAGAGCATGTATCTTGTAGCAAAGAATAGAGGCTTATCTAGGTGTGTCCTCTGAAGTTCCTTAGGGCCCTAATGCACAAAAGTTTTCTCTCAGTAAAGGTGAATGGGAAAACCTCAAGGAGTCACAGCTAACTTCCTGGAGGGCAGGACAAACCACTTGGTTGAGCCAGAGATCTGCCACATCCTAATCCTAGTGCTCTTTGACATAGGATTATCCTCTTCATCTATGTGTACTCAATATTTATGAATGGAGATGTTTAACCTAACAGTTATAACAAAGAAGCTACTGCTATGTCATCATCTTTAAGATAATTTTACATTTTCCAATATTTTTGTGCACTAGAATTTGATTATTTATGAAACTAACTTCCACATACTTATTTGCATTCCCAACAGATTTTTAAACAATCCTTATTTATCACATCAATATTGTTAACATCTGCCACATTTTTGTTTATATAAGGGAATGCTCTACTTTGTTTCCTTTCAGAAAAAAATAGGGGTAATATTTATTTATTTATTCTCCTTATTAGCACATTTTCTTCTCTCAGTCATATGCCCTAAAATAGTTCAAGATTCTAAATGTTTATAAATTCATTTTAAAAGCACCCGATCCTAGAAAATTTGATCTGAATTTTGTAAATATAATTCTATATTTCATGGAATATGTACTAAGGGTTATGTAAAAATGACACATCCTAATTTCTTTGGGTTGCAGTTTCTTCTCATGTTTTAGAAATTCTACTAACTGAACCTCATAATTAATCAGCTCCAAAGCTAGGATTTGCCTTATAATTAGTATGGTGGGTTTAAACAACACCTTACCTAGTGCTACTATATTATTCTAAAGCGGCTTTATACTCCACTCTATTTGAATTTTAACTGGATTAGTTTGATCAATATCCTTTTGCATTCTCATCCCACAAACCTCCAGCCATCAACTTCAGAGCCATCTTATTCAGTCCCTTGACAAGCAGTTTGGGGACTGCAGCATTAATAAATTGTTAACACTACTGTACTATTAATACAGCTAGGGAATGTTGTGTCAGCTAAATGAATAGAATAACAGGGAGACAGCTGAGATTTTGAAGAATGGCACTGGAGAACAACAATGTTAGAGCTCCTAGTTTGAAGGGTGACTATACTATTGTGCTTTTTCTAGCTGTTTCTATGTGCCTGCCATTTATGCATATAGCTTTTTTATGCAATTTGGAATGGATAACTCCGTAAATCTCATCTCACTAGAGAGGAAACCAAAGAGCAACAAGCCATGATGATAGGATTCTTGCTGTACATAATGTAAATATCTTCTGTGCCTGGTCCATTATATACAGTAAGTTGCTATTTTCCAATTACCTTTTTTTGACAGATGTCTGAAAAAGCAAACAAAACACAAGCTCTTATAGATGTCATTTCATAGTCATAATTTATGATCTTTGAATTTTGTGAAATTTTCAACCACACAGAGTAAATAACGCCAAAATACTGTAAGGACTAATTAAAGCTCTCTGAGCAGCATGAGACAAAGGAAACAGAATAGAGTGACAGTTAACAACAATTCATGGTTGAATAATGCCCATAAGGTGCTTCATCTGTGCTTGCATAAGCAAAACAACTCAGGTGCATGTTAAGACATCATGTATAAAAGTATTATATATTTACAACTGCACAGTATGCATTAGAATGACATGTAATATCTAGGTGTCTGGGATCAGTTCCGGGGTGGATCTGGACAAATAAGCCAAAGCTTTGTCCAGATAAAACTGAGGTACTCTTAGTCTGGAAGACCATTGACCTGGATGGAGGCTGTAACTGGTTTTAGATGGAGGTGCATTCCCCTCAAGAGCCAGGCACACAGTTCTTGGTTTCTGTTAGACTTGACACTATCTATGGAGGCTCAAGAGAATGAGGTGAGGTGTCACTTCAGAATGCAGGAAAGGGATCCTAATTTTGAATGTTCACATAAGTGGAAAAACTCCCTGCAAATGGGAAACTTTCACAACCAGAAATGAGTTGACCTAGATGTATTGTCACTGATGTCCATTTTTCCTTTACTTGCCTGGTGATGTTCTTACATGGGTAATCATTCATAATCATGAAACATTCATAACAGGTACCCCTCACAGTGATCTGAAATGGTGTCTAGGAGGTGCTGCTGGTCTCCGCCCACCCTTGTTCCCAATGCATATCTTTATTCCCCTCTTCTTCCTGAGGTAGATCTTCACTCACCCCTTCTTCCCTGGTGGGTGAGGGTGGGTTCCATTTTGTGGTTTGCCTCAGGTGCCAAAATGTCTTGGGCCAGCCCCTCCCTCCATCACCTTCTCTAGTTCCCATACAGCCTTTGGGATTCCCAGATGCAAAAAGCACACCTGCATAGATCTGAAACTGTACTCTGTCTGCCAGCAAAACTGTTTTCATTGCAGATCACAGAAACAGTGATGTCATCACAAAAGCCACAGTCAGATTTGGTCCAGCCATGAAACTCACAGTTGCTCAACCTAACTAGGATTAAATGGGGAGGAACAGAACCATGTGCACCACCTTGTGCTCCTGTGAGAAAAGGTGGAACATAAATGTAATTAATGTAATAAATTAATGCTTGGCTAGAACTACTTTCCTCAAATGTCAGTCATTGCTAGGAGTTCATTTATTGGCTAAAACACTGAAAGGTGGGAGCAGGCTCACAAAAAATGCAGAGAATTCTTTCCTCATGTTTTGCCTCATACCTGAGGGTTCTACAAGCTGGTAATCTAGCAATTAAGACTCATCCAAGAAGGGCAGTTGCCCATTTTGGCATTGTTGGACACCTGCCAATACCCATCTCCCCCCAGCAACCCTCAGAGCCTTCAGGTTCAGCCATTCCTCCTCCTGTCACAACCTGTTTCTCTGGCCTGTCTGAGAATGAAGGAAGTGACAAGCATGAGGAGATGAATATCTTACACTTGCCTTCTGCATTTCCTCTGGATTCCTGTGTGGACTGGGCTCAGACAAGAAAGGCAAACTATGGACAGAAGTGGGAGCTGCTGCTACTATTTTTACTATGTGATGCCATCACAGTTACTAGAAATATTTGGGGCAATGGAGGGAATGTCACCCAAATTGCAACTGAACCATCACACACACACACACACACACACACACACACACAAACTGAAAATCTTCTGAAACATTGTGGAGCTCTCAAGAGCCCATTTTTGTGCCAAAATATATTCAGCTCTAAATATTCAACATAATCCTATTAATTTATTTTTTGTTCATAGTAACTATCAATGTTCTGGAAATAAAGCATTTGTAAAACTGATAACTAACACATTAGATCTCCCCCCCCCCTCCCTGTGCCCTTTCAATAATCATGAAGATCTCCCTTTGGCAGACCCACACAAGGAAGGTCTCATGTTGACTTAGAAAAATAAATAAATCTGGAAACTTATGCCTCTCCATGTGTCTTCCTTCTCTCCTAATGTGGAAGATAAGTAATCTGGTTATATGAGCCTTCTTTGCCAAAGAACATAAATGGCTCAAGGGTAGAATTCTCCAGCTATTTTTAAAACCTCTGAAAAATTGGAAATCCAATGCGCTGAAAAGTCTGACTTGACCTAATAGCCACAAATCTTTATCACGAAATCCATTTACTGCTGTCAATTTGGTCATTTCCACTGCTTCGGAATGAAAGGAGAAAAATATAACTCATGTTCTGTATAATTAAATGAGATTTATCAGTGGTAAATATGACTCTTGGATTTTTTTTAAAAAATCAGGCACAATTAAATTAGGTAGCATGACATCTTTGAATTAAGCAGCTTGGGTGTGTTATTAGAGTAATATTCTCTTGCACAAAGGGTAGGGTAATAATCATGTCATCCACAGAAGATAGACTGATGAATCACCATGCTACCACTAAAGGCATGTTCAGGCATTCACCTGAGCAGACAAATGGTCAGTGTGTGGACAGGAACATATCACAACCCTCAGCCTCATTCTTCTTGTGTGTATTGCCTACTCAGTTCTTGACTTTCCCACGCTTCATGCAGAAGATCTCTATGAGGTTTCCACTCATATTCACAAGTAGAGCATCCCATGCAATCAGAAACCTTGCTTTCTCGTGTGGAGGATTCCACACATAGAAACATAGGAAGTTGCCTTATACTGCTGAAGACCATTGGTCCATCTAGCTCAGTCCTGTCTACACTGACTAACAGTGACTCCCCAGGGGTTCAGGCAGAAGTGACTCCCAGCTCTACCTGGAGATGCTGGGGGTTGAATTTGGGACCTTCTGCAAACAAGGCTGATGTTCTACCACCGAGTTATGGTCCTTCACTAGTTCATGTTCAAGCAAATGTTATATTGCAGACCTTCCCTACACAATACAGAAAGGCCAGGGACATGATGTTTCAAGGGAACTTAGCATTGTAGAGTTGGAAGGGACCATTTAGTCCAAGCCCCTGCAATGCAGGGATCTTTTGCCCAATGTGGGACTCGAACCCACAATCCAGCAATTAAGAATTTCGTGCTCTACCAAGCTGTCCCAGGAGGTTCGAGGTTTCCAAAACTCATGGGAGTTTCCCCAAGTACAGGAACATATAGAAAACAAGGGGGTTGGGGGAGAGCTAATACACTCATCCCCACTGTTCCCAGTTCTCGTGTTAATTTGACATCCCTCCATAATGAATGTCTGAGTTGGGCTTTAAGGTTTCTAGGACACCTTCACATCAAGCATTGCAATGAAAACCAGAAGGAGCGGACAAATTCAATACTTGGGCAAAGCATCTGGTATTCTGGGAAAATGTTTTCCTTACAAATATCTTCCAGAAGAACCCAGGTAAATAAAAACCCTCCATTAGTTAAAGTCCCAGATACTGTTTCTCACTGAGACCACCGACAACAAAGCCTCTTCACTTCTTGAAGTTTTTTCTTATTGCATGTTCTACATAATGATGATGTGGCATAAAAGCGTGTGATGTGTTTAATTTTTTTCCAAGGTACTAATATGCTTTTATCCTAGGAAGATTGAGCTAATGCCTTTCATCATAATTAAAGAGCAACATGGGTTTTGCATTGCACTTAAGCTAAGTACCTCTTGCAAGAATATCTTATGGGTGTCCTCCTGAGCCCTAGAGCATGAAGAGGGAGCTTTTCCTTCCTTCCATGCAGCTAAAAGGGAAACTATTGTGCTTTTTTCTGTTGGTTTTGGATGGGGCAAACTATTGGAAATAAACCAATTTCAATGAATGTTGCTTCCCTTCCCACCTTAAGCAAAGCTTTCTTTAGAAAAGCATGAGCTTTCACCCTAATACACATTCTATGAAACAGCTCACAAATCTTCATTGCTTGAGATCTTTTCGTTGGGTATGCCCAGTGATAGAGTTCTCCTGAAGATAAACTAGATTAAGTGAACTGCACAAATGCAATTCACACATGCGTTTTACAAAAGGTAAAGAACAGCCATAGGAATTCTGAGCAATGTGGGAGGCCCAATTCAAAGTGCTGATTTTGACAAAGTCCTTTACAGCCTGGGTCTACAATACTTAAAGGAGTATCTCAACCCATATTCATGCCCTTAGTTCATAAGTGGAGGTACACTCTCATAATGAGTGCACTATAATGTACAGTGGAGGTACACTCTCATAATGAGTGCCCCCCTAATTTGTGGAATAGTCTCCCTAGGAAGGTTCACCTAACATATACACAAGGTAATACTTGTGGGGGGGGGTAAAGAATTCCAGGTCTTTTATCACCTCTCAATACCTTTTTATAATACAGGTAACCTGCAACTTACACACATTTAACTTGCATGGATTCAGCTTTACACGCTCAGCAAATAAAAAAATGGGGGGGGGGTCATTCAGAAAAAAGACTTTGGCAATCCCAGCTGCCATTGAACCCAATGTGTTTCGACTTATGCACTATCCCCAAATCATAACCAACTGCATAAGATGAAAGTCGCATGTACTTTAGCATTAGGGGACTCAGCTACATTAGTAAAGAAAAAGTGCTTTATATGTGTTATAACACTGTGACACCAGATGGAGCTGTGGAGCCCTCTCTTTCACCAACATGGATTTCCCTTTATGAAGTTTACAAAGTGTTTTCCTGAAACACTTTTTTGATGTGTCTAGATCCAGCCTACTATGTCTTATCATTTATTTTAGTCCCTGAAGTTTGATGACAATTGGTCAGTTTCCCCCCACTTTGGTGGTGGTGGGGAGATAGACAGATGGACAGAAAGACAGACGATGATAGATAGATAGATAGATAGATAGATAGATAGATAGATAGATAGATAGATGATAGATGATAGATAGATAGAGATATAGATAGATAGATGATAGATAGATAGAGATAGATGGATAGATGATAGATAGATGATGATGATGATGATAGATAGATAGATAGATAGATAGATAGATAGATAGATAGATGATAGATAGATAGATAGATAGATGATAGATAGATAGATGATAGATAGACGATAGATAGATAGATAGATAGATAGATAGATAGATAGATAGATAGATAGATAGATAGATAGATAGATAGATGATAGATGATAGATGATAGATAGATGATAGATAGATAGATAGATAGATAGATAGATAGATAGATAGATTTGTTTATTTGTTTTTTGTATACACTGCTTGATTGTAAACAACAACAACTCCAACTGGTCTTCAATAATATTATTAATAATAATAATGAAGATGATGATGCATGGGGGCCACCCCTGTATAGAGAGACAGATCCTTCTCTCCCTGCCCTGGTTCTGACTAAGAGTCAGTGTAAAAAGCTGCTCTTTGCATTTTAAGGGACGCCTCTCCTGTTACCAATACAAGCTGCTGCCCTTGAAATACATGCAACAGCTTCAGAGAGGGGATTTTTGTTGACAGTGAGAGGAGGCGTTAAACTTTCTCTCCTCCAACTTCATGATTTTGAGGCTATTCTGTCTTCCTCCAGCTTCCTGCCAGAGCGGTACCTATTTATCTACTTGCACTTTGACGTGCTTTCGAACTGCTAGGTTGGCAGGAGCTGGGACCGAGCAACGGGAGCTCACACCATCGCGGGGATTCGAACTGCTGACCTTTTGATCGGCAAGTCCTAGGCTCTGTGTTTGAACCCACAGTGCCTCCTGCGTCCTTTGTGGTTATGATACATTTGCTTATATTTGAAATGGTTTTAAATTGTTTTAAATACTGTAAACAGCCATGGAAAGATACTGATTTTGAACCACAGATGGAAAAAGCTTTGAATGAACGCATACAATTTCTTACTTCATAGCAAAACAACATGGGGGGAAATGTGAAAGAGACAAAAACAAAACAGTGTGTGACATGGCTTAATAAAGCCCTCACCTAATCAGCTATTGCTGACAATGCTGAGAAACTCGTTGCTAGCTTTACCAGCTCCCAGCAGTTATTGTATTTTTTTTTCCAATTGTGCAGTACTCTGCACACTTCCAGGGGAGAAAAATTCCATTAAACTTGGTAGGGATATATTTCTGGGTAAACATGCACAGGAGTCGGGATCAGATTGCAAGGATACCAAAGTAAACGAGAAGAGGGTCCTGTCTCCACTGAATGGCCTGTGGCAGTGGGGGCAGGAATGCCTTGTGGAAACTGAGTGCCCTACCACCATTTTTAAAAGGGTCTTCTGGAGCTTTCAGTACGTTTAATTTTAATTCTTCTTTTTATGCTCCATTTTTATGTTCTACAATTTTAATTCCCTTTGAAAATCTTCACACCGTCTCCCGCTACAACTCTAGCACTATTTCTATGTCTACACAAATTTATACATTTTTAGACATAAAATTCCAGGGGTATAATAATAATGCTTTTAAGGATGTAATCCTTAAGAACTTGAATCTATTAAAAGGTAGTAGTCAAAGTAAACATGACATCTGCGGCACTCGTCTTTAATACTGCAAATATCATTGGCACATCAAAAGATGAAAATAATATGTTAGATTTACTGCTTTGGAAGATGTTGGAATGAGCTTGGGGAATGGTTCCAGCCCCACATTAATTTTGGTGATCTAATAGATTAATTCAATACCTTCAAGCATTTTATTCAGTATATATGGCCTATTTAAAGTGCACCGACTCTCCCTTACAATGATTAATAGCAGAGCATAAAAATGGGTTAAACATTATTCTTGGCCTTTTCTTTCATCTTTATTCATTAAAATATTACCTCTTTGCACAAAGATTTACACACACTGTCAGCATTTATAATCATCAATCTTAAAGAAGGGAGTTTAATTTTTGTCTAAGGTTAATTTTTTTTTAAATGAAATAATTATATTAAAAGTAAATCTTAGTACCCAAGCCACCTTTTCAAATACTTGTCAAATACTTTAAAATGAAACAATATAATACAATAATCCATTGTTTATCATAAGGGATGTAGGTATTGTACATGCCTGCAAAACTGTCAGGGTTACTATCATAACCCTGAATCAGGGCCCTTGTTTTGCCCTGAGGAAAACTCAGATGAGGAAGACATACAGGTTGCTCTGTTGCAGGGGGAGACAGTGATCATCTAATCCTGTTCCCTCCCATTTGGAAGACATGTTAACTCCTCTGTGGAGCCAGGGCCAGTTATAGGACAGTGTAGCTCAATTGGTTAGAGTGTGATGCTAATAATGCCAATGTTGTGGGTTTAATCCCCATATGGGCCATTGCATATTCTTGCAATGTAGTGGGTTGAACCTCATGATCCTCGAGGTCTCTTCCAACTCTATAATTCTATGATTCTAGGTCTTGCCAGTCGTCATAATGGCTTGAGTTCTTTGCTAGAGGAACAGACCCCCATTACCCACAACAGGGAAAGAACATCAGCCAACAGTGAGCTTTCCATGGTCCTGAAAAATCCTGCCTGAATTCATACACATTTTGTCAAATCAGCCTACATGCTACTGAACCTTCATTTACCTGACAGGACCGTAATTAGGTAATTAGGTAAGTCTGTTACTACTTCCCCTGTGAGCTCTAAGCCCAACAGAACATGATAGTTATTTTTATAGTATTTTATACTAAAATTTGAATATAATCAGAGTAGCAAAACAGTTTGCTCTTTTTGTGTCTCTACAGAATCTGAATCACCCTTGTGAAACACCATAGAGTGGTAATCCAGTGAATCCTGAATAAATTGTTTAATTCATGATAGGATAATTGAATGTAGCCCCTAATTTGAAATAAAGTGAAGGCAGGAGATCTAGATTTGATTTTTATTGCTTATGGTGAATGTAATGCATACTTATTTGTAAGTAGGAACATAGGAAGCTGTATTCTACCAAGTGTGAATATTAGTCCATCTCCCTCAATATTGGCTTTCTGGAGTTTCAGATAAGACACTTTCGCAGCACAACCTGGAGACGACAGGTTTCCCTGACTCCATTTCGGAGACATTGCCTTCAACAGAGGAGGCAATTTCAAGCCCAAAGGAATGTGTATAAGCAACTAGGCTGTTCACATACAAAGATCCAGGCTCAGGGCCCCAATATCCTTGAGACCACCTCTCCCCATACCAGCCTATCCAGACCCTGCATTCATCATCTGAGTCTTTTGTTCATGTACCCCCTCCAACAGAGGTGCAGCGAGAGCAGCACAAGACTGAGCCTTTTCAGTGGTGGTTCCCCAACTGTGGAATGCTCTCCATAGAGTGATGCGCCTGGTGCCATCACTATCAACATTTAGGCACCAGGTTGAGATGTTCTTGTTTACCCAGGCTTTTCACTCATAACTGATGTACGTCTTTTAGAGTGGGGTAGACTGTCTTCCTTTTTCTGATATTGCAGGATATTACTTTTAAGAAATCTTTTCATGTATTTTAATTTGGTATTGTATGTTTTTATTTTAAAAGATTGTAAGTTGGTTTGAGACTTTTATAGTAAGTGACAAATACATATAATAAAGAAGCAATAAAGAATGAGTGCTTCCACTGGAATGAATGGGGGAACACTTGTAAAAGAGGGAAGATGTGCAAACTGGACTTACAGCACTTGCAAGTGATCACTGAGTCAGGAAAATGCCATCTGTTTTCATCTGTATAACTGGAGGTATCTTCCTTTCTGTGTAACAAGAAATAGTCCTTCAATACAATTAAGGTACCTGTTACAAGAAATATTTCTGCCTGACTGTGTTTCTGTGTTTTCTTGTAAATGGTATGCTAATGGCCCCATACACTCTCTCTCTCTCGATATATATATCTCTCGAGATTATATATATATATATATATATATATATATATATATATATATAAAAATATATAATAACTTTTATAAACCCTTCTCAACTCAATATTCAAATACTAAATTGGTGGGAGGGACTTCCGGTTCCGGACGCTGACAGTGAGGGAGCGCAGAAAGCTCCGTCTCGGCTTTCTGTGCGTTGTAGAGATTGGGGGAACGCGCAAAGGCTCAGCACACCCCCGAAACTCCAAGGGGGGGACCCTTGGGGGATAAGGCTTTGGCAGCGTGGGAGTGGCTCCTTCGTTTCCTCTAGACCGTCTGGACGCGAGGGTGAAGGGACCGCGAGCGCAAACGAGGAAACACCGACTCTACAGCGCGATGCCTCGAGCTTCCGCTGGGTACGCGACGAGCCTCCTTAAAGTTTGAATGGGAGCCTCAGTGTTCGGCGGTTTTGTTTTAGCGCTTGATAAGCGTTATTTTTGGTGAGAACTTTGATTTAAAGCTGAGGGTTACCTGGATGCTTAAGGATTATATTGCGGAGTCCACTTAGTGGTGGAGTTAAGATGGCGCAGATGAGAAGTCGTAAGAATGAGGAAGTTTTTGTTTACCAATCTGACTGAGTGAGTATGGACTGAGTTAGAACTGAGAACTCACGATAAACTCGTTGAGGGGACTGTAAAGATCTTGTTTTAGCCATAATTAACAATAAGGTCGCTAGCAGGGTTTATTTTATTACTGTTGTTTAACCAAGCTAAAACGGACCCTGCCCGCAGGGTTTTCGACGCCTACGCTTGTGTTTATGCCGCCCACCCCATTTTTGTGTTTTATACGCTACTTCCTTGAGACGATCTGAGGCGTTCGCAGTTCTCCCCCTCTTACCCTACCCGGGAATAAAGGCTATAAGTGGAGAGGATTGGCTGGAGGAGGCGGAAAGAGGAGCTGCAAGGGGAGAAGGAGAGAAGATTGGCGTGGAAAACTTCATGTTGCAAGGACTGTAAGGACTCTAAGGTTCGACTAAGGACTAAGGACGGAGGGATATAGCGGGGGCTTCCCAACTACCCTTACACGTCTCCATGGACTTTTGTGAGTGAACTATTGAACTATTGAACGGAGTCTACTGGCGAGGTTACTGGAGGGCTGATTTGGACTATACAGGACAATACCCCATTTGGACTATACAGGACAATACCCCATTAAGGTCTGATCCGGGATCAATAATACTCTCCAGCACCACTATTTTGGTTTGATTTTGGCTTGAGGAGGGGAAAGTGTGTGAGAGTCCCTCAGGATCCAGGGTAAAATTAATCGGCGCTCCTCCTCTGGAATCCTTCTCAGGGATTACCTGGGGACGACCAATTTTTTTTTCTTTTTTTTTTTCTTTTTAAGATCAGGGGCCTGGGGAGGGGGGAGAAGTCTGTGAAACCCGTGAATCAGCTGAGGGAGAGAGTTAGTAAGGATGTGGAAGGACGGGAGAGAAGTGAAAAGAGGAGGTGGCACTCCAGGGGATAGGAAATCATCCCGCCAGGAAGAAATTAAAGACTTAGATAACTTATGGGCAAGAATAAAGGAGGAATTTAAGCAAAATGAGTTATATATGGAAAACAAACTGGGAGAAGTGCAGGAGATGATTGATAAGAAGATCGAAGGTGTGGTTGGAGAACTCTCAACCAAGATTCAAGAGTTATCTGCTAAATCCAAAATAGTTGAGGAATCTAACAAAAGATTGCAGAAAGAGGTGAGAGAACAGAAAAAGGACTCGGTTAGGATGAAAGAGGAGCTAAGAGAAATAAATATATCACAAGATAAGATTTGGGACAACCTGGCCATGGCAGAAATGCGACAAAAACAGCTCCACCTCAAATTTAGGGGGGTAGCCGAGGAAAGAAATGAGGATATTAAAGGGAAAATGATTAAGGAACTATCCAGGTGGTTGGGTTTAAAAGAGGAAGAGGTGGCCCTGGCGGTAGAGAATATATTTAGACTGACAAAACCCCCACACTTAAAAGTTAATAGATTCCTGGGGGATTGCTTAGTGATCCTTAACTCATTGGAGATGAAAAATCTGATTTTAAGAACGAGCTACCATAATAAATTAAGAATTGACGGCAGGCCTATTGTTATTTACAAAGAAATACCAGTTAGGCTGTTACGTAAAAGAGAAGGGTATAAACGGCTGGTGGCAGTCTTGAAGAGGAATGGTATCCAATTTAGATGGGAATTCCCAGAGGGGATCACCTTTTTCTACAAAGATAAAAAATTTAGATTGATGGACTTACAGGAGGTGGAGAAGTTTATGAGAAGGTATGAGAAAGATCTTGGGAAGGTAGAGAACAGAATGAGGGTTAGAGAGGTCGGAGAGGAGGAAGAGAGAGAGAGAGGCCAGGAGAGAGGGCAGGGGAAAGAGGAGAAGGGGGAAGAATCAGGAGAAGATGAAGATGAGGCCGTGGTGGGAGAAGAGGCGGCAGGAGAGGAGGAGTCTCCAGGAAACAAAGGCGCCAGTTTATAATTTGTGAGCTTGACCAGAGGGTTTTTAACAGTTAAAGGTAGATTATAGCTGACACATTAAAATTTTTGTCTTGGAATGTGAATGGGCTGAATGAAAAGGTTAAGAGGAATAAAATTGAGAAAGCTTTGAAAAATAAGAAATATGATGTGATTTGTTTTCAGGAAACCCATATTGCTAAGAAGCATAAGCATATTCTGGTGAATAAAAGATTGGGAGTAGAATTTGTTAACTCGGAGATAAATAAGAAAAAAGGGGTGGTGATATATGTTAAAGAAAAGTGGGCCCCAGTATTAATTTGTAAAGATGATGAAGGAAGAATATTGGGAATTCAATTAAATTATTGGGGGGGAAAGATTAACGTTGTAACGGTTTATGCACCGAACACAAATAGAATGGAGTTTTTTGAGAAATTAGAACGTATCTTATTAGAATTGGAAGATCATAAATTAATTTTGTTGGGGGACATGAACGGGGTACCGGTACCAGAAATGGATAGAAGCGAAAAGAAGGGGAGGTCAGACCGAGGGAAACTTCCGAAATCTTTTAGTGATATGGCAGAGAATTTAGCATTAATTGATATATGGAGGTATAAAAACCCGAATAGTAAGCAGTTTACCCATTACTCTGAGCCCCACAAGAGCTGGGGCAGAATTGATCAGATCTGGGCATCAACCGCAATTTCGTTGAATGCAATAAAATGTGAAATTCAACCTAGGACCCTTTCAGATCACTGCCCCTTGGCCTTGGAAATAAAAAATGTAGTAAAAGGACAGTATAGGTGGAGGATGAATGATCATTTATTTGAAATTGACGAGGTAACGGAGAAGGCTAAAAGTACCCTGAAAGATTATTTTGATTTAAATTTGAACGGAGACACCCCTATAGATATAGCTTGGGACGCTGGGAAGGCGGTCCTAAGGGGCTTTTTAATACAACAAAATAGCTATAGAAGGAAACTCAGGGAACAAAAGAAAGAACAAATCCTCACCCAATTAAGAGACTGTGAGAGGAAATTAATTACAAATCCGGGAGATGAAGTGAGTATTCAAGTGTCTAAAGTACTACAGTCTCAATACTCGGCCATATTAAATCAGGAGGTAGAACGGAAAATCAAATATACGAGGCAGAAATATTTTGAGTCGGCAAATAAGATGGGAAAATTATTAGCATGGCAGTTAAGAAAAAGGAATAAACAAAAGGTGATTAATAAGCTCACAACGGAAGATAATACGACCGAAGACCCAGATGAGATAGAAAGAAGGTTTATCCAATATTTCGAGAAGCTGTACGAAAAAGGAGAGGAAGCCAGTATCGAAATAAGAAATTATTTGGACCAAGGTGGGGGTAGATACCTAACAGAAGATGATAGTCTGCAACTTAATAAGAATATTACAATAGAGGAGGTGAAGGAGGCTATTAATAGGATGAAGCCCGGTAAGGCTCCGGGGCCGGACGGCTTGTCATCGAAGTATTATAAAACGTTAGGGGAATATTTAGCGCCGGTGCTTACGGACGTTATCAATAATATCCTTCAAGGAGGAAGGGCCCCTGATTCCTGGAAGGAGGCATTCATTACTTTAATACCAAAAACGGAAAAGGAAAAAGCAGATATAAGAAATTATAGGCCAATCTCATTGCTCAATAGTGACTATAAGATCTTCGCTGATATCATGGCTAATAGATTAAAGAAACATCTAAAGAAATACATTCATAAAGATCAAGCGGGATTTTTACCAAATAGGCAGCAGAAAGATAATGTCCGCCATATATTGAATATAATTGAATATCTAGATATGAGGACAGACATCCCTGCAGCCTTGATGTTTATTGATGCCGAGAAGGCCTTCGATAACGTTTCGTGGGAATTTTTATTACAATGTATGAAAACAGCGGGAATAGAAGGTCCTTATATGGAAGGCATCAAGGCCATATATTCAGGGCAACGGGCCAGGCTGATTATTAATAGTAATCTATCTAAGCCCTTCCCGATTATGAAGGGGACAAGACAGGGTTGCCCCCTGTCACCCCTGTTATTTATTATGGTTTTGGAGGTTATAGCAAATAAATTGAGGGAAACGTTAAATGTAAGAGGGATAAGAATTGGGCAAAAGGAATTTAAGTTAAAGGCGTACGCCGATGATCTGGTTTTGTCGATAGAGAATCCCCTGGACAGTGCTAGTTGTGCAATAGACCTGTTAGAGGATTTTGGCAAGCTGTCTGGATTTAAACTTAACAGGAAAAAAACTAAAATCTTAACAAAAAATTTGGACGCACAGGCAAAAATTAGGTTGGAGCAAAAGACAGGAATCCAGGTCGTGAATAGGGTAAAATACTTGGGAATCTGGTTATCACCGAAAAATATAAACCTAGTGGAAGATAACTATAATAAGATATGGCAGGAAATTAAGAAGGATTTAGATACTTGGCACAGGCTGAAGTTATCATGGACAGGAAGGATGGCTGCGATAAAGATGTGTGTTCTCCCGAAGTTATTGTTCCTATTTCAGAATATCCCAGTAATTAAGGGTACCACCTGCTTTAAGAGTTGGCAAAAAATCTTGGCTAAGTTTATATGGCAGGGAAAAAGAGCCAGAGTGAAGTTTAAATATCTTACGGACTCGAGAGATAGAGGCGGATTTGCAGTCCCGAATATAAAGCTTTATTATGAGGCAGTCTGCCTTTGTTGGATAAAGGAATGGGCCATTTTGAAGAATGCAGATTTGCTGGATTTAGAGGGCTTCGATATAAGATTTGGTTGGCATGCCTACTTGTGGCAGGAGAAAGGGAAGGTGCACAGGGGCTTTTCCAACCATATTATCAGAGGTCCGCTACTTGAAGTCTGGAATAGATATAAGAACGTGATTGAAAGGGGTACTCCCTGGTGGCTCTCCCCGTCTGACATTGTTAAAATTAAGAAATTAAATATGACAGATGAAAGGTGGACATATGAGGATTTATTAGTTAAATCGGAAGAGGGATGGAAAATTAAGCCTTATGAGGAGTTAAAGGATAAAATTAAGGAGTGGTTACACTTTCATCAAATCAATGCATTGTGGGGAGATCACAAAAAATTAGGGATGAGTGAAAAAAAATCGAAATATCAAGTGGAAATTCTGGAAGGCAACAATAAACTCCTCTCTAAGATGTACAAACAATTACTGGAATGGGACACTAAAGGGGACGTAGTGAAAGGTGCGATGGTAAAATGGGATAGGGATCTTGGGCACAAGGTGGATTATAATAAATGGCAGATATTGTGGAAAAAGGGTGTGAAATTCACGGCCTGTGCAACCCTCCGAGAAAATTTAGAAAAAATGATATATCGCTGGTATTTGACTCCGGCTAAGTTAGGAAAGATGTACAGGAATGCTGATAATCTATGTTGGAGATGCAGGGATAAGGTGGGAACTTTTTTTCATGTTTGGTGGACTTGTGATGTGGTTGAGAGATTCTGGGGGCAAATCTGGATTCTGGGGGCTTTTCACTCATAACTGATGTACGTCTTTTAGAGTGGGGTAGACTGTCTTCCTTTTTCTGATATTGCAGGATATTACTTTTAAGAAATCTTTTCATGTATTTTAAT
Source organism: Podarcis gaigeae (assembly GCF_964106915.1). Lineage (NCBI taxonomy): Eukaryota > Metazoa > Chordata > Lepidosauria > Squamata > Lacertidae > Podarcis > Podarcis gaigeae. Next base: position 29,329,927 of record NC_139683.1, on the reverse strand, counting down.
TTGGTATTGTATGTTTTTATTTTAAAAGATTGTAAGTTGGTTTGAGACTTTTATAGTAAGTGACAAATACATATAATAAAGAAGCAATAAAGAATGAGTGCTTCCACTGGAATGAATGGGGGAACACTTGTAAAAGAGGGAAGATGTGCAAACTGGACTTACAGCACTTGCAAGTGATCACTGAGTCAGGAAAATGCCATCTGTTTTCATCTGTATAACTGGAGGTATCTTCCTTTCTGTGTAACAAGAAATAGTCCTTCAATACAATTAAGGTACCTGTTACAAGAAATATTTCTGCCTGACTGTGTTTCTGTGTTTTCTTGTAAATGGTATGCTAATGGCCCCATACACTCTCTCTCTCTCGATATATATATCTCTCGAGATTATATATATATATATATAATAACTTTTATAAACCCTTCTCAACTCAATATTCAAATACTAAATTGGTGTATCCATCTCTTTCATTTATTTAAAATAATTTATTAGTCACCTTACAGTGCTCAAGGCAGCATGGAGTGAGTAATGAAATAAGCTCAACAGCAAAAACAAGAAAACCCAACCCTCGGAAAATCTGCATCAGTATAAACAAACAAGCTGATCTGAAAACCTGGTGAAAGAGATGTATTTTGTGCCTCTTCTGGAAGATTTAAAAAAAGGCAAGTTGTCCTACTCATGGCTGAGACAATCTTCCATTTAGATGGAACTTGGAGCAGGTAAAAAAAAAAAAAGCTGGCATTGGGGGTAGCACAAATAAAAAGAGCTGGTCTCTCAAATGTGCTGGATTGTGCTGTTGCTGTGGCTCATGGATACTCATACCATATGTTATGCTTAATTGTGTAGTTATATGAATGATCCATGACCACAATGAGTTACATTCTTCTCTGCAACAGCCTTCAGATACTTTTGATCACAACTCCCATCAGACCTAGGCTTTGCTTGTTGGGGCTGTTGGGAATTGTTGCTCAAACCACCTGGAGGACACTAGGCTGGTGAAACCTGCTCTGCAACATAGAAAAATGGGGGATCGTGGAAGCTGAAGGTCGCCAAAGAATAGAATAGAATAGAATAGAATAGAATAGAATAGAATAGAATAGAATAACAAAGAAAACATTACATGCACAAATCTCTTCATGCTTATCCGAATCCCTGGAGCTTCATGAAGGATAATGTTTCCACATGTGCAATGAAATATTAGATCCCTCAGTATTTGTGTAGTGGTGAGGGACACAGCGATCAATGGAATTGATACACTGGGTGCCACTGCATACAGAAAAATGACCCATCTCCATAAATGGGGATGTGTGATACAGTCAGGGGTGTACAAATATGCCCATGATTAGAAACATCATTTTCCAAATACAAGATACCTGGGACTACAGTAGCACTCATCATACAAGATTGGTGAGGCAGTGGTATTTACATGACCTCCTGGCATCTGTGTCACTGTGGTTTATTGGGACAGTGAGGTCAGGATGGTGCAAATGCACTGGCAGACCCAATCTGGTACTCCTGACAGTGTGTTTGCACCGCACCACCACCTCACCCCCTCCCACTCTTGGTATGCTGCAGAGGCGCCAGAGACAGGAGGGCAGATTAGCACTGCCACCTCACCCTGCTAACTACTACTGTGTTATGATGCTCTCTCATGTCAAACCAAACCACTGAGCACCTAAGCCAGTATTGTCTGTTCTAACTGGAAGTTGCTCTCTGAGCTTTTGGCAAAGTATTTTTCATTCCTGCTGCATGCAATTCTTTAAACTGGAGGTGCTATAGATTGAACTTAGGGCTTTATGCATGCAAAGTGTGTGTTCTACCAATGGGCCATAAATAGAAAAGAGAAAGCATTTGCATTTCAAATGGTCTAATGTTTCTATGTATTACAGAAATACAGAAATAGCAAGAGAAATTTATTGTATGTATGATGGATGGTAAAATTGTTCAGCTGCACAGAGATGCAGAAAAAGGAATACAAGGTACAGAAGTGCCAAGATTTTCAAGCAGGAAGCATTTGTTCTGTAGAAATATTTGGTTCACCAGAAGAGAGAAAAAATGTTGTTCCAGTGAAATCACCTTTGGCTTTGGTTTTTAAAAAGACCAACCAGATTAAGTGTAGAGTGAGCAATGAATTTGATGTAAGGAAAGGGCTGCAAAAAATATTTTAATTTCTTCAAAATAACACAGGTTCTGAGATTTGTGAGTTAAGGGAGATATAAATTAAAATAATTTTCTCAGTGCAATAGGACTTACTTCTGAATAGACATGTATAGGATTGTACTGCTAGGGTGCAATCCTATGGTGCCTGGAAAGGATCTCGGAGGCATTAGGACAGATCTGATTTTCCTCTCCAAAATGGAGACAGATCTCTGATTTCAGAGAGGGAAATCCCCCTACGTGGCCACTATAGTAACCTGAAACTCTTTGACCTAACTGGCATCATTAGAGTGTCAATGTTAGTATAGTCCAAAAGGGTATTGTCAGGGACAGTTCAGGGATGTGCCAGAAGGACAATGAAAATGAATTGGGTCCAAAGGACTCAAAGCCACCCAAATCCCTGACACGCCCCCATACCTGGGAGATATTTAGGGATGTTAAATATCTCCCAGGAATTCCCCCCCCCCACAGTTTTCCCATTTCCAGAGAGCAGTTTAAATGGGTGGGTGTGAAATAGACAGAGGAGTGTAAGAGCACTTCTCTAACTTCAATTCTGCCTTGGTGGCAGAGCTCAGGATAAGACCATTCAGTCACATCAGAATTTGCCTTCTCTTCCGCCATATCACCATTCTTGGAATTGCCATTTTAGTAACTCAAATCCTCTTCATCAGAATATCCTAATGAGGGCAAATATCTTATATTAAATCACCCCATAACAATACATACAATCATGTTTTATCATGTTTTTAATATTCTGTTGGGAGCCACCCAGAGTGGCTGGAGAGGCTCAGCCAGATGGGCGGGTTTAAGAAATAAATTATTATGATAAATTATTATTATGACATAGCAATAGATCCCTCCATTAGTATACATTTTCCTAATCATTACTTCTATAAAGTATAAGACCTGAAAATCTTGTTCCTGGAATACAGGGCAGCAGATGGACCAAGCATACAACTCTCATGCACCTATTAAAATGTGGCATGAGCAAAACTGACATATATCCATAGCCATATGTGCACAATTATTTCTTTATTTAGTATTTTCTGGGCACATAACCCCTCACAATGCAACGGTCAGCTAGGAAGGGGCTATAGTTCAGAGGTTGAGCATAGACTTTATATGGAGAAGGTCTCAAGTTTAATTCCACAGATCTCCAGGTAGAGTTGAGTCCCTAGAGACCCATTGCTTGTCAGCTGACTTGGTATCCAGAGTCCAATTCAGCAATCCTGATTGGACCACAGGCAGAACCTAACTGTGCTGTGCCCAACGTGATCCAATCTGCACTCTGAACCAAAACATAGCCTTGCACAGTCCCAGGATCAGGTGGCAAGGAAGAGAGAGAGTTGGAGTCTCACCTGCATCTTCTCCTTCTCTCCCTCTCTCCTCAACTGCATATTTAATATCCTCCCACATTCTTTTGACAGCTTAAGATCACTCCAGGTGGACCCAACCCAATCAGTGCTGATCCAGGGCAGTCTTGATGTACCCTAGAGAAATCCCAGATCAGCTTCAGGATCCAGGATATATCTGAATCAAGTGCACACCCCTAGTCAGTATGTTCCTTATAGATACAACAGAAATATCACCAGTTTGAGAGAGGCTCTGAATGACTTCACGGGATGTCATCTGCCAGTGACCTTGACTAAAATATGATTCAAGCATTACTGGCTTGTCAGGATCTCCACCCTGCCAAATGCCTATGCTAACTGATGCTTATCAGCTCTGCTGCTACTATAGAGAATGGGAAAGAAAGGCAGGACATTGACTCATCCTTTTGTCCTCTGCCTGTCCAGGGGAGGGGGTCAATCTTAAGCCTATAGTTTTGGAGTCAGGCTGATAGAAAGGCACAGGACTTGCTACCTGTAGGAAATTGGTTACAGGTAGGTAGCAGTGTTGGTCTGCCGTAGTCAAAACAAAATAAAAAAATTCCTTCCAGTAGCACCTTAGAGATCAACAAAGTTTGTTATTGGTATGAGCTTTCGTGTACATGCACAATTATTCAGAAAAAAGATCACACCAATAGCAAACTTAGCTGGTCTCTAATTTTGTAGGAAATTGTGATGGCAAGAAGGGAATTCTATTGGAGTGTTGAATGGTTAATGCTGTGAATCTTCACCGATGCGCAACCATAGGCGTCTACTTTATATTTTATTTTTAGGTAGAAGGTTCATGTGCATTGGGATGTACATGGATGCTGCCCACATCACATATATTCATGGCAAGGGTTGAACACACACACACACACTCTCCATCATTTGTATATATAGTGTCAGGCTTTGGGGAATCAGATTCCTCCCCTGGTGGCAGTCAATAAGCAGATCAAATGAAAGGAGTGTTCTTACCAGTTAGTTTCTTCAAGAATCACAGTGTGAGACAAAGGAATGCATATCTCTTCTAGGAAAGGCGTTGTTCCCAGTACAGGCTCACCCCCTCTGTCCCCATTAATCTACATCACTCCTACATTGGGTAATCTGAGCTTGTTGCCTCTGTGCTCTCTGTTCTATCACTCTCAGAGTGCATCTAGTCTTAGGCAAAGGGGGGTCAGGAATGCTGTCCAAAGATACTGACTCTGCCAACTTTCTCTCTCCTGGTGTTTCCTCTTCTAGCTGTTCCTCACCCAGTATTTGCCAGCTTCCTCCCTCTGGACTATGCCCCTCTGCAAACCACTGTTCTAAATCAATACTGTCCTCCTGCCCTTAGGAAGGCTCAGGAGAAGAGGCACGGCTCCCACCATTCCTCCTCAGTCCAGCCCCTGACATATAGCCACCTTGAGTATCGGGTACAAAAAGGCACAATATGCATTTATAAGACAAAATAGATGATAAGAGCCCCGGCGAGTGAGTGTTCAAGTCCAGTTGCAAGTCCAGTACCTAGGAACATAGGATACTGCCTTATATTGAGTCAGACTATCAGTGCCTCTGGTTTAGTATTGCCCACATGGAGTGGCAGCAGCTCTCCTGGGTTTCAGGCAGGAAGTCTCTCTCAAGAGACCAGTGTGGTGTAGTGGTTAAGAGCGGTGTACTCGTGATCTGGTGAACCGGGTTCGCTTCCCCGCTCCTCCACATGCAGCTGCTGGGTGACCTTGGACTAGTCACACTTCTCTGAAGTCTCTCAGCCCCACTCACCTCACAGAGTGTTTGTGTGAGGTTTGGTGTTTATAGGGTTAACCTCTATGTGTCCTGCATCTGGGGAGGTGCTGAGTTCTTTGTCTGTGAAGTTACTTTCACTTCTCAACAGAGAAGGAGCAGAGACACATGTGATGGCTGCTGTCTCTGACGGTGTTTGTTATGTTATCTGTCTGATGTAAATAAAAGCTGTTCAGTTTAGAAAGAAACAGCGTATGGACTCTCTCTTCACTCACACATCAAGCACGCACTGCCACTCTGCTACTGGCTGGGAATTCTGGAGCAGTGGAAACGTATGGAACCCAGTCAGCTGTTCAACAGTTTGTTGTGGGGGAGGAAGGGAAAGGAGAATGTTAGCTGCTTTGAGACTCCTTCGGATATCAAATCCAAACTACTCTTCTTCTTCTTCTTCTTCTTCTTCTTCTTCTTCTTCTTCTTCTTCTTCTTCTTCTTCTCAACCCTACCTGGAGATCTCCAGTATTGAACTTGGTACCTTTTGAACACAAAGCATGTGTTCTGCCAATGAGTCATGACCCTTTCCCAAGCAAACTCACTATGGTGCATAATTATTGTGTTTGGCTGGCTTTCACAGAGGCTTACGATTGAATTTGACACCCTCTTTGTAGTACAGAATATTGTTTTTAGCCATATCTCCCCTGCACAATACACATTGTTCTTTGACATTGAGCAATGATTGCATATACTCATAATATAGTTCAAGTAGTGCAGTTCAAACATCTAATATTCTCCACACGATTTTCAAATTATTTGCATGTTATAATTAGCAGGCTGGAGACTTGGCATTTCAAAGTTGAGAGAAAGGTCACGTTTGCTTATTTTCTGCACTTCACCACACAGCAGTTTGTAATCCAAAACACGTGTGAGGCCCAAGAACATGGCCATATAAAAAGGCAATACTTGCTGCTAATAGCCCCATTCAATTTTAAATGAATTTTAGAACAAATGGCCATTTAGTTAAAATGCACAATATAACTACATAGTTGGTTTTTAAAACAAAAAAACCACCCTGATTTTCCTTATACTGAAAATTTATTTAACCAGGATGAAATGAAGGCACTTTATAGGTCAAGCCTCAGCATGTTTACTCAGAGGTAATCCCCTTTGAGTTGAATAGGACATACTCCCAGATAAGTCTACTTATGATTGCAGACATATAGAACAACCCAGACTTCCCCTCCTTGCTGGTGGGGCATTATGGAATGGGTGGGGGTCACCACTACATCTGCAGCCCTGCCACATATAGCAGCTAGGGCAGAGAGTATCAGGCAGCAATACTGCTGCATCAACTTGGAGCTGGCAAGCAATTGGACCAGGATTTGTTCCAATGGCATTAGGGGCCAGCTGTGAGTATGAACATAAGAAGCAAACTTGGTACAATTTTCCCCAAATGGGTGCCAGTAGAGGTGGTGGAGTGGAGTGCAGGCAGGGCGCCTGCATTGGTGCCACCTCATGGGCTTCTGCCACCTGAGCCAGTAGCCTCAACCTGCTTAACAGCTGGGCCGGCTCTGCTACAATATACAGCCATACCTCGTGTTGCATGGATCCTCAGGTTTTTTGCATTGGGTCACCCCAAATTCACCATCAGATCACATAGCATGTCCATGGCTATAGCATGCACCAAAAAATCACGCATCCATTGTTTTGTGGGGCCGCAATGGTGCAAAAACATGGTTACAAAGCACGGATCTACATGGATTTTGCATTGGGCTACCCCAAACTCACCATCAAATCACATATCATGTCATGGTCACAGCATGAACCATAAAAATCATACATCCACTGTTTCGTTCAGAATTTTTTTTTTCTTCCTCTAAAAACTAGGTGCATCTTATGGAGCGAGAAATACATTAGTTTTAGCTATAGACAAAGCTCTTAGAATTTGGCAGAGTCAGAAATCTAATAAAGAGATTGTGTTTAGTACAAGCTGCACCTGTTATCTATATAGTGCAGTTTAAAATCTGAAGCAATGGGGTCATGCTACATTATGATGTATGATATAGAAGCAACGCTTTTACTTCCATTAATGCATCCAGTTTTAATGCACAAGTGGTTTAACAGATGTAGTGGGAGGGGGCTCCTGTGTGCTCTGGATTCCAGTACAATACAACATTTTGGTAAAAATATGATCGGTTTAGGAAAACTGAACCTATGTGCAAAAAAATAGAATACATACTGTAAAAAGCACCATTACAAAACTTTACATCTAAAAATTAAATCTGAAACACAACTGAGTACTGTATATCTGAATCCTACAAAACAGTAAAAAATAAACACTTCTGGGTTCGCCACCTGTGCATGCACAGAAGCGATCTGCATGCTTCGTGCACATGCAGAAGTGATCTGCGTGCTTCATGCATGCGCAGAAGCACTCGATTGTGCTGTGTACATGCGCTGAAGAGGCGCTCTAGTTGCAGACTTTTCAGGGGTGCGAATGGATTAAGTCCGCAACTAAAGGTACCACTGTACCAGGGGAGTTCGGTCCTGCCCAACAGGGTCATCAGCCCCAGGTGACCAGTGCTGTGGAATAGAAGGCATGCCTGCACCCCTGCCTGAATCTCTCACTATCTCTTGGGGAAATCCTATTCCTTCTCCCTTCCTGCTGGAGAAGCCTGGCTAGAGAAAGTACAGAAACTTTTGAACTTCAAAAGAAAATGTCCTTGCCTGAGGACTTCCAAACCTCAACGGCCTGAGCAGAGAGAGCAGACTTCTTTGTTCAAAGGAAGACTCACAGCAGCATCTTTCAGGCAGGCATAAAGTTTAATGCTTTAATTGTGCAGAGTTAGTTGTGAAATGCTAATGGTCATTTGCCCCGAGGCTCTTGACAAGCTTTTAAACTTTTCAAGGTGATCAGTATACTCATTCAGTACAGTAGGAAAAACACCACAAAGGTGCACTGCGCTGGCAGATCTGACTCACTCTCTTAGGCTGCATTCACACTCCAGTTTATTGTGTTCCCAACTAACTGTTAATTTCCACATTGTATTTGAGCTTTCATGTGATGTAAAAACTACTTCTGGAAATCTAGCAGAATACAGTAGAAGTTTAGCACTCAGCAAAAGAAGATCACCTCCCCTTATTGAAAACACTTCTACTCCATAATTTCCCTTGAAAAGAATCCTCCTATAAGGATGCTTTTTCCCCAGGCCTAATTACTGGGTGAGACAGCCATTGGTGGGGTGCTATTCTCCTCCCCCACTAAAAATACACCCTACCCCACAATTAGTCTTAAAAAAAATTGATATTATTGGTTCCAATTGAACTTTTTCTTTTCAAACTTACAGGTACAGGGGCGGGGACGATATTTCGGAGGGACTGGTTAACTGTCACCTTCCCAGCTACAGTATCCATAAAGACAGTGCTATTTTTTTTTTAGAGAAAGAGATGCCAAAACTCACCATGAATGCCTCCCTTGTTTTGTTATAATAGCAGCGGCTTCTACCTGAGAGGTACCAGAACTGATTTCTGGTGAGTTCTGGCTGAAAAAAACCCTGCATAAAGATCACACATTTCTGGCAATTAGGCTTTTAAAAAGCTAAACTACCTATGCAAAGAAGAGTTTGCATGCCTATATGTGCTTGTGTATTCGTTGCATGTAGCATGTGAGCATGCTTTTATTTATGCATGTATGACAGACAAAGCATGCTGCATTTTGTATGTATCTGTGTATGCCGTACACACATATGTGTGCTTATGAAAAGGGCTCCCCATCCCAGCTTTGGGCCTTTCATCCAAATTGAACTTCTAACACTTTTTAATTCTTCTGCTCACTGCCTGTTACATGAGTGACTATGCTCCTGAATGTAGAGCAGCGTTGGCTGAATAATACATTCTGTACAATGTTTTCTACTTTGTTCAAGCGACTGTACCGAAAGTATCCTTTCAAAATGTGTAGGATTATGACGGATGGGTAGTTAACAAGCGGCCTGCCCCCCCCCCCCCAGCTTCTGTAGATATTTTTCCTCCAGGCAGATTTTAACCTGTTTTGCCTGGCCACTATGAAAACTAAATATAAACTGATGGAAGAATGCCTCAGAGTGCCATTTTCCAGGGGAAAGATGTGAACACAGGAAGAGTTAAGCACTACAACCACCTACCCTGAAAGTGTCCTCTCAGCCCCTCATAAGCAATACCTTAGTATGAGAAAACCTATCTGATGAGGTAACACTGAGTACAGTCGTACCTCGGTTTTAAAATGCCTTGGGAGTCAAACATTTTGGCTACTGAACAATCAAAATCCGTAAGCGATTGTTCTGGTTTTTGAACATGACTTCCGTGGCTTCTGACTGGCTGCAGGAGCTTCCTACAGCCAATCGGAAGCCACACCTTGGTTTCTGAACATTTTGGAAGTCGAACAGACTTCCGGAACAGATTCCGTTCGACTTCCAAGGTACAACTGTACTGTGCTAAGATCAGCACCGCCAGGACTCCAGCATCCAAAGCCCTGAGACTCAGTGGACTGTGACATCACCATGGAGGATAAAACCACAAAGGTGTCCACTCTAGAAAGACAGCAATCTAGTACTGAGGCAAAACTCAAAGATGTAAAGGCCCAGGTTGGATCTAGACACATCAAAGAAGTGATTCAGCTAAACGCGTTGTAAACTCATACATGGAAATCCAGTATGCAAAAACAGGACTCCACAGCGCCATCTGGTGTCACAGTGTTATATTGCATATACAACACATCTAAAGCACTTTTTCTTTACCAATCTAGCTGAGTCCCCAGAAAAATGGGGGGGGGGGAGCAAGAGATTAGCAAATATATATTCTTCATTAGGAGGTGATTAACCCCCCCACCAATCTTTTTTCAAATACCAAGGATTTCTGCCTGAGCTAAAAACAAACAAGCAAACATATCATCATCGTTTCCTTGTATGCCACCTTTCCATAATTGTAAACTCAAGGAAGCTTACAACATGAAAAGACTTACTTAATTACAAAAAAATATATAACAAAAGTAGTCACAAGCAATAAATTAAACATATCCAAATGTACATGAGAAAATTAAATAATCCCCACATATGTCATAAGATCTAAAAATTCAGATTCATAAAATTAATATCAATAACAACAAAATCAACATGTCCAAAATTAAATCTTTAGCCCAACAAAATGCCCTAAACTATACCCCACTGCAAAAGTGGAAACATCCTGAGAAGCAGGTTTGATAGGACTCATAACAAATAAGGTCTCTGACCTCATTGGCAGCCTCAGCTTTTGTAGCTGGAGCCAGTCAGTCAGTTAGTAAAACATTGCTGACAGTTCCATTCCACCTGCTCTGCAATAGCTTGTCCCATGCTAGTATAAACCCTGAAGGTGTGTGCACTTTTGGCTACAGAGATATCTGGAAAAACCATAATTGTCCTACAGTAAGTTGTCTACAGTTCAAAATGAGGCTCATCAGGAGCTGGCTGCATGGAAGAAGGTAGCATGTGGCTTATTGGGAGGAACAGGGAAAGGGGTGAGTTGGTGGGGGTGGATTAGGGTGGATTTCCCTACTGTTTCTATTTATTGCTTCTTTATTATATGATGTATATCCTACCCTTCACCCTAGGTCATCTCGGAGTGGGTACAAACAGTTGAAAAGACAGCAAACAGTTAAGAACAATTCATAAAATACAATTAGCATCACAGCAACTACCGTAATTCATCAGCCAAATACTAGGCATTAAAATATCTAGCAGGAGAGATCCTAAAGTATCTTGGAATGCAAGCTTGGGGCAGCTGTCTTGACTTTTATCACCTCGTCTGTAACACCTTATTCTGCTGTAGCATCTTTTGGTGCTTAAAAATGCTTTTTATATGTAAATCATTTCTAAGGCCTGAATGGATCATTTTCCCATCGACAACTCCTTGAAAACAGCAGTTTATATTGACAATCAGTGGCATTTACTGATTCTGCGGACATTTGAGTTGTGCACAGGTGCTATCAATTTTTAATGAATTCTCAAAATCATATTCCACATAGAGAAGTATTAAGTTAATACGCACACAGTAGCAGGACACATAGAGCATAAAAATGATACAATGAAAAATATTGACCTGGAAACAACTACTCAAAGGCATCTCCATAAATGCTTTTCTTTCCCAAAGGCTTACTCTGTGTTCTGGAGCTGACCTGGTCATGCAACAACCATGATCTCCAGATCCATTGCAAGGTGACAGCAGCTTCTATAGACAGACTGTTTCAATACAACACCAACTGTAGTCCTGATTTTCAGCAACTCTGACTTTGCTTATAACCCTTGGGAGTTCCCTAGGGTTATAGGAGGCTATAGGAGGCAATCCTACACAGAATTTACCTAGGAGAAAGTCCCATGGAACTCAATAGGATCTTTAGGAGGTGTTGAAAAGCCATCACTGAGTGGGTTCCCTTGAGGATTCCCTGATCATTACATGCTTACAGGAGTGTATTATACAGACGCTAGTTCCTTAATGTAGCTGGAGAAAATAATTAACATTTCAGGTCTAGGGAATCTACATTAGACAGCCGACTTTGGAACATCATCTGGAGATGCTCATTTTTAGAGTGGTGAGTGGAAGAGTTCCAAAAAAGATTATTTGCAACTATGTAATCTGTAAGAGATATATCTGATAGGATTTTCTTACACAGTACAACACTTGATATATTAGCTTGATATATTAGCAGGGGGGAGGGGGAGGAAGGAAAGAAAAGCCTTTTTACTACTGGATTTATGATGATGATAATTTGGTTTAAAGCATTTTTTTAAAAAAAATTCAAGGCAGTGAACAAAGAAAATATCCAAAACAAGCCCCAAATTACAATGTATTAAAAATCAGTTACACCAATACAAAATCTGCAGTAGCAAAAACAAGTCAATGAAACTCATCAATAACGGCCTGCTAACTAAAGATTAGCAATTGCTTGGGTGAGTAAATGGATCTTTAAGAGATGCTGAAATGATGATACAATGACACTCAGCTAACCTAAAGCAGGAGATTATTCCAGTGGCTGTGCACTATGCCGTAAAAATAACCCACCCTGACTGCTGCAAGCTGCACCTGCACAGGTGGAAGACAAAACAGGAGGTTCTGATTTTAGATCTCAGTGAATGTACAGACCTATGTGGGAGAAGACTTTCTCTTGGTAAGTTGTTTATAGGTTAATGACAACACCAGTAGCAAACTGGCAATCAACACAGTACCTTGGAGCAAAGGTGTAACATGGGATTGCAAAAGGTCACCCTAGTCAACAACTTAACTGCTATGTTCTGCACCACAAAAGAGCCTTCAAAAGCCAAACTTCTCTAAATTCTGCAATGTGGTTCTCCAGCCGTATAATGTGTAAAAAAAACACACAGAGACAACATATTAGTGAAAATATTATACAAAAATGAATTGCGTTAGAAGAAATTGCATTGCAGTAGTGTGTATATTGGGAAATCTTGCATACAGATATGTGTATAGTGAAGAAAATTCGCACAAAAATGCTGATGGATTTTCATGAGGATTTTAAAAAAACAAATCACAAACTTATAGGGGAATGTGGAGAACTGAACATAAAACTGGAAAATTGAAAGGCAGAGAGAAACCAACACTGGCAGATTCACCCATCCCTAGCTGAAACACAGCAGCCATACCACCAGCAAGCTCTTCTCCACATGGGTCCAGCCCCCATGTCCCATGCCCGATTGAGCTTGCAGGCAAGGCCCGCCCCCGATGGTGGTCCAGCACTGCTGGAGGAGGGTGTTGCCAAGCAACCGTCCCCTTCCCCAGCCATACAGGAAGATGGAGGTTCCCCACCCCCACCCCACAACCGGCTGCAGCCATGCCATGTAGCAAAGTCCACTCCCTTGGAGCCCCAGGTGTGTGGGCAATCCCAGTTACATCCCTTTCTGACCCCCTTCTAGCACTTTAAAAAGCTGCAGATAAGTAGAAAAATGTATCACTGTGCCAAAGGGGAGCGTTAACATTCACAGGGATCTTCTGACAAAGGGTTGCCAGATTGTAAACTAGAGATCGTGCTTGTACCTTTAAAGGATTAAAGCAATGAGAGAAGATGGAGGCACAGGGATTAATTCCTATATTGGTTTATTATTTCTGAACGAATGCTTATATCTAAATGCCTGCACTCCCTTTCCACTAGCCAGAACGGGAGTATCATAACAGAATATAATACTGAATTATCTTAATTCATTAATAGCTTTCTTCTCTTTTGTGGATAACATTGGATAGATGAGGTCAAAGGAATTATAGATAATCCTCTTGTCCCTAGGCACTAGAGAGAAGCCGATTCCAATTGTAAATTTGAAGTATTCAAGTACAACAACTTTATTTTCATGATCCTGAACTGAGCCTTAGGCTCTTCATCCTGAACATGTAAAATAATTGAACAGTAAGGTGCTAACAAGACTTACACCTTAAAATGTTGTAAGTTTCCAATTTCCTTTGACTACATTTGTTATGTCTGAGTGATAATGAAGTCGGTAATTATAACAAGCTTCTTTACATTAGCACTCAGGCTGACTGCCGTAGTTGCTGAGAAAGCCACTTTTGATGTTTCGGATTCCAGGATGGGAGTTTCATAGTGAATATAACGCAAAGAGTGGTGCTTTATATTATGAATACCTAGAGAAAACCCAGGGATCTGTCTAACTCTGGCCACATCTCTCTCACTCTGGTGAGACACTATAAATTTAAAGCATTACTCTACCACTTAACAATGGTATAGGAGAGCCCTATTCCCCTCACAGAGCTACAATTCTTCAAGTGGTTTAGCAGTCAATCCCTCATCCCAGGAAACATTAGGAATTGTCCCTTGACAATTCTCTGCATCCTTAACAAGCTATACTTCCCAGAATTCTTTTGTGGAAGCCATGACTGTTAGTGATGTAAGAGTGCTTTAAATCCTTGATGTGGATGTGGCTTCTACACACAGTATTTTAAGTGTGGACACATCCTCGATTTATATAAAGGCATTACGTTGTGGACAGTTTTATTTTCAGTCTCTTTCCTCATCATTTTGAGCGCTAAATTTGCCTTTTTCGTAGCTGCTGCACACTAGAAGAAGAAGAAGAGTTTGGATTGGATATCCCACTTTATCGCTACCCGAAGGAGTCTCAAAGCGGCTAACATTCTCCTTTCCCTTCCTCCCCCACAAGCAACACTCTGTGAGGTGAGTGAGGCTGAGAAGAAGAGTTTGGATTTGATATCCCGCTTTACCACTACCCGGAGTCTCAAAGCAGCTAACATTCTCCTTTCCCTTCCTCCCCCACAACAAACACTCTGTGAGGTGAGTAGGGCTGAGAGACTTCAGAGAAGTGTGACTGGCCCAAGGTCACCCAGCAGCTGCATGTGGAGGAGCGGGGAAGCGAACCCGGTTCACCAGATTACGAGTCCACTGCTCTTAACCACTACACCACACTGGCTCTCATACAAGGTCAGTATGTTCACTGAGCTATCCACCATGACCCTGAGATCTCTCCCTTTTGGGGGGGGGGGTTAGTCATCACACACTATGACCTCATCAGTGTATATGTGGAGTTAAGGGTTTTTTTGCTCCAATGTGTGTCATTTTGCATTTCTGGACACTGAGCCTTGTTTATCATTGGTGCATTAAACCCAATATCATTCTGCCTGACAGCAGCTCTCCAGCGCTCATTGAAACAATACTTTTAAAATCACCTGGCATCCAAGGCCCCCATCCAAGGCACACATTTGTCTCTTTGTGTTACATTCTTCAAATAGCCTCACAAATGATGCCCCAAAAGAGCATCATATGGGCATTATTTATTTCTCTCTCTCTCTCTCTCTCTCTCTCTCTCTCTCTCTCTCTCTGACACACAAATGCATACAGAGAGACTGTCAGCATCACAGGCATTGTGGTATCAATGTCATATATCATTAAGGGAAAGATAAACAGAGATGCATCCTACAATACTGTTTAATATTTTAAATTACAGCCTGAAACAATAATGTGTTATCTGATTGATGAGCTTTTTTTTTTTTAAGCCTCATGTCAGTAATGATAAAGCTCTGTAAGGCATTCTTTTTATCTAATGACAGATCTTAAATGAATGGAAATAAATATTAATGGATTTTTTTTTGTTCCAATACTTGTTTCTCTCATTAACATAATGAGGGAAATGAAGAAGTGTGTGCTTTTATTTTAAGTTTGATAAGGTCACCTACCAGCAGAATAATCCTTTGTTTAATTTGGATGTTAAAGGTAGACTGAATAGATCAAGCAAAAGGAAAACAGAGTTTTAGACTTATGTATCATATTTTGCACCAGAAACAGGGATAATTTAGGTGACCCAGCAATTACAAAAATTATGGATATCCTTTTTTTATTATTGGGGCTCATTCCTTTGTGCAGACCTTTTTCCTTGATCTGCTGCAATCCTAACCCCACTTACCTGGGAGTAAGCCCCATTGAATTCACTGGTATTTACTCACGGAACTTATTGGGACTTACTTATGAGTAGTCATGTCTAGGATTGCACTGTTCATTATATATCCACATCACTTGCAACTGAACCCTAATCATGTAGTTGATTGGACCATGACTGCATATCCAAAGCAATGCATATTCTGTGACCTGAAACATAATGGGTTTAAAATCATAACTTATCTGTCAATCCATTGCACTTTTCATGGCTTCAGATAAGCCTGATCAGTGTGCTACACTTGGGTAGGAAAGGGAAGATGTGAGCATTCATTAATGAGCAATGACAGTCCAGCTCTCATCACTTCTCTGCACTACCATTTTAGAATACTGGTTTGTCTAAAACGTTTAGAACACAGGCTTGTCTAAAACTAAAACCGATTACTACACCAAACATAAGTAACATCAGATCATATACTTATTAGAACCAATCAAAAATAATAATGAATCCAAGCAGGCACTCTCAGTTTACATGTATGCCTTTAACGAAATAAACACCATAGCCATCTCTGCATTTGACAGAAACATTTCAAAGTTATGGGGGTTCCTTGGTCTTGGGAACAATCGTCAGCAAGTCCTCTGCCTGGGTACACAAGGAGTTTTCCATTTATTTATTTAAATTTATAGCCCAGCCTCCTTGAGTGGGTCCCAGGGCATCTTACAACAATAAAATTACAAAGAATGATTCAAAACATTATAATATATTACAGAAAGTAGATAAAACCAGCAATATAAAAACTTCATAAGAGTACCTGCCAAAAACCTGGATGCTTTTTCTAAGAAGTCTCGCGTTTTCTGAATGGATGTAAAGAGGGAGACTGCCTGATTTCTCCTCAGCGCGCGTTCCATAGCTGGAGAAGTCCAAGAATGCACCCTTCCTTATACAGTGGTACCTCGCAAGACGAATGCCTCGCAAGATGAAAAATGCGCAAGACGAAAGGGTTTTTCGTTTTTTGAGTTGCTTTGCAAGACGATTTTCCCTATGGGCTTGCTTCGCAAGATGAAACGTCTTGCGAGTTTGTTTCCGTTTTCTTAAAACCGTTAATACCAGAGTGCATCCGTGCTTCGCAAGACAAAAATCCGCAAGACGAAGAAACTCGCAGAATGAATTAATTTCGTCTTGCGAGGCACCACTGTACAGTGGTACCTCGGGTTAAGTACTTAATTCGTTCCGGAAGTCCGTTCTTAACCTGAAACTGTTCTTAACCTGAGGTACCACTTTAGCTAATGGGGCCGCCCACTGCTGCCGCGCCGCCAGAGCACGATTTCTGTTCTCATCCTGAACCAAAGTTCTTAACCCGAGGTAATATTTCTAAGTTACCAGAGTCTGTAACCTGAAGCGTATGTAACCTGAAGTGTATGTAACCCAAGTTACCACTGTATTATTATTACTTGTCATGATCTCAGAGTCTGGCAGCAGTCAGGATTCAGAGTCAGCAAACATTCCAACTAAGGAGCCAGTCCAGGAGCAGGGCTTTGAGCCTGCTGCTGGAGATCAGCAGACCACTGAGGCTGGTGAACGTGAGCTCCCAGAATCACCTCCTAAATATGTAGGGCTAGAGCTGGACCCTCAAGGACACCTTATCCTGAAGAACTCAATGCCTCTCCCAGGAACCTTACCTGTTCAGCAGCACAGGGACCACCAGACCATGTGGGAGACAAGCGTATGAATGTCAATCTTCAAGCCAGAGGTTTCATGTTAAAATGAGTGAGGAAAAGATAGGAGCTTGTATTAAAATGAATGAGCAAACAAACAGCACCTCCTATCTAGTCCTTCAACTGGATATGAATCCTGAGATTAATTCCAGTAACTTGCATAAGAAAGCATGGCATCCTTCTCTGTGCCAATGGCATGCATTCTATCCTGGAAGGGAGTAGGCAAAGTTTCCCCAGTCAAAAAGGGAAAAAAAGAAAGACTAGTTATTTGCACATTGCATTCTAGGGGCCATTACAGGGAAAGGCAGGGCAGGGGAGTGACTGCTGAGCTCAGTTTCTGGCCTTTCTCCTGTTTTACACGTATGCAGGACTGTTTAGCCCATGGAAGGCACCTGAAGAGGTGTAACATTAAGGAGATATTTCTCCTCCTGCCTACTCAAGGAAACTCTTTGTATGTAAAGCTACTTGACTAAGCTGCCTTGCTGTTAGGGAGAAACAAATATTGCAGAAAGAGTGTAAAGGCTTCAGTAACTCTTCCAGCTGTGAAGTAATGAGCAAGCAAGCTTTAGAGTTCTTGGGACCCTTCTTTCAGGCTGGATGTTGAGCCTTCTGCCTGGAACCATACAATCCCCTTAAGAAAAGTACCATTGTATGTGCTACAAAGTCATTTCCCTCCGGACCTAGATATTTACTAGGCAACAAAGTCTAATATTCTCCAAGCAGAATATAGTACCCATGTAGACATGAGCAAAGTAAAAAATGCAAACGTAACTTGTATAAAACCAGTGACTCTAAATATGGGAGATTTTTTTTTTTTAAAAAAAAATTATTATCAGATAATATATTGTCAGATCCATGTGCTATTTCATGTTTTTAACAGCCTTTGATAGATCTTGCAGCTGCGATAAATAACAATCAGCAGATGTAGCTAAATATATCCACCTTCAAGTCACACTGTTTATCTAAGAGCACGCTGCTTGCATACTAACACAGCATTATTATAGGGTAGGCATTGCAAACCTCAACTTTTCCCTTTGTTATCATTCAGTCTTAATTCAATACAAGAGTCTGTTTTTTGGAATTAGTATGCAACTTTCTTTTCTCGCTGTGTCTTACCCACATCTTCTCTCACACATTGGCTGAAACATGTCCAGCTCTGCATAAAAGCTGGCGTCGCATTTAATTGATTTCAGAATTCAATTTTAATGGGTATATAATCCTTAAAAGATGCTGCGCTGCGTCAAGTTTCTCACAGTAAACATGTCCTGTGAAATTTACTCGCATAATGAAGGCCAATATTATTTGTTCCCAGAGTTGCTGGTGAAATTGCTTTCCCTTTCATTTTTAATTCAGTTTGACACCCCCACAAAAATCAAGAAAGAAGACGTACTAGCCTTCCTTTGAATCCAGCACTGACTTGCCTGGACAGAATTGTTATTCCATTTGGGATGGAGTTACAGAGGTCAGTTTGATATTTACATTTAGAAGAAGAAGAAGAGATGTTACCAGCAAATCTTTTCTCAAAAACTCTGATCACTGTTATTTATATTTTATGGGGGTAAGTGAGATATATGCCATGTGCAAGGGTTGCCAAAAAGAAGGAAGCTTTCCCAGCGCTACTGTTAATACAATAGCACTGAGAAAATGGCTTTATCAAGTGGCCCTTGTGACTGGAACACTGCACTGTTGGAGAGAGATGAGATGAGAAAGAGGCTTCCATCTCTCTGTTTCCCTGCTGCTGGCAGAGCAATAACAGAGAGGATGGCAAGGCGAGAGAGAAGAGGTACGTAGATTGTAGGAATGAGTGAATCTATTTTAGTTTCTCATTTCCCCCATCTTCTGTTGTCTGTATTTTCACATCAGTATGCATTTTTTTAAAAAAACAATCAAATCCCCAATGATTGTTTAGGAAAGAACATATTGTTATAAATGCGGCATACCAATGTGCACAATATTCTAGGGGGTTCCAGGCACCTAGGGGCTGAGTTCCTTTGATAATTAAGACATGGGAAAGACTTGTAATAGTTTTATGAAATATGATCACATATTTACTCCTGGTTTTAGACGGAGGGAGTCTGGGCCTTGTCATCTCGAGAGCAGCCTGCCCTTTGCAGCTGCTCAGCATTGCAGACAGAGGCATCCCAGGAACCATCTCCATGCCTCTTCTTCAGCCTGTTCTCCCTTCTTGTTCCCAGCACACCTTGCAAAAGACACTATTTTCTGGTCAAGCCACACACACACAGTCACCTTGGCCAGTGTGGTGTAGTGGTTAAGAGCGGTGGACTCGTAATCTGGTGAACCGGGTTCGATTCCCTGCTCCTCCACATGCAGCCGCTGGGTGACCTTGGGCCAGTCACACTTCTCTGAAGGCTCTCAGCCCCACTCACCTCACAGAGTGTTTGTTGTTGTGGGGGGGAAGGGAAAGGAGAATGTTAGCCGCTTTGAGACCCCTTAGGGTAGTGATAAAGCGGGATATCAAATCCAAACTCTTCTTCTTCTTCTTCTTCAATCTCTGTCTGCCTGGGCCCAAGGATTCCTCTTTGACATTTTGTCACGTTAAAGGCTTGGCATATTCCAGGCTAGCTATGTGAAGGTGCCTGGGTTTGTGATTCTAAACTGAACGCAACAGTGCTTGGCTTAGTTTAAATTAACCAAACTTTTATTACTTCATGAATTCATGAGTTTGCACAAATTCTAGCTCTTTCCTGGATCTAGAGATTGGGGAAGTCTGACCTTCCCCTCTTTTCATAACCATATAATACAATCAACAGTTAAAGGCAAAGCAAAACTCTAGCCACAGTCAGTGTAAAATATGTTACAGGTTAAAGATGGCAGCAATAAAAAATGTTATTAACTACTCTAGAACTCCCATCAGAATGAAAGTTGTTTCCAGGTAAGCCCTACTCTGAGCACACCCCTTGAAATCAAAAGAAGTTAGTAATGTTCATTCGTTTCAATAGGTTTCCTCTGAGTAGGACTAGCATTACAACCCAATGTTTTCAATTTCTAGTGAAAGAGACACAAAGAGGAATTATGACAGATTCTAATTGGAAGAACATTCCAAAATCATTGAACTATCACAAGAAAGGCCCTGTCCAAATATCCTGTGATGGCAAGGCCTCTGACACTGATCTTAATTACCAGGCTGGCCTATACAGGACCAGCCATATTTGAACCTATAATGTTAGCATGTGATCTTCTAGATGTGGTTGGACTCAAATTCCCATCAGCCATAATGTATCCAATGTTTGTGGAGTTCGATTTCGCTTTGATAGGTGTGTGTGTTTCTTAAATTATTCTTCCAATCAAGTAGTTTGGACCAGATGAAGAATCGTTTCTTGACCAAGGCCAATGTAATGAACATCATCATGGCTGAAAAGGGCTTTTAAAACCCAGTAGTAAAATATCACATACACTCACATGGTATAGATATGGAACAAAGTCACAATATAAAAGCACATCAAATGCAGTTACCTCAACTCATTGTTATGAGTCAAATACTGAATCGTAGTATCAACTACAGATGTGTAATTGGCTGCTGAAATGTCTTGTTTCTTTTTCATTAGTCCCTATTTAGAGAAATATCACCTAAATTGTGTTTTCTTCTTTGTAGTCCCCCAGGGATGCTTTATTACAATCTATACAAAGCAAGTTTTGCAAATGGAAACATCATTTAATGACCCTTCTGCAGTTAGTAAGGCAGGATATGAAAATGAAATTATTTTTATACTGGGGCGGGGGCTGAGAGGAAGAACCATAGCTATTAAAATACCATTCTTCGGTTACTCTGACTAGAACAACCTGCCATATGACCATGACATATAGATAAGGAATTACAATTCTCTATAAATTGTTTTTGAAACTTATTTTTCCTCAGTAGTTTCACCAGCTTCAAATGACCCTTTTATCTATTTGATTAGATTATGTATTCATCTAATGTGCTGTAGAGAATAATATGCACATGTAATGCTATTACTTCCACAGTTAGTGTTATTGGCTTCAGTATTTAGGGTTGCCATGTGCCCTCTTTTTCCAGGACACATCCTCTTTTTCAGAGGTAAAATTTGAGACAAATTGCATTTATTTGCTTTGAACGGCCGTCATAGCATCCTCTTTTTTGCTCCTTAAAATATGGCAACCCTACGACAATGTAAAGGAAAAGGAAAGTTCCCTCCCTCTTTCTGTACAGAAGCTGTTTATGCTTATCCATTATATGATTCTAACCATGTGGATTCCGGTCTACAAAAGTGCATTTTGCAGAAAATCTGTCAGTATTTAAGGTGCTATAAGATTATTGTTGTTGTTGTGGAACGCCCTCCCTTCAGATGTCAAGGAAATAAATCTGACTTTTAGAAGACATCTGAAGGCAGCCCTGTTTAGGGAAGTTTTTAATGTTTGATGTTCTATTGTGCTTTTAATTCTGTTGGGAGCCGCCAAGAGTGGCTGGGGAAACCCAGCCAGATGGGTGGTATATAAATAATAAAATTATTATTATTCCATCATATTTAATTATTTTGTACACAAGGCTATTCCTCTGGGTTTTGACACTAGTCCCAATGCAGTATCAGGAAGGCAATCTCCTATTTCCATGAAATACATGGTAGATCCAATATATAATGCAGCAATCAAGAACAGGGCAGTGTTGCTCCCCTGCCTTACCAACTCCAAGTGTCACCATCAGTTCCTGAGCAGGAGATTGGTGAGGCATGGGGAGATCCATGAAGTACGGGCACAGCAGCAGGAACAGCTGTGCCGACAGGCCCACATCATGCTGTGATGCCAGTGCCCCACCCATTCTCCTTCTCAGGAATCACCAGTGATGCTCAGCATTGGGAAGGGATGTGGCAGATCAGCAGATTACTCAGAGCTTCAACCATGGTTAGTAATCAACAGTTTTTAGTGAGCTAGAATGAGATCCTTATTTGTACAATATGGGAAATATCACAGTTATGTGGAATCATGGGCAGGAATAAAATATGAGCAGCAGAAGAGGAACGATAAATAAATTTGCAGTGAAGGGAATGTGGAATAAGTAAAAGTATAATTGCAGCAGTAAGGGGTAGGAATAAAAACACCGCGGAAGAAGGTTGGGAAGTCAACTTTTAAAATGTGTAGTAAATTTGGTGTAAGATTTGAGGTCAATCTGTTAAAAAAATATGAAAATTCAGTAAAAAATGTAATTGGCAAAAAATAAATGAAATAAAAGGAATAAATGAAAGTGGAATGATGGAGGCATAATTCCCATTGTTTTACAAACTTCTGTCCTCAGTCGTCTCTTTCTAGTGATATTTAGTAGGCTGCTGAAAAGTATTTCAGGTAAAAGTAAAGGTAAAGTAAAAGTAAAGGGACCCCTGACTGTTAGGTCCAGTCGTGACCGACTCTGGGATTGCAGCACTCATCTCACTTTACTGGCCAAGGGAGCCGGAGTACAGCTTCCGGGTCATGTGGCAAGCATGACTAAGCCGCTTCTGGCGAACCAGAGCAGCGCACAGAAACGCCATTGCTGAAATACTATAGAGAACTTCAAAAAAGAAAAGAAAGAAAAGAAACCAAAGATGATGTGGGGATAAATGTGCATACCAAAGGCAACAATACCTCTACAATACTACATTCAGCTCTCTGAAAGTACTATTGTCCATGTGGTGTTTACAAATAAGGCAAGCATGATAGTTGTGTTGAATGAGGGGATCCATGGGTCCCTTTGTTTTCCTCTACAGATAGCATTTAACATCCTGCCATTTGTCCTGCACCACTTGATACAATCTCTCTCTCTCAATTTTTATTTTTATTTTAAATAACAAGCATTAAAGCAGCTTGATTTGTGACGATCGCATAGTACTGAACCTGAGCCAAACTGCCTGTCATCTCCACAAAATAAGGTAGAATGTGGCCTCTCACATTGCAGGACAAATTACTTTACAGTAAATTTGCCAGATTTCCCAAAGGGGAGTGAGGAAATAATCACCATTTATGCAGGGAGAAACAGTGACAGTAAAGGATGTTGTGAGATGATCTGGAGATATTTCATCAACAACTACAACAAAAAAAGAAGAGGGTGGAATGAAGTTGAGACCAGTGAAGGAATGAAGGAGAATTTTGCTTGGTTTCCATTTTTAAGAAAATGTACGCCTTCTGGACTAATACACAGATCAGAGCATAATTATTCTTCAGATTTTGAGATATTGATCGTGGCTCAAAGAATCTACTAAAATGCACAGAACATTGTGTATTTTAGGATAAAATATGTTCATAAGTAAATCCAATGAGATACTCTCCTCCCTGAAAGAGAGGGGAGTGGTTGTGGGCGGGAGCCTGAACACCGCTCCTAGCAGGGGGCGTTGCCCCCTGCCTCCAGCTCACCTAGCTGGCACTCACGCCCCCCCGGTGGCCGTCCAACCAGGTGCCATGGGGGGGCGTGTCCAGCAGCCTTTATGCTGCAGTGCCAGCCTCTCTTCCCCAGCCTCATTTCTCTTCGTCGTCCTGTTAGCTCGGGTGGCGGTTAGGCATTGGAATAATGTGTTGTGGTGTGTCGAAGTGCTAGGTGTGGCCATCGCCTATGCCTTCAATTTCTAGGGGTATTCCGTTAAAGGAATCTGGCGGTCGTGTATTCCGTCCGAAGCCTGCTTGGCGGGAGGCCATGGCACGACCCTCGGTGACATCAGGGGTGAGCCTATAGTTGGATTAGCATCAACAGGTGATGAACCCCTGGTGAATAAACCCACTTGTTTCGCAATCCAATGCCTAAGCCAATACCTTTTCATTGCTGTAATCAATAAAGTTGTGGCCTTTTCTAGCCCATTAACCTTATATCACGTGTCCCTGTGTCTTCATTTCACTTCGCGGGGGTCGGGTCCTCGAACCACAAAATATGTATCGAAATACATATTCTGTGAAGGCAGCCTTGCATTGGAAAGCTTTTAATGTTTAATGTTTTATTATGTTTTCATATATGTTGGAAGCTGCAGTCAGATGGGGAGAATAATAAAATTATTAATACGATTAAATAAAAGCTTTCATGTAGGGTTTTAAAATCACAGATTAATGTGGAGATGAAACAGAATGGACTTATGAAAGAACATGTAACGTTGATACAAAGACGAATAGATTGATCTGTCCATTTCCAGCACAGTATGGACAGTGTTCTTAGTTATCTTTCCAGTGCTTAGTATTAACAAAGAAAAGAAATGAATAGTATTAATTGGACCCCAATAAATACGTATGTAGGTCATGTAAAATATAAGACTTTTGTTTTCTTGAACACTTAAATTCTTGTGAAACCAGAAACCTATTTAACAAATTTAAGATGCTCTCTTTTCTTTTTTAAAATTGATTTTATCTGCAGAAACATACAAAACATGCAAATTAAAACATAAATAAAAATCTGTTCCAGAGTAAGTATTATAAGAGTAAGTATTATAAGATACTTTCTAACAATAACTCTACACAGGTATACACACAAGGCTATGTTCATAATTAAGCAACTTCTTTAAGCAATAAACACACTGTGTAAACCTAGTAAGATATAATAGGACAGTAATAACTTCAGACACTCTTAAGACAGCTTCAAATAAAGAACTACTAAAAGTTTTACAATTTTGCAAATTTGGCTAATATACCAAGCAATTAAGAGGCACCGGATAATGTTAATGGATATGAATTGGATGCATTGAACTGAGTGGGACTTAAGTGTAGAGATGGATGCCTCTGTCAATTTTGGTTTCTCTGAGTTTTTCATTTTTCCAATCCTTAGTTCGCTCTATTACAGTCTCACATCAATTTTTGATTTTATATAGGTCCCCATACAAAAAAAAGTCAGCAGTTCAGTGTGCATTCCTCCTAGTATACACATTTTAAAGAAATTTTACCTAATATAAAGCATTTCCGTGATTTATCTTCACTAATATATGCCCCTTGCATATGCAGCACAAATTTCAAAGAAGTGCACATTTTGAATTAAATAGATTCACATTGCAATTTATTTATTGATCTCATAAAATTAATATTCTGCTTGATGTAAAATAACCTCAAATCTGTTTCAGTGCAAACTGATTTTTTCTCAAATTCCACCCTGCTGTGAGTAGGCACCTGCAGCCATCATTGCACCAATCACCTGTATGGAAAGTAGGTAGCCTGGTGACCCTTTTAGGTCCTTCCTTTTAAAAGGTGGCTAGACATCTCTACATCTAGCTGGCAGTGGTCATGGTTTCTAGCATAGTTCTTGGAGACTTTTCATATAGACCTAAGTCCTGGGTGCAAAGAGTTAGCCCTGGGAACCATACACACGCTGCCATTTGACCTGTTCTAGCAGATGATCTTGTGTACACGGAATATGCTTATTTTTAAATTCTTTATTTTAAAAAATAATTTCTGCGCTAAGGAGAAAATAGGAAGTGTTACTCTGTTTCATCGAATTCAATCTTGTCTTCTGGTGCTTTTCTCTTATTAGGCTCCTCACACCATAAATAAAGTGAAATAGCAAGAAAGTGTATCCATTCTTTCCTAGAGGATGCCGAAAATAGGCAAATCCAATTATATTAGGAGGCTGAATGGGATTATGACAGAAATAGCAAACTGAATTTTCTGATGCATCGCAGAGGTTTGCAGCGGACTATCGTTTTCCATGGGGAAAGTGAAAATGCCATATCACTAGATAGATACCGAGAGCAATCATGATTGATATAAAAACTGTTGTATCTTAGTGCATGATAAATAAAAACTTCTAAAGATGTGTGGGCTGGTGAGGCAGTTGTTAACAAAGCAAGAACTTGCAAATTCAGGCACAGGGGAGGAATTACTTAAATTGGCTGCTGACAAAAGGAGTTATACAGTATTACTAAAAAATAAAGAAAGAAGATTTCACACAAGAGGTAGTGATGGCCACTAACTCCTGGATGTCTTTAAAAGAGGATTAGACAAATCCATGAAGGATAAGGTTATCCATTGCTACTCGTCATGCTGGCTATATACTGTTAGAGTTGCTGCAATCTGGACCTTGTATAGTGTGCGGGGGGACTGCTCCATGCAACATGGATGGGGTAACACTGAGTTCCAAAATTTACTGCAGAACAGTCTTTAAATACTTACAAATGAATGTTACAAAAATAAAAGTAACACATTGCTCTTAAAAAAAGCAAGCAGCGTGTTCCCATCTTCTTTATGTACTGAAAGTAGTTCCTCTCTCTGCTCTCAGAGAGAGATCCTATACAGGAATCTTGCCTGCTAATCATCACAGGACCTTTCTTCCAACATGCTGGGACTTCCTTTCCCAGACACATTGAAACAGGTCTCTTCCCTGCCTGCTTACTCCAGGGACACAGAGACACTTGAGTTCTCAGGTTTCATCTTCCTGCTGACAGAGAAACCTGCTTAGGTTTCCATCCATGAGTCATCAATTAGCCTAAACCATCAAATGGAAGCATCCAACCTTTTCTGCCGCATTTGCTGAGTTAAACCTCCTGCCTGATGCAAACTTCTTTCCATAGCAGTTTAAGTACAATGCATCCAAACACAGCATTTTATGCATATTAAATTTGTATCATTGACATGCGCTGCCTTCAGTGTCAGAGGCATTTTTGCAGCTGTGAAGAGTGCTGCTTCTGGGCTTCCTGTAGGCCTTTGGTTGGCCACTGTGAAAAGAGGATGCTGGACTAGATGGGCCTTTCATCTGATCCAGCAGAGCTCCTCTTCCAATCTTATGTTCAATATTCCATCTTCATAAGGCAATATTTCATCGTATCCTGTGCTATTGTATTTGCTACCTGCATCTGCTATGGATCATCGTGGCACCATCTCTTGTGACCTTGACAGCTGAACAAAGGATAGGGAAAATCAGCTTGGATGAAAAGTAGGCTAAGTGAAATGAAGGAACTTCTGAATTCTGTTAAATGAAAATTAATGCACCAATTTTCTGAAGTGCTATTTTATAAATTATTCAGTTATTTTGTTTCAGTCAGATTGTTCATTCATTCAGACCCCCTGCCCAATGGATTAACGGGGGTTTAAAACTGAAGGCAATGGGTCTGCAAGGTGGCTTACATATCTAATTTTTCAGAATGAAAACAATAATGCAATGCAATGCATCAAATGAGCTGCAAAGTAATAGCCAAAACTCAAACAAGCTAATGTTGATGCAGCTAATGCTATTCTTGGTTGCATCAACAGGAATATAGTATCCCAATCAAGTGAAGTAATAGTACCACTCTATTCTGTCTTGGTCAGACCATACCTGTAATACTGTGTCCTATTCTGGGCAACACAGTTGAAAAAGGATTTTGACAAGCTGGAATATGTACAGAGGAGGGCGACCAACATGATCAAAGTCTGGAAAGCAAGCTTTATGAGGAATAGTTGAGGGACTTGGGTATTCTTAGTCTAGTAAGCAGGAGACAAGATAGCTGTCTTCAAATATATTAAGGGCTGTCACATGAAAGATGGAGAAAGCTTGTTTTCTCTTGCTCTGGAGGGTAAGGACCCAAACAAGGCTTCAAGTTACAAGAAAGGAGATTGTGACTAAACATCAGGAAGAACCTTCTTTAACAACAACAACCTTCTGACAGTAAGAGCTGTTTGCCAGTGGAACCAACTCCCCCAGAAGGAGGTGGACTTTTTAAGCAGAGGTTGGATGGCCGTCTGTCATGGATGCTTTAGTTGAGATTCCTGCATTGCAAGGGGTTGGACCAGGTGACCACTTCAACTCTACATTTTTATGAGTCTATAAGCTGTCTCCCAAGCAAGTCGAGGCTATGACAAAGCACCTTCACAACCAAGTGTTTGGAACCAGGAGCAAAGTGGGAAGAGACAGGCATTATAATTATATAATACTACAGTGGTACCTCGGGTTACAAATACCTCAGGTTACAAACACTTCGGGTTACAAACTCTGCTAACCCAGAAGTAGTACCTTGGGTTAAGAACTTTGCCCCAGGATGAGAACAGCAGGAGGCCCCATTAGCTCAGATTGGTACCTCAGGTTAGGAACGTTTGCAGGTTACGAACGGACCTCCAGAACGAATTAAGTTCATAACCAGAGGTACCACTGTACATGGTGTCCCTTTTCGGCCAGAAAGCCACATTCCCTTGTTGACAATTTTCACGGGCCCATTCCAGTCATGGGTAATGTTAGAGACAAAGGGGGATAAAGCAATGTATGGTTGTATTCTTTTGTGGATAGGCTACATTTCAGCCATGCAAAAGCTAGGGAGTTCTACACATGTACACACCTCTCCATCTTCCAATGATACCACAGTTCGATGGCACATGCCAGCCATGCAAAAAGACTGGAGGAGGATGCAGAGCAGAGCAGCGAAGCACATGGCCTGGGAAGACAGGTCTTCCAGGGAGGTGGCATGCATAGAGTCCCGAGATCAAAAGGCCTAGAAGGTTGTATTTGGCCCTCAGGCCAGGGTGTCACACCCCCAGATGCTACAATCCCAAAGAAGGCAGATGAATGGGGATGGGCTGAGGGGGCTGTGGTAAGGAATCACAGAAAATCATGTATATATATGAGTAGCTCAATGACTTTAGCTAGCAGTCTGCTAGGTTAAGGAAGGTAGGGGAGTAAACATTGGCATGCCTTTATAAAGGGTTACATATTCAAACTGCCACTTTCCTATCTCTCTCTGGAAATTGTTGTAAATAAATGTTGCAATCTGACAGATGATTGACACGGACAATGGCTTAAACCAAGGTGTTCCGGTATGTCAAAACAGAAACAGCAGGTGAGCCACAAAATGATGACTTCCAGTTTGACAACAGTGTATTATTTCAAGTCTCAAGGTGCTTTGGCTGTAAAGCAGAACAATTTAACCGTACAGTTTACCAAATATAGCCAGCCCTTGAAAGCAAAGGGGAATAAGAGATCAGTGAATTGGGATTTTAAGAAAGAAAACAAAATGCATACCTATCCCTGGTCAAAGTAATATTTATGTATCGTGGCACATCTGAGACTGGATTGTCAATGCTACCCCATCCATGTTGCATGGAGAATATGTTTGCTAAATGCGTAGAAATATTGGGACACATCTTTTTTTTAAAAAAAAATGGCAGAGCTCTCATTTTAACTACAACAGAATTCATCCAGTATATATCAAACTTGAAAACCTTTTTTATTTTGAGGGAGCCTTCCCATGTACACCTGAATACAGATAGGTTTCCATGTAATCTAGAACCCTGAGCAATCAAGTTTTCAAATTGTGTAGAAGTCTTCACACTGGCAGTGGGTGCAGTGGCAGAGCCAATCCTATGCTTCCAACACTGTGCCCAGACCATACTGACCTCCCTGCTATCTCCCTGCTCTCCCTCTCAGTAACTTGCAGTGATCCTTGCAGTGGGAAGTCAGCAAAACAATGCCAGACCATCCTGCTCTGCTGGCCAGTATAATTTCACATGTGCACATGAAAATGCCGGGAGGTGGGGTTAGTCAGGGGCATAGCTACTTAGTGTACCTCCACTCCTCACACAAATGTAGAGATAATGCTGGAATAAATAGGGCTTATTTCTTGATCTTAAACACACACACACACCCTGCTTTGCTTAAGGGCCAAGCTGAAAGAATAATTTCCTCTCCCTATGTCTTTCAAAGCACTATCCAGTGTTAGAGTACACAGTCAGAATAAGCTCACTGAATATAATGGACAGGGTTAACATAGGCCCATTACGTTCAATAAGTCTACTCTGAGTAGAGCTTCATTGAAAACAACCCCCTGTTCATGTCTCTCTCACATAATATCTAATCTCTGAGATCTTTATGAATCAATCATTTTCCAGATGATTTTCACTTGTGTAAAATCAAATAGTCTGCAAAGTTTGAAAATGCTATTAAAAATATATTTTTAAAATATGTTGTGAAGTGGTGGCACCACCATTTACGTCAAAGTTCTGATGAACTCTCAAGCCTTTCTTTCACCTGATATGGTAATCACCAGCTGCCATTGCATGCTGGGCATTTAATTAAACGACAAAGTGAAATGGAGTTGAGATAATTTTCGCACAATGACAGTACTAGATAGGTCACACATATATGTGTGTACATTTCTCAGTTTCTTATCACTTATTCACTCAAACCATTATGATATGCAACAGTTGGGAATGACTTTAATGAAAAGCTCAAAAGAACCATAAACTGTGGGTCTAAGGGATCCTTGTGTTTTCGTTTCTCAAACGCCAGATTTCAGTCCTGTATGGCAAACTGTCCATGTGCATTTCAGATATCGATGGTGATAGGCCTGCAATAGCTTACCCATATATGCAAGCCATTCCTTGTTGCTGAGGTTATCATGTGTTAAACATGCATGTATGAGCCAGACCAGAGCTTCACAAGTCGGTCCACTTCAGCTCAAGAACTGGGATGGCATTGTGCCATAGATGACCAACGTTGCATCTACAGAGCCTGCATCTCAGAGTCAAAATGATTACTGAGTTAGTAATTGCTGCTGAGTAATGAGTCGACACTGAATTTCACACAATCAAATTACAGTGGTATCTCAGGTTAAATACTTAATTCTTTCCGGAGGTCCGTTCTTAACCTGAAACTGTTCTTAACCTGAAGCACCACTTTGGCTAATGAGGCCTCCTGCTGCCGCCGCGCTGCCAGAGCACGATTTCTGTTCTTATCCTGAAGCAAAGCTCTTAACCTGAAGCACTATTTCTGGGTTAGCGGAGTCTGTAACCTGAAGCGTATGTAACCTGAGGTACCACTGTAAAATGATGTATCTGCACATGAAATAGCATGTGCTTTACTGCCTTGTGCAATATTCATCAACTTTTTTAAAAAAATAGATGATAGATAGATAGATAGATAGATAGATAGATAGATGATAGATAGATAGATAGATAGATAGATAGATAGATAGATAGATAGATATAGATGATAGATAATACCATTGACCATCTGTTTATGATTGCATAAGGTTTCTTTGGCCCCGGGTATAGGGCGGTATACAAATTCAATAAATAATAGTTATAATAATAACAACCTACACAAGGCTTTGAGTCCACTGGAAAAAGTGGTGTCAAATACCACTGAAACAGAGCTTCAAAGAGTTCTGTTTAAAATTCATTGTGATTAGGTTGTAGCAAAAAGGGATGTTGCGTTCCTCTAACCTTTTGTACTCATCACCCCTCCCATCCCAGTAGGTAAAATATTGTATGTAAATCCTCACGCTATGAGAAGTCTGCCGCTCTGTAGGAAGAGTGGCATCCCTCCTCAAATTTGTCTACATTCAGTTTGTGTTTATTGAGGTTTGAATAGTTTTTGAAGATATGTCACATGCAATGTGTTATCAAGGCTGTGCGGCTGATGAACATGTCCTACAATTTATAAATGTGACAGTGCAACATATAGGTGTTGTGCTCATAATCAGAGCTTGTTTGCAACAAACCTTTATAGTTACATGGTCCTCCTGATCACACTCTGCTTTCTCTCAAGTGTTGGCACTTTTAGTCTGAGTTCCATGTTTCATGAACCTTCATGACTACTGAAACATGTTTTAACCAGTGATACTTCGGGATACCCCCCCATACACTCATAGGCACACTCATATGCCCCAAAGAATCCTGGGAGCTGTCCTTTGCTAAGGTCGCCGAGAGCTCATAGAAGATAGTCTATTCCCCTTTGAAGTCTAGAGTAGCTTAAAAATCAATCCTTGTTCTCTGGGAATTGCTTTAGGTATACTGAATCGGGCTTGCTTGGTGAGATTCAGAGCTTTCTTCTTCTTCTTTTGAGCAAAATACCTTCAAGTGATGTCACAAATTTTGTTTGGAAGTACCTTCCACTTCAAAAAGAGGTAGGGTTATAACATTGGGAGGCTGCTGTTCAAGTACCGTAAACCAAGAGAGTCCCTTAGCACACAGAACTAGTTGCATTTTACTCTGGATGCCAGCCAATATGTCCTGCGGTTACTATGATGTGCCCAAACAGTTGCCTAATTTGCTTGGAGCCGAGTAAATGATTATAGTATTTAATTTTTCATGTTTTAGGTACTGTTTTAATATAAAAAACTTTGTAAATTTTTTTGCATAGCACTATAAATGGAGTTTGCTGTCACGACATGATCATATTCAACAAGTCAGGCACAGGTACCTTTCCTGGACCATGGACTGAGAAGAGACCACTGCAGAATATCCACATAGCCCAGACATGTCAGCAGCCCAGTCCTGACCAGGCTAAGAGAGGAAAAGATCTTCCGTACTTGACACCTCAAACCAGCCACTCCCTCCCCTGTAGCCCATGAAGATGTTCATTTAGCCAAGAAGGCCTCCCAAGAAGTTTCTGACGATTTCTGCAAGGCATTATGGATATTGGGCCACTGTTGGCACTTTAAAGAATCACTGTCTTACCCAGGGAGTTGGAACATGATTTGGTTTGTTGGGTCTGTACTATGCTCTGATCTTTGTTTGAGCAAGCTGCCATACTATCTGCTTCATTGATCACTGCCATCCTGGGAATCCCATATAGCTTTTCACTGTAGGCCAGCATAGGACGTCAACTTCTTTTTAATTAATAATATTTTTTCCATTGTGAGGGTGCGATTTATTAACCAACATTTCAAATGTGTTTTTGCCACAAAAATAATGTCACCGACCCTGGTCTTAAGACGGGCTGCCATCTTCAAATCAACCACATTTACTCCTTGAGTAATTTATGTTTGATTTAAACTGTGGATTTAGAGCCCAAAGTTCATGTCTAAAATTCATATTCAAGCTAGAATGGTCAAATACAACTTAAGGACACCATAGCCCTGCTGAATGCTGCAGTCCCTGACATGTTGCAAACCCCAGGTGATCAGGCAGCCTACTCTAGACTACGCCATCATCTATGGTCACTTCATGATCTTATTGAGATGCCTATAAATATTTGCTTATTGAGATGCCTATAAATATTTCCTTCTCTCTTTCTTCCTGGCACTAAGCTATAATAACCTGAAGTTTAAGAGTCAATAGCATGGAGGTTGTAAAGTAGCATGGAGGCGATATGTCATGGAGCAACCCCACTGAAGAACACAACAGTGGTTACCCAGATTTCCTTGCTGGTTGGGAAGGGGGCCCCATTGCAGTGCAAACTTCACTGTTTCCAGAAAGTCCAGGTAGCAGGAGCCTGTCATATCTCAGCATTTATTTCACAGAACAGGGGAAGCCACAGTAAAAGCTCTGCTTTGAATTACTGCAAAGCAGGTTTCTGAGATCAAGATGAAAAGATGAAGCACTGCTGTGGGTGCTTGTATTCAGCGTATACTCACATCCTCCCCTCCCCCAAATGATTTAAAGAAAAGAAAGAAATGGGAGGCTTCCATATATCAAGTCAGGCCACTGGTCCAACTAGCTCAACATTGGCTTTTCTCCACCAACTGGTCATGGTTCTATAAGGAGTCTTTCTGAGCCCTGCAGATGCCAGCTATTGAACCTGAGACCTTTTGTATGCAGAACTTATCCTTACCACTAAGCAACAGCCCTTTTCATAAGTACACATCACAGATCTGCAAAAACAGGCAAGTAAAATGTAGCTTGTGGAGCAGCTCACATCTCCAGTGTCTACCCATCTGCTTTCACTGGAGCTCCAGCATACAATTCTGTGCACAAGATAGCAGCCTTATTGACATTTTAACAGCCTTTTTGTCATTCCATCAGCTTTTTTTTTCAAATGGCGTAAAGGAAGTCCAGTCTTTACAAAGCAGAATGAGCTTGCAAACAACAAAAGAAATAGGATAAACCTGCAATCTGTGCAATTCATGAGAGCATATTTAGGAGGCAACATCCTACAGTTTCAGAGGAGTGCTGTAGAGATCTGGCACAAATGGTTCCAGGAAAAATGAAGTGCTCATTACTCTCTGTGTGTGAACCTTTATTTTGTTGTTGTTTACAACAACATGATTTGCTCTGTTCCACCAGTCCTTATCCCCGCGCTGGGTACAGATGGCAGAACTTAGATTGAAATGAGGTTGTAGATGGAAGTGGCTTGCAGAGTTTGTATTCCCACTGGATCAGGCATAGGCAAACTCAGCCCTCCAGATGTTTTGGGACTACAACTCCCATGAACCCTAGCTAACTAGCCAGTGGTCAGGGGTGATGGGAATTGTAGTCCCAAAACATCTGGAGGACTGAGTTTGCCTACGCCTGCACTGCATGGTCACTGCCCCTTTCAAATCTGCTATGTGGGTGTGCTGTGGGTGATGCTGATTAATGCAGATATGCATCTCTCACAAAGGCCACATTCACACAACACATTTAAAGCACTATGATACCACTTTAAACAGTCATGGTCCATCATGCCCCCCCCAAAAAAAAAAATTATGGGAGCTGTAGTTTGTTAAGGGTGAAGAGAGGTGTTGGGAGAGTCCTATTTACCTCACAAAGCTGCAATTCCTACAGTCCTGGGAAGAGGGATTAAATGTTAAACCACATTGGAAACTGTAGCTCTATGAGAGGAATGGGGTAGCCTATCAGCTCCTAGCTGACATTAAGTGTGGGCAGGAAAAGATGGAGGTCATATCAGACTAGCAATCACCTTGAGGTATCTAGAGGGTGAAGGGTTCTCCCCAGCCTACCTCTTTTTCCAGGCTATCTTGAGGGGATGCCTGGTATTCCAATGATCCTACCCCATAAATTGCCAGGCAATGGAGGTGGAGTGCAATTCAAGTCTCCCTCAGCTCACTCTTGGTGGACAGGTAATGGAATAAATGGCTCAGCAATTTGGCTGGCCTGGCCTATTCCTTGAACTACCGTATGTTGTAGCTGGAGGTGACTTTTAACAATAGCTGGTTCTTTGACTTGGGACTCTCCATCCTATTCAGGTATTCTGTTATTTGCTCATTTTGCAAATTTAGATAACAAAGGTTTGGCCCTTTTAACCCAAAGAGGCTTTTTAAAGTTGACTTTAATGATTTTATGATTCATGTTAAACAGTTCTATCTTGATTGTATCTTTTTGGCAACCTTTTTGTACACCGCTTAGAAACTATAGTGTTAAGTGCTATATAAATTGCTGAAATAAGTAAATGAACCTCATGTCTGCTGTTATAGCCTCCTTGTACACTGTGCTTCAAAAAGAATGAAAGGACCCTACCACAAGAGTGGATAACAAGGGCAGAAATTGAGGTAGCCCCATTGCACTCAGTGGGTCTTACCTCTGAGGAGAAATGCACAGGATGGCACTGTCAGTGACTGGGTTGAAACAAAGGTTGGCACATAATGATAACTGCATGCAACCTTGCCACTGAGAAACAAAAGTGAGTTGACCCATTCATACACGCTGTAGCACGAAAGTTCTATAAATAAACATATTACATTCCCAGCTGTATACTCATAAAAGAAGCCTACATTTTGTTTTATCAGCAAGCTTGGAAATAAATGAAACATACCTAAGTGGTCTTCAGCCAGGAATATATTTCAGAATATAAAGAACTCTGCTTGTGATGAGAGAGGTGTGAGGCTTGTGGGTGTGCATGGTTTTTTTTTCTTATGGGGAAAAAACAATAGAGTGAAATTGCAATCACCAAACTTCAGGGACCCTGAACTAGGAGAAGGACAAGGAAGACAGTAATGATTACAGGAACCTCAGAGTGCTTGTCCAGGGCAGTATAAAATGCACTTGAAAGAATTATACAGTAGGTAGCACCCTTGTTTGAAGTGCTGTTAGTCCTGGAGAAAGAGGGAGATAAAAGTGGTAAAAGGTGTTGACACTTTTATTGGATCAATATTTGATGTCAAGACCCTGTTTCCTGCATGAAGAATAATAACTCTGTGAAAAGTGAAACCACAGAGCCACAAACTTCAACATCCTTCATTTGTCTTAGTTTCTAGGCTGATCCAGTGTTAGGGGTGGGCTTCTCCAACTCTCCTCATCTAAATAGGCAAGACTGTTTTCTACTACAAGTCTTTGGTAAAGTTCTCAGCTTCTCTTGTTACTAAAGTTGCTCTTTATTGTAGAGCCGCTAGGGAGAAGCACAAAGCCTTAACTTGAGGCCGCTTTTTCTCCTGATCCAACATATAGAACATATAGAAATCTAAAGACTGGATCTTAAAAGACCTGGCCAGGCAAGTTCTGGGCAGAATTTCAAACGTACCTGGATTAAGCCCTTGGAGGCCTCTAGGTCATTTGGATGGGGTACCTGTGACTCTCCAGACATTGTTGGACTACAGGTTCCCTAACCTTGGTTCTCAGATCTGAGGATCTTGCTCCTGGGAAGATAGTAAGGAGTGGAAAAGAGAAAGTGCAAAACTATATGCCATCCTCTAAAAGGTGCTGGTACCACAGTTTACCACAGGATCCAAGGACAGAACTGGAGGTGGAGAGCACAGAGGCTGTCGCAAGTGCATCCTGCCCTGTCAACAAAGTTGGGGCAACAGATACAACCTGTAAAAAAATAACTTCCAGGGGAGGTGTACCGGTAACTCAGAGCCTTGAAGGACCTAAAGTAGGATATGCAAAGGAAATATGATGTTAACCTGGCCCAGCTTCCTGGACTGTTCATATATAATGAAATAATCTTGTAAATTGTTGAACCTTGCCTCATCCTTCTGCATGAATTATTTGGGAAGCCAAAGTGAAGGTTGTGGAGTTTGCTGTCGAACTGCCCTCTCCAGTCCCACAAGTCTAGAGGAAGGAAGAAAAAGAAGAGGGTTAAAGAAGGGTGAAAAGATGAACTATGCGAAATTGGCTAAATTGATATACAAACTGTGTGATAAGGACAATTGTGACTTTATGGAAGAATGGGAACTTTTTATAAATTACCTGAAAAGACAACAAAATGATCTGGACTCCTTGGCAGGCTTTGAATAGACATCCACCAATTTATTAGTTAAACATATGATAGACAAGGCAAGGATATGTACAATTTTATAACATGCAGAGAACAGTATGTGTAAAGAAACCAGAGAGGGGAGCTGAGGGAGGTCCTGGGTGTGGGAGAGAGGGAGGGATGAGGGGAGGGGGAAAATAATGTAATTGATTATTTGGACTGATAATTTGTTATGTTGAAATTGTTTAATAAAAAAATTAAAAAGAAGAAGAAGAAGGGTGAAAAGACTTTGTATATACAGTAGACAGAAATGTTCACACATTGTAACATTTGCACATAAAAGATTGGTCTCATTATTTCCTTGCCCAGACTCAATGGGCAACATTAGTTTGGGTGTCTGAAATGCAATCTGAAATGCCTGATGTCTGAAATGCATACCAGCGCAGAGTCTTGACACTATTTTGAAGTTAGGGGTGTTGTGATTACTGGTTATGACTGTAGGGAATGTGATCAAATTCTCTTTAACCACAGAACATGCACCATTGATCAAAAACCAAAGATGAGATTTTGCAAAGCTTTGTTGGCATGATTATACTTTACCCCCTCTGTTCAATAAGATGCTGAAAAGCAATGGGCACTCGGAAAGGGATATGCTGCAGATATAGATATAGATATATAGATACAGACACAGATACACAGAGAGAGAGAGGGTTTTAGGCTAGCTAGACTATAAGCTTCCAACCCAGAAATCCTCCTTGCTCTGGTCCATGGGTCTCCCTTGGATTTCTCTCCAGGCCACACCCTCTCTCTGGCCACACCCTTTCCCCCCTTCCCAGGCCACACATCCTTCTGGCCTTGCTCCACATACTCCTGAAGTGTTT
Source organism: Podarcis gaigeae (assembly GCF_964106915.1). Taxonomy (NCBI): domain Eukaryota; kingdom Metazoa; phylum Chordata; class Lepidosauria; order Squamata; family Lacertidae; genus Podarcis; species Podarcis gaigeae. The sequence continues at coordinate 29,291,947 of NC_139683.1, read as the reverse complement.
TGGACTGGTTGAAATGTGTCAAAGGGATACTGTACAGTGGTACCTCGGGGTAAGAACTTAATTCGTTCTGGAGGTCCATTCTTAACCTGAAATTGTTCTTAACCTGAGGTACCACCTTAGCTAATGGGGCCTCCTGCTGCCACCGTGCTGCTGCCATGCAATTTCTGTTCTCATCCTGAAGCAAAGTTCTTAACCCAAGGTACTATTTCTGAGTTAGCAGAGTGTGTAACCTGAAGCGTCTGTAACCTGAGGTACCACTGTACCTTCATTGCTCCACCTGCTTTGGCCTTTGGCCTCACCCACCATTGGGCCTTGGGCTGAAAACAGTTGCCTATGCCGCCCTTAGAACAACTTCATTTGGATCAAACAAGATGGTGGCTAGCACTGCATATGTGCCTGGACTCTCACTCACTTTAATGGAGCTAAATGAGCTTAAATCCAAACACTCCAACTCAGTTCTGTCATCCATCTGGTCACCATATGAAATCACAGATTTCAGTCATGGCTCCAATACCCAGTTCTCTCCAGGCCCAATATTTTGAGTAGCCTAAAGCTATGCTGCTCTTAGTTCTCTTGACTATACTGGCTTTATTGTAGTTTTACCTCCTGTAAGAGAAGGCAGGATTTTATCTCCCAAGTAAAATGGAATTGCCAAAAACCAAATTCAAGCCATGCTGTTTCAGTGTTTATTAAGAAAACAAATGAATAAGCAGTGGATTAAGGGAGAATACATCGTTCTAGTGGGTAAAAAGCATTTTCTCTATTTAGGAAATGGATTTTCAGCAAAACTTTAAGAAGCTTTTATCCTTATTTCTCTGCCCCCTCCTTCCTATCTGCATTTCCAGCCGTAACACCATGTTGTATTCTTGGTAGCAGCCACGGAAAGCAGGAATTTTAATATTCCCACACCCCTGCTACTAAGATTGGCAACTGCAGAGTTTCATTTACAAAAGGCATTAAAATAACCGCCTAGTAGGAAACACAATTTGCAACTATTCTTAAATGGTTGTGCACTGTTGGAATAATATTAAGCAATGCATACACACACGCACGCACGCAAGGTATTTTAAAAGGGTATGCCACAGTGAATAGAACTCACAACGATGCTTAAATCAGGCCTACCTAGAAATTAAAAGTCCCAAATACCTGTTCTTAAATATCTGCATAGTGATGAAAACTGGTAAGAGAACCAGTCATTTTTAATTTCCTACAGAGCCCGGAGGTGACGGTTGTCTTGTTCCAAAGGCGAATTTAAATGGTGGGCAGCTTGCCCTAATCAGCAGGTACCATCAGGTCACTCCTTGGTCAGGAGACCAAGTGGGGCCACCAACATAGGAAGTAGGTCACTGGAGACACACCAACCCTGACCATTTAGCAAAGTGGCAACTTACCATGAGGTGCAATTAACTACTTGGAAAGCCAGCTGTGTAACAGGAATTCAATGAATATCCAACATTTTCTTCTCCAGGACCCAAACCCTTGCATTTGCAGCTGTTACTGCTGTTCTTTTCAAGGCTAACAAAACTGGATGATGGGCTCTGTGTTGCAGTAGTGCAACGCCTTCTCTACCCAATAAAATATATTCCACACCAAATGCTTCCCCTTCTTCTCTTTCTAAAAAGATTCTACTAAGCATCGTGCTGCACTTTTAAAATATGCAGTTTACCTTTTTCATGGAATATATAGCAATTATAATGTCACTTGAATAGCTGTCTTCTTAAAATATGGTAATCAATTTGCATTTTGCTATCATATTTACTTTTAATTTGACATTGCTTTATTCAAAGTGCTCTTTTAGATTCCCCAGGTGGGCTCTAATTCTTACAAGATTATAAAGCAACTGACATCCCTATGCTATAAATCAGGGGTGGGGTATCTGTGGCCTTCCAGCTGTGAATTCCAGCTCCCATCAGCCCAAGCCAGGAATGAAGGATGCTCTGGCCCAGCAACATGTGGAGGGCCACAGATTTCCCAACCCTGGTTTAAAACAGTGATGCTGTTGGTGATGCTAGATGCTTGAACAGGTTGTCAGAGATGGAGCACATGCATGGATGGCTTTAAAAGTGCATTAGGCAAATTCATGGAGAATAAGACTATCAGTGGCCATGCACTGCCTCCATAGTTGGGGGCTGTATGCTTCTGAATACTGTAAGCAACTACAGTAGCACCTCGGGTTACGTTACCCTTGGGTAACGTAAACTTCAGGTTGTGAAAGCGGCAAACCCGAAAGTGTTTCGCCATGTGCACATGCGCAGAAGCAGTCAACTGCTTTTCCTCAATTTGCGGAAACCTCAGGATCTGGCTGGACCTCCGGAATGGATCCTGTTTGCAACTGGAGGTACCACTGTACTGTGTCTTACCAGGGTCAATGCATCTGAAGCTGGGGTTTTGAAACATGTCAAATAAGTTTGCTGCACTAGGTTGATATTGTACCTGAAGAATGACAACCTAAAATTTGTGTCCACAGCAAGCAATAAAACCTTGACAACAAGTGGTGATGTGGACACATGCTTAACACTTGCACAAATTCCAGGAGAGGATAATAAGCACCTCCCCAGTGCTTCCTGATGTCAGTAACTATACAAGTGCCTCTTGCTTCCCCTTTGCTTGCCAAGAGATTAAGGAAGCCTTAATTAAGTGCTGGATTTCAGCTCCTCCAGGTATGGAAGGTGTCATCAGTTCAGCAGTGGTTGTGTTGACTCCTCAGGAGGAAAGAAGAAGAAGAAGAAGAAGAAGAAGAAGAAGAAGAAGAAGAAGAAGAAGAGAACTAAAAGCATTAATTTCCTTTTTAAAGCGAACTTGAAAGCACTGCTGTTTCAAGCAGGGATGCCAACTCAGCTGAAAAAACTGCAGCGAGACTCTATTTTAAAAGGAAATAAGAAATCAATTTCTTGTAAATTGTTGTTATTTATAGACATTTAAAGCCTTAGTCCACAATCCTCCTGCCATTTTATTTAAAGAACTAATGGGTAACCCAATCCTCAACCCAGTTAAAGGATTAGGATTTAGTACCCCCTGAGGCATTCCTATTGAAGCCCAGGTACTTGGACTTCAATGAGCTATGGATTTGGTTTTTATTGTTCTGTCTCTTAACCCTTAATACCTTTCCTATGGAAATATTGGGTGTTTGATGAGAGTGTGCACACACCATTTCTATAATTGACTTGCACTTTCTATTTGAAGTTGGGTTGCTATCAACAAGGAAGGGGAAATGAATGGGAATCGAACTGAGAACATTTACCACTCAATCTCCTTTCCCCTAAAGTTCTGCATGGTGAGGTGCTTCACCAGCATGCTTTTAAAAGGCAAAGTGATTCTTATGGTATACTAGCACTCTGGCAAAAACAACCTCTTTGAGACTTCACACAGAGGAGTGCTGATACAGGGGTAAATGTTTGTACATATAACTTCCGCCCACCCTGCTGCTAAAACACACACACACACACACACACACACCAGTGGAACCATAATAGAACAGAATTGAGGAAAAACATTTTCCGTATTTTGTACTATATAGCTGCACCATTTCCCAAGCTAAAAAATAGCCAGGCAAAATTGCAAAGTGCTCAGTTGCAAAATATGAGGGGGAGTGAGGCAACTTTTTAAAAGTCAGCAAGCCTTCTGCTTACCTCTCTGAGCTAACAGCATGCTCAGGCAAACCAAATATCTCTTCTTTCCACCCCCAGACAAATTTCTCCAGTTCTGCCAATCCATACAAGGAGTTGACAAGGACATTGTTTTGATCAGAATACCTTCCACTGTGTCTTTTACTCACCTGGTGTGTGTGTGTGTGTACATGCATGTTTTTAAAATGTAACTTTCTTCCCTTTTCTTTCCAGATTGCAAATTTCTCTCATTTTCTCTTTCTTCGGAATGCGTATATGTTTGTGTGTGTCACTGAATTAAACAACAACCCTATGCATTGTGAATAACAAAACAGCAACGCACTTCAAGGGGCACTATAATTGACTTGCACTTAATGTTTTAATTGCTATTTTTCCTTCTAAAGTATAAATCCTACATTACTAGGAATAGAAATTGAAAGTTTCATAACGAAGGACTTCTCTATCACAGTGTTGTGAATTCATTTAATTTTTGATTCAAAGAAGTGCTCTTATTAAAAGATACAAGGTTTTCCTTTGGCAACTGTTACTTTGCTTTTTCAAAACAAGTGATCCAAGCTGAGGAGATCAAAAGTGCTGCTGCTGATTTTTTAGTGCATAACCTTGACATTACTATTGAATAGCATTTCTTATGGTGTCACAAGATCTGTGTGGAGTCTGTTAAGATATACCATTTCCATTGCAATAAACATTCTTTGTAAAGCACATGTTAGAAATTCAACTAGTCTACAAGAGAGCAAAGACTAAATAGAAGTCTCTCTTGAAAGTCAAAAGCAACAAACACACCTAACTGTCAAGTTATTCCGTATATTAAATTAAACAAATGGCACAGGGACAGGTGAAGATGCAGCTTCAAGGACCAACCAGGAGCTCCTGAATGTTCCTTGGCAAGCAGGACTTACATTTGGTGCCCTTTGCATTTGGTCTCCAATGAAAACCCCAATCTGCTCCCAAATGCAGTGGATCCCTGCCAAGGCAAGGATCCCTTCTTTGGCAGTAATCTTCCTCTGCAGCCTGGCTTGAGTTGGAGCGGGGCCACAAGGGAAGAAAGGAAAGAATCAGGAGTGCATATGGCATGTGCTCCAAATTCTTTCCTTTCCAGTTTGAGTCCCCCGAGGTCTCATGATTGACAGGTGGGCAGCTCTACTTACCTCTCAAAGTGACCCACAGGGATTGAGGGAACTCAAGGTCCAGCCCACCAGCCAGATCCTTTTCCCCAACTCTGCCCTTGCTGATCTACTGCAATTCACACAGAGATGACGACGACGATGATGACGATTTATTAACTCTCTTCTATCCAAAGATCACAATGCAGATTACAGGATAGCAAATCATACAAAATACAAATTGTACAGTCAAATCTTGTAGATCGGGGGTGCCTGTGCAAAAACAACCATCTTTATAAGATTATGCTTCACTTATAGCTGCAGGAAGGGACACGGGTGGCACTGTGGGTTAAACCACAGAGCCTAGGACTTGCTGATCAGAAGGTTGGCGGTTCGGATCCCCGCGATGGGGTGAGCTCCCGTTGCTCGGTCCCTGCTCCTGCCAACCTAGCAGTTCGAAAGCACGTCAAAATGCAAGTAGATAAATAGGTACTGCTCCGGCGGGAAGATAAACGGCATTTCCGTGCGCTGCTCTGGTTCACCAGAAGCGGCTTAGTCATGCTGGCCACATGACCCGGAAGCTGTACGCCAGCTCCCTCGGCCAGTAAAGCAAGATGAGCGCCACAACCCCAGTATCGGTCACGACTGGACCTAATGGTCAGGGGTCCCTTTACCTTTATCTATAGCTGCAGGAAGGTCATTCCAAATTGTAGGGGAAACATCAGGAAAATGGCAGTTTTCAGTTCACTGCTCTCTAGTATTCTGCAGAATGTGTTTACGCATGTGTTAAAGTATGCCATGTGATCAGTGACATATGTAATAATAGCTCCATAGAATGGTACCTAATGTCTGAAATAACTGCTCTGTTCATCATGTTTATATGTATATAAAGTCATACACCCAACCATCATCCAAATCTCTTCTTAATATAGATATGTACACAGAGCGTAAAATGCTGACAGTTCATTTCAGTGGACGAACCCAATTCACATTGCATTTTCATGTTAGCTCCTTCCATTAAAATTATAGGAATCCTTCTACACAAAAGAGACGCAGTGGTGCATCTGAGATCACATGGGTGCCTGGTTAGGGGCATATTCATTGATCCATTACAACAAGTTTTCTTCCTACATCTCAAGCAGCTGAAAGTTTCACACCAACAAGATCTTAACCCCCCCCCCCCAAATAAAAATATATATTTAAAATCTGTGTAAGGGATTAATTCCCAATTTGTAACAACAGCAGCAGCAACTAGCTTTTTTTTAAAAAAAAAAAAGATTGTGTCGCTGCAGGACATTGAGATGACTTACAGTTCTTTATACACTTCTATTAGTCTATGAAAAATTGCTTTAAAGTAAGATAAAGATGCTATTGACAAATTTGTCAAGTCTGAGGCCTCACACATTTTCTGGGAATATATATTGTCTCCTGCTGGGTTTTGCCAATTATCCATCTCCAGCCAGTCTGTTATTTCTTCATTAAGCCTAGAAATTCTCAATCTCACCAAATAATTATTAATTTTTGTAGGTCACAGTATTCATTAGCCTGATAAAACCCAAGATACCACAGAGGAGTGCTGGTCTGCTCTCTTGTTCTCCTCCCAACGCTTTGTCTGTGGACATCATGCTGTATCTCATGGATGCTGCATTTCCCTTCTATTTCTCACTGATTTTTGCCATGATTTCCCAGGCCAATAAATGAACACTTCCCTGTTTCCCCATTGCTATTTCTTTCTACCATCACTTTCCCTTCTACAGTCCTTTTTCATTTTTTAGTTTGTATTACCTTTTTCGCACACAAACACACACTTCAGAGCTTCCTGATATGTGCTCATCCAGAATTTTGGAGTTCACAACAGAAAGACTAAGCCATGTTTAAATCCAGTTAAAAGTATTCATTTATGAAATGTAAGTACCACCTGTCATTAAAAGAACCCACAATGGTGGACAAAAGTGGAACTAAAACTATTTACACAACATGTTAAAAATACAAATAATTAGAGGTACCCATTGCTATGTGCGCTAATGAGAGCCTTGAAAATTGATGATTATACCCACTTAGTAATATGCTTGTTTTCACTTAAAGCAAAAGAAAAAAGAAAAAGCCTATTTAATTATCTCCAGATACAGATTCTTTATCCCAGGATTGGGCATTCAACTCATTAAGAGATTAATTAAAAGCTCAACCACAACCATTTTTTCCCCTTGTTGCCAGAATCAGGCTAATAGATAAAGGAAGATATCACCACAGATGGCCCAGTAAATCTCACTTATAGCTGTGATTTCGATTGAACAACTGAGCCACTAAGGACAGTCCTTTGCTGTTACGGTTATCAGCTAGAAATCTTCCTTGTATACGTTGTCTTATGAACATTTTTGCTCTTTAATTCTCTGAATAGTGTATTCTAATTTGGATCCCTACAATGTCACCAGGGCAGGATCCTGCAGATTTTAGATGTCTTTCACATTTCACAACTTATTTCTTGCCATTTCTGCCCTGACACCCTGCTTGGGTACCACCCAGTCATGCACACACTGTCCGTTGTGGAAAACAGGATAAGGCAGCTACTGCATTTTCTTTCAGGCAAGAAGAAGGGGCAGGGGTGAAAATGTTCACTACACTAGCCACACTGCAGTATTTACAAGCTAACAGTAAACTAGCCCAAAGGTGTTTCGTATTAAATGGCAGGTTTTTGTAGCTTCAATATTTCCTGTCAGGCTAGACCAGTGGAAAGCTGCACTGAAGAGATTGATGAGCTTAAACAGCTCTCTGCCATGCTTGAAGCCACCATTTGTCACTTATCCCAGTGTCAGTCATTTATTTAATACATAACAAGCAAAACTAAAATATTAATGGGAAAAATTATAGAAAATTGATCAGCAGCCAAACAGCAAGCTATAATAAATCGTATCCACAAAGGCAGAAAGGGGGACAGCAACATATCTTGAGCAATGGCTCCTGATTAATAGTCTTGTTTTCCTTTTGAGACACACAGAAAGACAGAGGGTATACTAGGTGCCCAAGCCTCAAAATGCCATCACAGACCAACAAACTGCACAGGGACTGATTAGTCACTTATTTAAAGCTCTAAGAGCTCTGAAGTTATTAGGCCTTGTTTAAATTGAAGGCAATTTGAGTTAATTAAAAAGAGAAGATATAAGCCATCAGCCAGCTGGCAAACATCCTCATTATCTGTGAACACCCATAAAATATCTGTCCCTTGGGACTGCATGGTTCTGAACTCCCACAATGGAAAATAGAATTATCCATGTCTACATCACCAGTTCAATCTCAGCCGAAGCTAGGACTATCACAAAGGTACAGATCTTCAGGCAACTTTTCCTTTCTTGGTGTTCAAGGCCAGCTGATTCAAATTAGAAGAGTTATAGCAAAAGACTTAAAGCAAGCCTTTCCATTTGTGTTGCACATTTTTCATGCCAGTTGGGAGCCATTGTTTCCTTGGTCTGAACTTGATGTCATCACTGTGCTGTTCTGGCCCTTGCTCATGGGTGCAGTACTCAGATTACCAGCTTGGTTTTTGTCCAGTTATATGTACATACATGACTAGTTGAGGCAGTAGGCATATGTGACTGCACATCCCGTTGAAAGTAACACAGTGGGAATGGATGGCAACTGCATTTGAAAGTGTGCCCATAAACATCGAGATCCAGATGCCACCCATTCACACATCGTTTTCATGTGATTATTTTCTAGCCTGCTTTTATATTGTTATACTTATTATATTGCTTTTGGATTTTGAAGAGAATAGTCAGCTAAAAACTAATTGAAATAAATGTTAGTTTTCCCAGTCTTATTTATGAATGGATATTCAGCAAGAAATGCCTCTATTTTCATAGAAGCTTTGTATTAATTAAGTAGGGAATCCATGCTTATCTGGAACATTCAAATATATATATTCTGCAGGAGATTGAACCCTTGGAGTCCTTTCCAGCCCTGCATTTCTATGATTCAATTCTCTCTCTATATATATAGATATATATAGATATATATATATATATGAATGAATTAGGAGAATTGAGACCCTGTGAGCTGTGTTCCCAGCTCAGAAGACCCCTAACAATGTGTGAATAGATTCCAAAATTAATTTATTTAGCTACTCCTGTGACTGTAATTTCTGGAATTGTATTGCTCAGGATAAATATTGTTTTGATTTGCAATATATAAATTTTCAAATTGCAAATGGACCTTACACCTGTGATATAATTGGCATTTAATTCTCCCTTGTCCTCTCTGAGTTAAATCCTCTTGCTGTTTAGTTGCTTGTTTAATGTTAGTTTTATGTGTCACTTAAGTCGTGGGTACAATACTATGGTTAATTGACTTAATTAAAGTAAATTTAAAAGATCTCTCTGAGTATCCGCAGTACAAATGTGTTCATTAATATGCCTTTTATCCTCAGATTAGCTCACCTTTATATGGTAACTTGTCAGCTTTAATTCAGACGTCTCCCCGGATGTGCACTGGCTTTATGCACATAATACATTTCCTCCCTTTTGTTTGTCATTTTCGCACAATAGACAAGATAGTGCATACCTAGGTGCCAGTCACAGGTCTCACTGGACTCTTGATGATATTTTCCAGTTGTGGATTGTCACAAACTGTGCAGTGAGATGAGTGCAGGCGGGCAGTGCAGAGAGAAGGCTGGTGCCAGAAGACATCTCAGAAGTGGCCTTATCAGTCTGTGCCTGTTGCAAGGAAGGTGTTTTTAAAAAGACTGAACTGGCAAAGAGAACCTTGTCGGAGGACATGATAAAGGGCCTCAGCTGGCAGGAAAAACTTATCTTTTCAATGTAATGGCAAGACTCTGGGTCTGCTCTCAGTAACACTGCTTGCTTTTTCCAAACACTCACCCAGTCCCCTTTTCACCCCACAGCCTTTGCTAACCAGCTACCCTCTATGTGCACTGGCTGGGGCTGGTGGGAGTTGTAGTCCAAAACAATTGTAGACCACCAGGGTGAAAAAGGATGCTTTAAAATGTTCCTTGCAGCGGGATGACTCTTTTCTCTCAGGAACCATAGAGAACATTTTCTGCAGTCCAACTTACTTGTTTGGGTAGGATACAGAGAAGCCTTGCCCTTTAGCATTTATACATTGTCAACTGTGGTGTTCAAATAGGGAAGTGTATGCAGCAAACAGTGTGTGAAAGTAACTCATATGGACAAGAATGACCACTTACCTGGTCCCAGATTGAGTGGCGGTTGAGGCCTATCACAGATGCCCCTCAATTCCCAGGGTAGAAGGAAGCACCCCCTCATGAGCTGGCCATGGGGAATTCCCCTGACCAACCACTGAGGTTGGTGATATAGCCCACCAACCACTGTATTCAAATGGCCCAATCATGGGCAAACTGGAAGGCGGAGCTTGGATGACAGACTGACATTTGGGCTGGCTGCACCCAAGTACTGGACTGGTAGACCTGTTTCTTGAAGAGGTCTCAAACCCTTGGCATGACTCTGCTTAACCTTCAGCCTTACACCTGAAGGCTGAAAATGACTGAGCCAAAGTTTACTGTACACCTGTGAATCTGTACACCTGTAAATCAATAAAGTTATGGCTAATTTAAAATCTCATAACATTGTCCTGTCCAGTTTGTTTACATCTGTTGTTGCTCTCTTGGGACTTCACCCCCTGGGGGGGGGCACTGCGATTGGGTCCACAACATCCCAGCAGAGAATTATGGGATAAATTTGACCCCCTAGACTTGTTGACAAAATTGCTTCCACAGGGCTGCATCCGGCGACATCATTCTCAAAGCACACCCATTGAAATGAATAGATTTTAATTCACTGCTGTCAGTTAGTTAACTGTAGACTAGCTGGATAGCACCCTTAGTTGTTAGACAGGTACAATAATAGGCAGGCAACCTGCAGATTGTGTTTTGCTGAGCTCAGCAGGCTTTTCATGCACACCCACTGGAAGGAATTCCAAATAACTGACATCCATAACTCAACATAAACTCAAAAACCCCTAGGTATATTTTAAATTCTGCTTTGTCAGCTTCAGCACAATTCTTTTGAGTTATCTGATGACATTAATGCTTCAAGAAAGAGAATGAAAGTGGCTCAGTTCAGCTTAGATCTGGCACCATCTATCATCTGATATCCCAGCTGGTAGATTAATATCACAATTGCCACTCTAACATCTGACCTCAGAAAGTGGAAAAAGATTTTAGGTTACACATGACACTAGCCATTGGAAATGGCATCCTTGACACGAGCCCTCTTCCTCCCACCAATAATATCTAGGAATACATACTATGACAGTGGAAGCTGGTCCATTCAAGCTAATGGGGCACTGCCCCATTAACCTCAGTCTGTCCTCCTGTCCCTTTGCTTACTTACAACCTGTCAGGAAGTGGCACTGGCCACTGACCTATCTTAGTCTCAGTCAGGAGGAGGAGGACAGGGACAAAACTAGAATTTGTTGACTCTCTCTGTCATAAACTCTTGGCCCCATCTGTTGTTGGTCTCTCTTCCTTCTGTTCTTTCAGTCCCAGTGGGTACCAGCAACCAATAATTCTAAGTCTTCAGCAAAGGCAAAGATAGGAGAAGCAAGAGAAATAATAAAATGTTGAAGGTGCCCATGTAGTTCCCAGGGTTCCACTTGTCCTGGGCACCGTTGTGTCTAGGGCATCAGACTCTATTTCATGTGTTGTCCAGAGTATTTACCTCTACCTTCAATAAATTTAGAAAAGGGAGAAAATGCTGATAAATCTGAAATGGAGGAAAGTGGATGCATTGTTCGGGGTCTAAGACCAATCTAAAGTAGAGATGGGTGATGCACAAACTATACACAGATAAAACTAGTGTCACAATTTTCAGATTCCATCCCATCACTATCAATAACACTCTGTGATTGCTGCAAATGGATTTGCATAGAACTGATTACTGGCCCCAACAAAATCACACATACCATCTCGGGACTATTTAATTGCTCATCGTCTAACATTGTGTATGCCATCAAATGCCAACAGTGTCCTTCAGCTCTCTATATTGGACAAACAGGCCAGACCTTAGGCCAAAGAATAAACAGACATAAATCGGACATCAGGAATCACAAGACAGAGAAACCAGTAGGAGAACACTTCAATCTCCCAGGACATTCTATACAAGATCTCAAAGTAGCTGTTTTACTACAAAGGAATTTCAGAAATAGACTGTAAAGAGAAGCTGCTGAATTACAACTTATCACCAAACTTAAAACCATGGAGAAACCTGGCCTGAACAAAGACCTTGGATTCTTATCTCATTATACATGACAAAGCCATTTTTCACCTTTTCACCCCTTGCTTCTTCCTGTAAGACCTATTGCAGTCGTTAAGAGTCGTCAACAGGCTCATCACAGCTATCTGCCAATCACCCATTTCCACCAGCCTTCTGAGTAATACCCCTCCCCACCTTCTCACTATATAGAAGGGTCTGGAAACTTCTGTTTCAGTGTATCTGAAGAAGTGTGCATGCACACGAAAGCTCATACCAAGAACTGACTTAGTTGGTCTTTAAGGTGCTACTGGAAGAAATTTTTTTTGTTTTGCATAGAACTGAGTTATTTGAAATATGATTTGGATGAGGAGGCCAGCACATTTTTTGTCAGGCTATAAAATTAAAGCTTTGTGGGTGAATGGATCCATTATACCCAAGATACCCTCAGATAGTCTTGGTCTCTGGGACCCTACATTATATTACCGTAAAGATTACTGTATCGTGGCTGTGTTTCTATGGAGAAAAGTGATTACTTGCATTCATCCTGCAAAGCTACATTTGGGAAACAAGACTTCAGGCAGTGCTGAGAGTGTTTCAGCAATGGCTTGTCATGTCTGTGTGAGTCCAAGTATTGAGAGATTTGTATATATCTTTATCACATAATCATTGTTTGTCAGGCAATCTTATTTTGTATATGTGCAACAGAATTGTCCATTGTTTTATTTCCTCATTCGGTTAGAAACTAGGGCACTGCTTCCATTGCTCGAGTTTCTCATCATCTTTTTGTTGTAGTTGTTACGCATGCTGTTTGCATCTAATCCATCTTACTGCAGCTCCATCAGTGATCTATGAGCCAAATGATTTTGCCTGTCAGTTTGCAGAGTTTCAGACCCACTAAAAATGAACTCATCCAAGGCTGAGCTCAAGTGGCTCTTAGACCGCTCTTAGATTGGTTTGTTCTACGTGCCGCACAACTTCTTTGTTCTTAGGGTATGCACTATCATCATGTGACCCAATAAAACGCAATGCCAAGTTTAAATTTGCTGTTGCTGTGCATTATGCAGTGCTGCAAATAAGGAGCATAAAAGCAAATGTCTCTAACACATATTTTCTCTTTACAGCAATCATACTGTACTCTGCTGCAGAAAGCGAGAAAGTAGGAGTCCAGGTTGCACAGATCTAATCATAACATAGCTGACAGCAGTTTGGGTAGGAATATATAGGTGGCATGATCAGACCAGAGGTCCCTTGGGTGCCAGGCTATTTTTAACAGATATTTTTGTGAACTGGAAGAACAGAATTTGATCTAAACATAGGAAGCTCACTTATACAGGTCAGGCCATTTGTTCATCCAGCTCACTATTGCCTGGGGATGCAGATAGTGTGATTGCAGAGGTGAGGCCAACTGTCTGCCTTCTCACTCCTTGCCCATCATGGCTAGCAACTGCCTCAGGTGGCAAATGCCAGAGGCTGCAGCTGTCCCCCTACCATTCTCCCATAATTTGCCTATGCTAATTCACCTAAGCTAACCTGTTCTTTAGCACCTAAGTTAGGCAGCTGCCTCCTGTATGGTTGAGGGTCGTGCTCCATCCCCAGTGCTCTAAAGATTCAAATGTCAGTTTGGATGGATTTTCTATACAGAAAAGGGGAAGGGGACCATTTTGTCCTTCACCTCAGAAACAACATGTATCCCTTGCAAATTTGCAGGGGGGAAGAATGTGTTGTTTTCCTTCTAATGAATCAGCGGGGCCTTTTGAATACAGAGTAATGATCACACACTTATTCTTCTTACTAAATCATGTTTTAGGACCTTGTTCATGTCCACCTGAACAACACACTTTCATCTGGCACGGTTTGCCATGGAATCAGCTAAAAGAATATTCAGCACATGCGTGCACTAAACTGTAACTGGCATCCATAATTTATAAATCTCGAGGGATGCATATTCTAAATATATATTGTTTATGTACAGGAAAATATATTTGGTGGAGAAGCATTGCTGGAAATTATATTTCCAATCATGCAATAACAGCTGAACTAGTTTATTCAGCTGGATAATAAACACAGTGGAAATGCACAATATATTATTGTGCAGCATCAGCTAAATGTCAACATAAATCTATATATAAGAATGGATCTATTTGCCCAGTCGAAGTCAAGCACAACGAAGAAGCAAAATAATGTCTAACTTTAATGCCTGTAATCTCTATAAGACTGCAAGATCTGAGTCAGATGTGGCCTATAGACCCTTGAAGTAATAATATAAGATATTTGCTTCATAGTCCTTGTCTGACTCATCAAGGATGATAGCACTCCCTTTGCGGTGAGGCAGCCAGAATTTGCAGCTATCCATAATTATATTTGGCGATTTCTAAAAAAAAAAAGGTGTGTTCTGTGGTGAAAGGCAGGATTAAACAATCCATGCATACTCCGTTAATAAAGTGGACAACATGTTGATGATGCATTGAGAAATGGTAGCAACAGAATAAAATTAAAACAGTCTAAACAAATGATCAAATGATAGAGACAACAGAAATGCTTGAAACAGACAGTGACCATCAGAAAAGGGAACATTTTTATCCATTAGGAACAATGAATGCATTTTACTTAAATTACGGAACTGAATTATAATTGATTTTACTGGGCCTTTGAGAGACCTATTATCATTATAGTTCTTCTTTACAGTACATTCTTTACATTAAAAAAACAGCAACTTGTATTGCTTGTTGTTTGCACCAAGGCAATGTGTTTACAAATCATTCAATATAAAGCTTTTTAAGATTATAGGAAGAAATTAAATTTAAATGATGCTTCATTTTGCCATTTTCAGGACTGGCCTTTGTGCAGACTGCAAACTGGATGAGATCTCCTCAGAGGGGAAGGACAGGATCCCATCATTGGCCTCAGCTCAGATTCAGCATAAGAGGAATGGGCATCCCTTGAGAGATGGCTTAAGACTGAACCACTCAGAATACATCTTTTCCAAAGGGCTAAGAACCAGGGCCCAATGCCTTCTGAATGGGCATGCACCCCAGCTTCAGACCATTCACCAACCTTGCAAGCTCCTTCTGGCCTGACACAGATGCATTCACCTTTTGCTGACTGTCTAGAGACTGCATACCAGTGGTGGGGGGTGGCCACCTCATACTGTTGCATATTGCATAAACACAGGTCCCAAGCATTGACCCAATGCATAACAGCTGAGGAGCAGGGTTGTTGCCTCCTCCTTGCTCATCAAAGTATCAGTCTGATGACCAGGGAAGGACAATTTGCATTCCCATCTTGGTGCTGTGCTGGGTATAGAGGCATAAACCTTCCCACTCATCCCAGCACGGTGTCTACGTACTTCTATTTTTCTTTTCTTTTTGCCACCACTGCCAGAACTAATGTGGTCCGGAAAGGGCAGAAAAAAATTATTGAGGACCAGTTGAAGCCCTCATGTCAGAACTTAGGCAGGGGTGCCTTTCTCCATCGCTCCCAGTCATGGAGAACTTTAGCAACACACCACCAAGAGCTTTAACCACATTGACATCCAGAACCTGGAGAAACAGCATTCATTTGGCAACTGAAGCTGTAGATTTCTAAGCCCTATTCAGGAAACAGAGGAAATAACTAATGCACATTCTAGATCTGGGCTCTACTCGTGCTCTAGGAAGGGTTACAGCAGAAATGCCAAATATCAAAACACTCCATTATGGACTGACATTTACCAGTAAAACAGATATTCATGGAGAGTGCCTTAGCCCTGCTTTTTTCTGACCTGTGTTCCTATGAGCTGTTTCTGTTAAATTAACAATTTGGACATGTCCCCTGGTTCATGGGACATGGGTGGAGCTGTGATCTAAACCACTATGCCTCTTGGGCTTGCTGGTGGGAAGGTCGGCAGTTCGAATCCACACGATGAGGTGAGCTCCTGTAGCTCTGTCCCAGCTCCTGTCAACCTAGCAGTTTGAAAGCATACCAACACAAGTAGATAATTAGGTAGCACTGCGGCAGGAAGGTACCGGTAAATGGAGTTTCCATGCTCTCTGGCTTCCATCACAATGTTCCATTGCACCAGAAGCAGTTTAGTCACATACCTGGAAAGCTGTCTGTGGACAAACGCCGGGTCTCTTGGCCTGAAAAGCGAGATGAGAGCCACAACACCATAGTCACCTTTGACTGTACTTAACCTTCAAGGGTCCTTTACCCTTACCTTTACCAGGTTTTCCTGTGTAATGGAAACTTGAGTCAAACTGTTCTGGGCTACTGGAAATGTGATGGTGGTGTGTTGTAGAGTGGCTCCTACAGTGAACATCACAGAAACTGCCCTCAGGCCAATCAGCAGGTAGGGTAAGTACAGTGGGGGTGCTAAAGCCATCCTCTGCTTCCCTTCCCCAAAAAGCTGGTATATGCAAGTGCAGCTGCTTCTTCTTAACAGCGCATGCAACCCAAGATGTTGGGTCAGGTTTGAGAACTAGGTGCAGAACTTCCACCCACACATATAATTCTCCATGAAATGAATGATATATTCAGAAGCCTTTTTCCAATCACAGATGGCCTCTAGCTGCATCAGGATCTTTCTGAAATGAAATTCATTAAAAGGCATATTTTAGTAATTCATAAATTCTTGTCAATCTGTGGTCTTTGTACATTTACTCATCACAATTTAATTAATTTTTGGATAAAAACCCTTAAGGAACAATTACTATGGTGATTCTTGTATGGATAATCTAATGTACTGTGAATGCCCCTTAATGGAAAGTATCTTAATAGATAGGACATGCATGCTTTAATCATCTTCACACCAGTGACATTTTCTAGACAGGCACCAAATGAATTCTTAGGTGGACGCATACAATTGCTGTAATCCTAGCACATTCACACATTTCCTCAAACCACTTCAGTTGAGGCCAATGCCTGCAGCTTCCAAAACAGGTTAATAGACCTGCTTTCCAAGTATGACTGGAGACTCAGTTTAATTAAACAAGTAAGAAGGGAGGATATTTAATATACTTTTAAAAGTTATATGTGTGAGTATATTTCTTCCACTAAATTTCACAAAGCTTGCGTAGGGCAAGAAGCCTTTCTGTTTTTGTGCTCCACACAGACTATAGTGGGGAACACATCTTTGGCTAAATGAAACTTTTCAACGCCATAAAACTAATGGATATTACCTTTCTTAAAGAAATGAGGCAATCCTAGGAGACCAAGAATCTAGTCTTAATAGGGCTAAAATCTAAAGAAAAAATATTTAGAAGTTAATTGTTATGAAATAATCTGTATCAGTTGGATCTAGACTTAATTGTGTTTAGAGTACACCCATTGGAATAAAATGTTGCAATCAGTCATTAACCATGCTCAACTTAAATCGCATTGATTTGAATTGGTCAACTCTAAGCATGATTCAGTTTGCTTTCTTATATGATTAATAAATGTGATCCAACCTCATATTTTTCATACACACACACACACACACACACACACTAAGAAGAAGTAAATTTTATAGAAATATATGGACTTAGTTTGGAAGTATGTGGATTTAAGAATGAGTTATAAACCCATTGGGGTGGGGGGAGCTGAAAAACAACCGCAACAGATGTCACTTAACATTCATAATGCAGTTGCACCAGAATTTGGCAGTAAAATCACTGTGTGGTTCACCAGAATCACTTTGGAAGCATATTTATCATTATGACTAATTTGATTGTAAGACATTAATATGTGAAACAGCATTTGTGCTCTGCAGCCTATCAAGAGAATTCAAGAAATTAAACTAGATATTTGGGGGGGGGGGGAATGGGCATGCCTGTATTGAAATTGGCAGGATTGCCTAGCAAACCCCACCCTTTCTAAATGCCATCTGATTTGACTGATAATTCTCTTCTCCTCCATGGCAAAGACCAAAGGAATTCATTTGACACAGAGAATGGGTGAAAGATACATATGACAAAAATGGGCAAATATTCATGGTAGATACTGGTGACCAGTTGCACAGAGAGCAATACACTCCTATCACGAAACAAGTGGGTATATGGTAAGAAAACAGTGTGGCACCATACCACTTGATATCATTCAACCTGAACATCTTCGATGCTTGACCAGCAAAGCTACTGACATGAGGACTGGGATACCAATACCAGTGAGCACTGGAGGTCTGTTATGACAAATGGGTCACTGCCCCCACTATTGTTGGTCTTGATTTCTCCAAGCCCACCTGCCTTCTTATTTGCAACCAGTCCAGAGGTGGCCCTGGTTGCCTACTTCCCTCCTCCTTAATTTCAGTTTTTCCCTTGTAGAACTCACCAGGGAGGAGAATTTGAACAAGAGTAGAATTAGTTGGCTCCACCTCTCACTGGCTCTGACTCCACCTACCAGTTCCTACCAGACTTCTGCCCTACCAGTCCCAATGGGCTCCGGCCACCACTGGCAGTGAGTTCTAGGCACTGTGATGTTCCAGCATACATTGTTCCTTATCTGCAGCATGGTATAAATTAGTGTCATATATTATGTCTCTCTCTAGTAAGGCATTTTTTTTTTCTCTTTGATGGAAAATGTGAACGATTCCTAAGAAGCCAATAGTCCAAAATAAGGCTATACGATTTCTAATTTCTGTAAAGTTTCATGCTTGTGTGACCAAAACAAAGGACTCCTGAGCAGCTGGGAAAACAATGTTTGCATTGACCTACTTGCTCACATATTTCTCGGTAGGGCTGAAACAGGTAACGTTCGTTTTTTCGATGATTACTGGAATACGAAGAAAGCATTTGATTATTTTCAATGGGAAATCACTCAACAATAATGGAGGTTTTCTGGAGTGTGCATATGGGGATATATCTGCCCAGGAGTCAGTAATCATCTCCACTATTCTGAAAAGCTGTTTCTTATATTCTTTTATGCGCTTTGACTTACCTATCTCTGCACTATTTTGAGCTGCATAGAGAATGGCAATTTGCCCTTTAGCTCTGCCTGCTTTCCTGAGCCTTCACAATTTATTTTCACACCTAGACATAGTTTGCTATGTGTATGTCAAAATTGAAGACATTTATGAAAATCCCAGCTTTCAAAATTGCATTGTTGTGTGAGCTCTTCAAATGACTGAAAACTCAAAATCTTTAAGTGTCAATCGGTATAACTGATTTTACCCCACTCCTATTAAAGATTTAGTTCTGAAAGCAGTGCGAAAGCTAGGATTGAATAATAAAAATAAAGAATAACTGAACAGAGATGTTTGACCATGCCTTAAAGCATAGTATTTATTTAAAAAAAAAATATTGCAGGGAGGATTTTATTTTTTGTGTTTACAGGCTAATATGTAAGCAACACACTCACATATAAAGTCCCGTCAGTAATCATCATGACCTTGAATTACATCACATAGGTGGGCTTTTTCTTTGGTGGAACCCGTGCTGTGGAATGAAACCCCTGCAGAAATATGAGAGGGCCCATCAGTATTGGCATTCCACCAGCTCTTGAAGAAATCTTTTTTGGATAAGTATACCATGAACTTGTACCAGCATTCAGAACCAGCAGCTGAGGCTAAGAACTCTATGCCTAGAATTTCCGAAAGTGACCCATGAGTCCTATAATATAGTTACTCTGGGTTATGATTGCAAGGAGGAAAAATAAGGTTATAAAATATTCCATCACCAGGCTTTCTGGTTTGCTATAATGAGATGAAGTGCAAGTGTGTAGGCCGGGGGGGAGTGGGGGGCGATGTCTAAACTCCTCTGAAACTAAAAATACACACCAAAATATTGAGAAAGGAGGTTTTATGGAGTGTCACAACCAGATTCTGAAACTCAAAGAAAAGTCCCTGCACTAAAAAGATGGAAAAAGCATTTGCAGATACCTCTCTTGGCTCTGAATAGCAGGTACTGCTTTGAATGGTGCAAAAGAGAAGTGAAAAAGGATCTGCCATCTGCGATTGAGATAAGGAATCCCATGGCAGGTGTAATTTCAGACCTTTATTCATTTGTCCTGGGCTCCAGGTAGTCAGGCTTAGCAAGCCCAAGATCCAAGGGTCTCACACTGTGCCGAGGTAGTCATTGAGAACGGTGTGGAAGGTTGGGAAGAACAACAGCCTTAAGATGTCCCAACACACCACAAGGCTGAAGCATGGACTTGTAGTTGATCCAAAAGTGCTGGCATGCTGACCAATGAGAAGAGGGAACAAAGGTGGGATTGGGTAAAGTTCAGGTAGGATGTGTTTGGGCACAGAGGAGGAGGTTTGGTGAGGGTGCAATGGGGGCTCACAAGAAGTGGAAATGTTTGTTTGCCAATGTGAGGGGATGCCATCAAGAAAGCTAATCTTTCTGATGGCCCTTCTGAATAAGCTACCTGTTGAGAACAATCATAATGACAGAAGTGTGAGTATAAAATATAAATGGCACATCACTCTCTAACAACACACAGAGAGCAGGGGGATAATGTTCACTGAGAAAAGAGAACATCCTACTTCCAGAAGGAAAATAAGAAAATTGCTGAATCAAATTAAAAAAACAAATTTATACATTTTCTAGAAAAGTTAAATAAGCAAAAAAGAAAGTGCAAGGCTGAACTTTAGAACTGTGCAGTCGAATAATTAACAAAGAGGCTCCACTTCTCAATAAATTTA
Organism: Podarcis gaigeae; assembly: GCF_964106915.1. Classification (NCBI taxonomy): domain Eukaryota; kingdom Metazoa; phylum Chordata; class Lepidosauria; order Squamata; family Lacertidae; genus Podarcis; species Podarcis gaigeae. The sequence goes on along the minus strand of NC_139683.1, from coordinate 29,271,399 downwards.
ATATTTCTAGTAAATGTTACCCACACACTGCAAAACATGTTTGGATCATGGGCTAGCGATGAAGCTGCCTCCGCAATTACTTGAACCCAACATAGAGATGATCAGTAGAACTTTGACAACTGAAAATTTGACGTAACTGGTAGCACAGAAAAGTATTCTTTCCTACATGTAGCATGGTTGCATTTAATGAATCCTTATTTAGAAGCCACAAGAGGGTATGCTGACAATATGTAGTAGCCAGAAGAATCTGTGGAATTTGTTTCTATGTTTAAAAAAGCTCATGTTATCTTCCACCATGGATAAAGATGCTGAATAGCAAGAAGCAAAGAAGTAGCTGCGTCTACTGGGATACTGGGTGGAAAATTGTTTATTTGTGTGTAAACGGCTAGGGCTGGGGATTTGTGATGGCTGAGCTGTTCAGGTAAGACACAGCTTTGGGCCCAAGAGAAAGCTAATGAAAATTAAATTAGACATTCAAGCCAAGTGCTTATCTAGGTCAGTTTAGTTTGCCCAAAGCAACCCAAAATACATTTTATACATAACCAGCCAAGAAAGATTTTGCAGGTGCTTTGTAAGGAGCCCATGGTATTTAAAATATTAAATCATAAAATGCTGGTTTGTTCTATGGCTTTTCTGCAGGATAAAAATAGAAGAGAAATTAAGGCTTTCAGCCTCTTAATCTTTTTTCCCATTTGTGTATATGCACATGTGTGGCCTGTAAGAATATTCCATTGTGTACAGCCAGCCACAGATCATTTCTAAAGCATAATCCAGAGAACTGTTTGCATCTTGAATGTGTGGCTACTTACAGATGCAAGAAATACTAATTAGATCCTGCAATCTCTTGTCCTCATTGGCTACAGAAGAACTTTGGAATTGCCAACAGTTAAGTTTACCATTTTTTCTGCAAAGTACAAAATACGAAGCCAAAAACCAAGGAAACAAAACAAAAGCCCAATGCATAAATCAACCTTAAAATGTCTAGTGCAATTTATTAATTAAATACAGTTTTATCTGTGATAATGCCAACATACTACCTAAATTTTGATGCTCTGCAAAGGTAAAGGTAAAGGTACCCCTGCCCGTACGGGCCAGTCTTGACAGACTCTGGGGTTGTGCGCCCATCTCACTCAAGAGGCCAGGGGCCAGCGCTGTCCGGAGACACTTCCGGGTCACGTGGCCAGCATGACAAAGCTGCATCTGGCGAGCCAGAGCCGCACACAGAAACGCCGTTTACCTTCCCGCTGGTAAGCGGTCCCTATTTATCTACTTGCACCCGGAGGTGCTTTCGAACTGCTAGGTTGGCAGGCGCTGGGACCGAGCAGCGGGAGCGCACCCCGCCGCAGGGATTCGAACCGCCGACCTTTCGATCGGCAAGCCCTAGGCGCTGAGGCTTTTTACCCACAGCGCCACCTGCGTCCCCTGATGCTCTGCAAAGCTTATGGTAATTTAAAACAAACCATGTAGAGCATTAATACATTAATTAGAAATCCCATATTACACATTACTGTACAGTATGTAACAGGAGTGTGCAGTGGTTCTGTGTGTGGGCTGAATAACAAGGCAAAGCAAAATGACAGGCCTCATAAGGACTGCTGCTGTGGCTGCAGCCCACCAAGGACTTGGGTATTTTGAGGCAAGTTTTGTTGGGAGTTTTTGCTGTTGTTACTGATATTAACCGATATTACTGATATTAACCTTTTGTATCTTTATTTTTATGTGGAAATTGTTCAGTTTGGTTAAGTAGTTTTTAATGTGTTTTGTTTATTTTTATGACTACTTTGCTATGTTTGTAATTATGTAAAGCTTTTCATATTGTAAGCCGCCTTGAGCATAGTATTAACTGTTGAAAGGCGGCATACAAATAAAAAATGATGATGATGATTTTGGGTGCCCTTTCTCCTCCCTAAACTAAAGCCTGATGTCAGTAATACACATACTTAATCAGATTAGGGAACCCACAAAACCCCATGTTCCTCTGATGTTCTGCCTTTTCTGTATTGTATGCCTTTATAGTCATGTTTCTCTAAGTCCCTGTGCAAGTGAGGCTGTGCAAATTGTTGCCTGCAAAACACTGAAGAGATCAGGATTTGTTGACGTTGTTAAAGCAGAGCAGCCGATTCTGGTTTTGTTTTTTTCAAAAACAAGTTGAAAAGCTTGAGGATGTTCCAACCAGGGAAGGCAGGACCCAGCCAAGGTTGCTCAGGAACACCTGTCATGCCCACCAACCAGCATTCCAAGTCAATGACTGGAGAAGAGCTGCAGAAGGCAAAGCTTGATGTGGACAAACTGGACAGACACCGACTTTCGGTGAATGGTGGTTCTCAAACAATTTTTGGAAACATGGAGATTCTGAGCACTACTCAGTGCAGGCCAGCCAGACCTTGATGACTCATCTCCAACAGGTGGCCATTCTCTGAAGAACGCCAGCAAGGAAGGGCCCACCAAATAGATAACCTGGTTCCTTTGTCAAAATGCGTTCTTACTGTTAAGATGCTTTTCCCAATGTTAAGTCAGGATCTGGCTTCTTGCAACTAAAGCCATTAGATTTATTTCTGCCCTCTGGCTGAGCAGTGAACAAGTTTTGCCCTCTTTGATATTTCAAGATATCATGCTCCCACCATTCTTTACCAGAATAAATATCAAGTTCTCCCTTTCAAGCTATGTGCTTTTTATCACCCTTCCTTACAAATGCTTTAGCATGACACCTTGGAAATCCAAAATCAAAAGCTTCCCCCCCAAAAAAACAAATAAAAACCCTACCTTTCCCCTCCAATTGCATTTGACCATTCTCAAAAAAGAGCACATATCCAGATGGCAGATGGCTTAATTATGGTTAGATATTTTTTGTCATTATCTGGCCCAGAGCTTTGTTATATCTTAATTAGAGTGTGATTACATCACATTAACAGTTTCCCCACAGTCTTTTCCAGGCTAAATATTCAACTCTTGTGGGATTTGTTTTTGCATACCTGTCCATCTTCATTGCACTCCTCTGAACCCATCCCAATTTGTCTACATCCTTTTTACAATGTGGTGCTCAGAACTGAGTACAGTATTCCAGGAGACATTGCCTAATGTAGAATAAAGTGGGATTGTTACTTCTCATACTTGAGGGCAAAAACATACAAATAATCCACAATAGGCAGAGACCTGAGTTATGTCAGTGTGAAACCTTTCGCTGTGATACAGAAGCGCTTCCATCATGGGCTCAGTGAGTTCCAGCTGCTCAGCTTCACAGAGATCTCCCCAAAGCTTTTTGCCTAGTGGGTGGTGGTCAAAGGAAGGCACCAGGAAAGATCATGACTTAGGGCAGGAAATGCTCACTAATAGCGGTATCAAATAGCCACCATGTTATTTCTGTTCCTTGCATGTGATTGTGTTGTGCAAATCTCTTCTTGAGAACCTCCCAGAGATATAATATGGTATGTAAGTATTACCAGTGCCAGATTTACGTATAAGCTAAACAAGCTATAGCTGAGGGCCCCACTCTCATGGAGCCCCCCAAAAAATTTAAAGGAAAAAACAAACGATGTACATTTCCAAAATATAAGATAAAAAACAAGTAAAATAAAACCTACATACAGCAACAGCGTTTTGTGTTGTTTAGGCTCCTATGACGTAAGTAATGGCCCCTGTCTGCTAGCCTGCTCCCTAAAATATCACTGGTTTGCTCATTTCTATAGGAACTTTTGTTAGTGCCAGATGCCAAACGATTCGGTTTACGAACTCTGCAAAACTGGAAATAGTGTCCTGGTTTGCGAACTTTACCTCAGTCTAAGAACGGAATTCAAATGGTAGAAGGGCACCGATGGGGGGGAGGCCTCATTAGGGAAAGCACACCTTGGTTTAAGAATGGTTTCGGTTTAAGAACGGACTTCCAGAACGGATTAAGTTTGTAAACTGAGGTACCACTGTACTTCTTCTTAATTGTATTTCACTATTAATATACTTCTTCTTAATTGTATTTCAGTTCAACAATTACTTTGATAAAATACATATTTTGTTATGTGCAAATGGGGCTATAGACATCTATTAGGTCCATAAATTACCATATAGCATATATTCAAAACAAAACAGCAACAATTTGTTGTTGACCAAGGACAGCTGGACATATAAAGGGCCCCATTACCTTCAGTAGCTTAGGGCCTCATCAAACCTAAATTCAGCCCTGAGTATTACAATTAAATAAATGTACCTTAAATGGTGAAGGTCTTTCCATAATAATTCCAATGACATATGAATGGCTTTGTGGTGCTGACCATAGGCTCTTTCAAGACAACATTTGTCCACGCTTGCCCTGCTATGCTGTTACTAGGTAGATTCCCCAGGGAGGAATATGTTCCATTATGCATTCTGAATAAATTGTGGAAAGTGTTATGCAATGCAATCACCCTCTAACCAAGATATAGCAAAAACCCTGGGCCAGGTAATGATAAGCATTTTCATTCATTCATAGGTCTAGCAGTTGAGAATTGGGGGTAATTTAACCATCTGCCAGCCAAGTGCGTACTCCTTTGGTAATGATCAAATAAGATTGGAAGGAAAGGGTAGCTTTTGTGAAGATTCTTTTTTCCAACAGCACTTGACTTCAGGCTCCCAACGTGTCGTGCTAAAGCATTTGTAAAGAAAGATGAAAAGAAATACATAACTAAAAAGGGCCAACTATGCTCTTTAAAGACTCAGTTTAGCCTGTTAGCATTTAAATGGTTTTCTCCCAAAGAATCCAAAGCAAGAAGAAAGAGGTGTGAGGCGGCCATTAGTGAGAGCCATTAGGAAAGAGCAAGCAGACTTGATAATGATTTCAGGAAAGGATGAACAGAAGCCTTTGCAAGATGTGCATCCTCAGTCTAAGGGTCTAAGACAGTGGGGGCAGAGTTTTGAATAGGTCGAGATCCTGTAATTTCACTATATTTCTTTGTCAATATGCATCCCATTTCAGTATCTACACAGCAGGCAGGCAGAAGCCCTGAGGAGCAATTTCTGACAACAAACAGAAGAAGACTACTTTTGCTGGCATAAAACAAGGACAGATGCTGACAGGAACAAGGTAGGCCCCCAGTTAAACCCTATCCAAGATGGCTAAAAGTTCACCCAACAACTGCCCATGAAGTTGCAGCAAAGAACTGATTGGTAGAGTTTTAGCATTTTTCAAGGGACTCGCATAAGTGGCTCCAGCTGTTAGGTCAAGGAGGGGGAAAACATATGCAGGATCTGTTTTGCCCATATATGGAGCCACACAGAACTTGGTCCCATGCATATGGCTCCCTAGGAAGACGTGTGGTGGTGCATGGACACCTCGACTCTCTCTTCTCAAGGCAAAGACACTTCCTTCAGTTCCTCTCTACTGTACTCCTAACAAACCAACAAAAAGGTGTTTAGCAAACTATATCCCTTCAAGCAGTGATGGCCAAACTCAGCCCTCCAGCTTTTTGGGTACTACAATTCCCATCATCCCTGGCCACTGGTCCTGTTAGCTAGGGATGATGGGAGTTGTAGTCCCAAAACAGCTTAATCACTGCCTTAAAGCAAGGGTGGGCAATTTTCCAGGGCTGTATTTGTTCAATAATAATCTGTTGTGAGCTGCATGTCAGCCAGTGCTTTTTTAAAAAAATGTTTAGGGGTACTCTCATTTTGACTCAAGAAAATCACTATTTTATACTTCAAATCGGGGGAAATAAATACAGTAAATAGACAAAAGTACAAAAATGTTTAGGGGTATGTGTACCCCTGTGTCCCCACAGAAAAAAAGCACTGATGCCAACAATGGGTGGAGCGAGAGCCAATTATGGATGAAGTCAAAGTAGCAAAGGGTTTGTCCATACTTTCACTTGTCCTGTGCTTAGAAATCATGGGCCTGAGCAGTTTTCCACTTATCCCACACTTTCTAGAATCCCCAAGGGTCATCTAGTCCAACCGCCTGCAATGCGGGGAAACTCAGCTAAAGCATCCATGGCAGATGGCCACTGCTTAAAAATCTCTAAGGAAGGAGAGGCCACCACTTCCCAAGAGAGACCGCTCCACTGTCAAACAGCTCTTACTGTTGGACATTTCCCTGAAGTTTAGTTGGAATCTCCTTTCTTGTAATTTGAAGCCATTGGTTCAAGTCCTCCCCTCCAGAGCAGGAGAAAAGAAGCTTGCTCCCTCTTCTGTGAGAAAGAGAGGAAAGGTAACATCTGGATGGTGGGTCATAGTTGAGGAAGCATCATGTTCTACTGACTGTACCTGAATACAACAAGCTGACATCTTGGTTTATTTGGGTGTGCTTTTCATGAATTCTTCCCTAAAGCTTTTGTGTTAGTTTCATTCTAAAATATAAGCGTCCAGAATAATCTCAGCGGAGAATGCTTTGGAGTAGGAGTTCCCAAATTATTTATTTTTTATCTGTTTCCCAATCACCGCTGGTCCTCAACAGTCACAATGTTTTCCTTGAATCTCAGAGGGAAGTCCAACAGATTGAGTGAGTGCTGTTGTCTCACCCCACTGGTTGAGCATCGTCATTTTGGAAGATTAAAAGAAATTAGGTCTGGTTTACACACAGTTAAACCACGCTGTGCATAGCTCATTTACCTGTGCTTTTCATTAGCAATATTTTATGACCTATTAACATCTCATTATCTTTATCTGAACTTTAACTCACGTTGACCCTGGCACTAGCAGGTTTAAGATAGCCATTATGTTCCATCCATGATGTTGCAAAAGGAAAAAAAGATCCAAAATCTCAAAGCAAAGCAGAGACTATAGAAGCTTAAATGGCTTTTAAAAAATCACACTGTTAGATTTACTATGCTTTACTAATTAACTTAGTATGGAACAGAGGAAAAAATAAGCAGCATTTTTATTTTCAAGATTTGGGATTATCTTCAAAATTTGGTGTTAGTCCAGGATAAATGCACCAGTATAGTATAATAAATGATATTGTGCTGTTATTAAAAGAGGCAGTAAAATGCAACTTAGCTCTGTTTTGTTTTGGGCTGCAATTTGCCTGTCTTTCCATAATATTCTTGGTAGGAATCCATATGTTGTCACTGATCTCTATGACATGCCATCCTCAGAGTCAACATGAGCTAACCTTTAGAGATGTATAATGAAATGTGAACAAGTGTTAATGGGTTGTAAAATATGTTGTGAACAGCAAGGGAAATGGATGCAATAAGAAGATCAGGATGAACGGTACTGTCCATCGCCACTATCTACAGATACTCTTAATAAATATTGCTTCATGCTTCTATATGTGATAGAAAGATTCAAGGAACTATGCTAGCTGCTTTGGCAGTGGGACCTATGGCATTTTTATAATATTTGGCTTATTTACAATAATGCAAGTAGGGCAAAAGTGGAGGCAGGTGTAAACATGGCAGAAGATCCACTACCACACATCAGATCACCAGAGAGATAACTGCACCCACAAATTGCTTAGGTTCATAAATCGGGTGTGGAGAACTTTTGACCTTCCTGTTGTTGCTGAATATAATTTCAAGGGCCTTCTTGGTAGTGGCACCCGGCCTGTGGAATGCCCTCCCATCAGATGTCAAGGAGATAAACAGCTATATGACATTCAGGAGCCATCTGAAGGCAGCTCTGTATAAAGAAGTTTTAAATGTTTGATGTGATACTCTGTTCAGCAACATCTGGAGAGCCCAAGGTTCTGTATGCCTGACCTAAATGGTATGAGGCATGCAGTTCTCTGTATGTTTCTTCCTCTCACCCCAGACATTCAGTGGAGTCCTGTCTTCCCCCTTTATAGAAAAGAAGTTCAAGTTAAGTAAGAATAAATCACATCCTGAAGTCATGACAGTGCAATAGGAACCAACGAGGTTTTTCTCTTATCCCCTTACACAGTGCTCCACAGCAACTCATAAATAGTGAGTCCCCTGTAATGAATCTTAGCTGGTGCAACATTTACAGTTGGCAGGGGTGTTTAATAGGTGTAATTGCTTTAGTATTTCGATTTCTACTGGATATTTAGAAACATGATACAACTTATGCATGCCCAGAAATGCCTTTTTACTTGTTCATCATTCCACAAGATCATAAATATAGCTATATACCTAATTAAAATAGGCTTTACATCTGATTGACTAACAGGAATGCTGGCAGAAAAGCAGCATAATTGCATTCCTCAACATTTTCTAGCTAACTATGGTGCATCCAGATAATGCAAGTAGGGCAAAAGCGGAGGCAGGTAGTAGTGTCGACATGGCAGAAGATCCGCCACCACACATCAGATCACCAGAGAGATAACTGCACCCACAAATTGCTTAGGTTCATAAATCGGGTGTGGGGAACTTTTAACCTTCCTGTTGTTGCTGAATATAATTTCAAGAGTCTTCTTGGTAGTGGCGCCCGGCCTGTGGAATGCCCTACCATTGGGATTGTAGTATTAGTTTTCCTGGTTGTAGTGCTAGCACTTCTGTCCCGGGTTTGTACTATATTTTTTATTGTTGGCATCCATCCCTCTGTCTCAAGAGATAATGCAGTGTGCCTCCAGGGGTGAAGCCAAACTGCTGCATTAGCAGCGCAAAAGTGATCTCTCTGGGAAGCAAGCCTGGGCAGTGTGTATGGAAGTACTGGGCTGCCCAAACGAGAAGACCCCACTCTTGGCGTCGCTGATGTGGTCCAAAGGAAAGCAGAGCAAAACGTTTGGCACCAGCTTGGCTGTAGGACTTGCCAGAAGGAAGAGTACAAGGTGCCACCCAACCATCTTAGCGACTCCACTCTGCATTTTGTGTAGGGTTTACTCCTTAGTCTTCTCTTCTCCTGAAGATATCCCGCAAGGCAGCGAGGGATTAGCATCAGAGTTTTCCTTCTCCTAGATGGCTACCTTCCCAAGCTGACCAGCCCCAACTGCAAAAACCGCCTTCTTGACCACTGGACCTGTTATTGGTCCTGTCCCCTCAGCCCACCAGAGCTTGTCTTCACATTCAGGGAAAGTCCCCAACTCAGTGAGGGTTTGAAACCCATTGGGTACCCTCAATTGGTTTAGCTGGCCAGTCAAAGCTATTCCTGGGGTGTGGCCGCTGTTACATGCTGACAGCATATAGGAGCCTCAGGTAAAAGCTGAGTGCAGGGTGGGGACCAAAGTGGACAAACTATCCCATAAGGAGCACAGAATGATTCCCACCAGAGTTACGACCCCTCCCCTATCACCCCATAAATAATAATACAGTGGTACCTCCGTTTAAGAACAGCCCTGTTTACGAACTATTCGGTATATGAACTCCACAAAACCGGAAGTAGTATTCTGGTTAGCAAACTTTACCTCGGTCTACAAATAGAAGCCGAACGGTAGAAGGGCACCAGCGGCGGGTGGCCTCATTAGAGAAAGCCTGCCTTGGTTTAAGAATGGCTTTGGTTTAAGAACGGACTTCCGGAATGGATTAAGTTTGTAAAGCGAGGTACCTCTGTAATAATAATAATCAATGATATCCCACCTTTTTCTCTGAGGAGCCCAAGGTTGCACACCTGACTCTTCCTGTCCTTATTTAATGCCTACAACGACACTGGGATGTCCATTAAACAGAGATCAATATACTGCCATGTTTTGCTAAATTTCATCCCCAACTAGCGGCCACTACCAGACATGTTGTCGCCATCAACACCCATTTTTGTGCCTATATGCTTCTGTTCTCTCATGAAGATGGTGAGAAAGCACAGGATGCAGGTATACTGCCCCAAATTTCATGACTTGAGCAGCAATGAAAACTGAAGGGAGCTTACTCGATTTTTACCATCAATGGGGTTGCAAACAGATTTTGTTTTCTGTTTCAGGAAATGCAAATTAGGTTAGGTACATATTAAATCAAGCCAAATTTCTTCCCCATCCCTACTTTTGAGCAAGCATGGATAGGCTCCCATTGTCCTTTACCTAAATGGTAAAAGGAAATGAGATACAGCAACATTACTTCTCTCGGAGAAAAAAGCACAGTCTACCAAACATTGACAAGGAAGTTTTAGGTTTCCGCATTAGTTTGCAGATTTTATGATTGATGATGACTACTTTCCTCATTAAAAGCCCTCTTCTTTCATGTTGTCAGTTGAATTATCAGACAGCTGCAGCTCAACAATTTTGTGTCTGATGTCAGAAATCCATCTTTTAAATGGATTTGTGTCACTACTGCTGCCAAATTCTTTAGCAGAAGATATTTTCAAAAGACATCTCTTGGGATCTTCTTCCTAAATTTACCAGAGTTAACAGAGTGAGGAGAAGGAGACATTTTATTATAATGACTATAAGATGCGGTTTGTATTTGTCGCCTTTTGCTTGATTGCAGCTAACTACATCGTTCCTCCCCACTTACAGGCTCCCTTTATAGAGCTGACTTCTGTTTCTAGAGCACCAGTGGAGGGAAATTCTGTTCTTCCCTATGATTCTTTTCTTTTTTATATAAAAAAAGCAGACAGTTGCCAAAATCCAGCAGCTTGAGTATACATGAACAGCAGGTCTGGATTAAGACCTTTATAGTCCTTTAAACACTTAAAAGATTTTGGTTCCCCCATATACAGCTAATTCAAAATATAAACAAAAGTAAAACGTATATCATTAATCTCAATCACTACCTTTTATTATTACTATTTACTATTACTATTACTATTATTATTATTTTCATTGTGGGAGCCTTTTTCATGGAACATGGTTCAGTTGCACCATATGGTCATGGAAAATCCGGCAATGGAAAATTTCTGTGCTGCACTGCTTCCCTTGATGCCCTAAACCCATGCTTATTTTGCTTAATTGTTAATCCACTCCTGATGAAGAGCTTCTTATGTTCAAATGGATATTGTGGACAATAAAGAGTGTTCTATTCATGTCAACATCACAGAATGCTCTAGGAAGATGCTTTACGCCAGGTCATATTGTATGTTTGTCTCTAGCCCAATATTGTCTACTCTGATTGGCAATGAATCTCCAAGATCTCCAATGGAGATCTTTCCCACAAAGGCAGATTTAGGGAAGTGTGACCAGTTTACCCTGCACTGGATGCTGAGGAGAAGAAGAAGAAGAAGAAGAAGAAGAGGAGGAGGAGGAGGAGGAGGAGGAGTTTGGATTTGATATCCCGCCTTTCACTCCCTTTAAGGAGTCTCAAAGTGGCTAACATTTTCCTTTCCCTTACTCCCCCACAACAAACACTCTGTGGGGTGAGTGGGGCTGAGAGACTTCAAAGAAGTGTGACTGGCCCAAGGTCACCCATCAGCTGCATGTGGAGGAGCGGAGACGCGAACCTGGTTCCCCAGATTACGAGACTACCGCTGTTAACTACAACACCACACGCTTATTGTTGCAGTGACCCCTGAAGCAACAATGACAAACAACAGAAGGCAAGAGGTGGGGGGAGCACCGAATTTTGATGTCACACAGGGTGCCGCCAAGATGTTAAAGCCCAAAGTCTACCACTATTTCCCATCAGCTGAACACCTATCAAAGACTGGAAAATGTCCTCCAACTTCTTCAGCTTCATCCACTGGGTTCAAATGCTCAGTGCTTAGACAAAATAAACCACCATGATAATCAAATAACAGGTATTTCTTCTTAATTCCTGAAGATCCAACAATATTTTGGTTGTAGGGAACCAAGTTAGTAAAGACTTTTATTTTATTGGACTATGCAGGATAAATTGGTGAGCTTGAAACCCAAGAAAGAAGAGGACTTTGATTTTAAAAGGGGGACAAATGTTTAATGCATATCTTTTAAGCTTTGTGTATAGATTTTTACATTAGGATAACTTTAAAAGTCACCTGTAACAACATGAAGAAGGTTAAAAATTGAAATACTAAAAGTATTAAGGACAAGTATTAAAGAATGAAACCAAGAAGGGGAGGGGAAGGAAGTCAGCCAAAATTATGGTTTAAAAATTTATTGATGATGCTTTAGTTGTTACTTTTGGAAAATGTAATAAAATGTTATCCAAAAAAAAACAACATTTTATTTGACTGTCTCAGGACACCCTCCCAGGAACCACAGGATTGCAGGCTTATGGCACAGTGCTATACATTTCTACTCAGATGTAAGCCTCATAGAGTTCAATGAGATTAACTTCCAGCTTTAAAGCTAGTTTTGTTCCTTAGGTATTCTACAAAGTACAGTGTTTGATTGCTTGATTATATGTTGTTCTTATATTCAACTAATAAAATATATAAAAAAGTACAGTGTATTTATTTGAAGAGTTCTCTCATTGAGACCACTGGTGTGGGTTTGGTTGTTTTGTTCTATACAAAAGTAATTTAATTCAGTCAACTGAAAATTTTAATAAAAAAGAGTCTTTTTCTGAAGAAAATAGAGTCTCTCAGTTTTTCAACTGCATTTCCACAGGAAAAATACTATTATCTCCTCCCTCCCTCTAGTTAATTGCATATTCAATTTAGGCCTTCTCAATTTAGATAACTTCTCTGGTAGATTACCCCTCAGCTATTTCTTTTCTTTGACACCTGCTGCAAGGCCTCATAACACAAGCCCACATATTCAAGACAAGTGCTATGCAGTATATTATTCACATCTGTAAGAAATAAATTATGCAACCCATTGTAAATAAGGACTTGTTTTCACAAGCAGCAGATGAGGTGATAAACCTCTGCCTCAACTATATCAGTTTAGCATCATGTGATGTCATGCTCTTCCACACACTCTCATAACTTTCATTCTGCATGGGAAACAAGCCTGTCAGTGACAAGGCTAGGTTAAAACCCTTCTCTGTGACATCTTTATTTCTATGTGCATGGGTTCTTGTTTGTTTGTTTGTTTGTTTGTTTGTTTGTTTTCCTATAGAGAATCATTCAGACATGCAGTCTCAAGTTATACTGCTCAGAATCGAGTTTCAGAAAAAGAAGTAGAAATTTGGTTTAAAAGTGTGTGAAAGAAAGTAATAGAAGTGGAAAGAAATTGCAATTGAGTAGATTGGAAGTCTAACACAAGGGTGGGGCAAGGAGTGAGGGATGGTGGTGGGAAAAGGAAGTATGTGTGGGATTGAGTGTGGGGATGTATGAATATTTTTAAGGATTGTATGAAATGTATGTTTGTCTGTATATTCATAATATGTATGTATTAATGTTGAATTATTTTAATAAAAAAAATTATTATTTTTTTTAAAGAATCGAGTGTCATACCCTCCAACAGCCTGTTGATCTAAATCAGAACGCTCTTTTTTTGGTCCCAAGCTTTCATGAGATCCAGCTGATCCTTGAGAGAGTGTGAGACCAAAAAATTGGTCCAGTGATCTGGCACGAGCCAGCTGACTTGTGCCAGAGTGTTGGATCAAAACATGGGACATTCTGGGATCCAATCAGAAGCAGGGATGGCTTCTGTATTTCTGGGGTGTCCCACTTAAATCAGGATGCTTGAGTGGTATGAAGTTTGGTACTTCATCAGAGGCATTACAGCTAGAGGTGAATTAAACACACAAGGCAGGGAGGCAGTAGATGCTCCCCATGCATTTTAGAACCCTGAAAATTCAGCCATCATGACAACAGGCGCTTCCTACCTCAGAAAGCCTCTCCCAGCCATTGGGAATGGAGTGCAAGCTACTTTGACAACAAGACATACGGGAAAAGAAAGAAGAGCATGACTGCAAGGAAATGGTGGAGCATTTTCCTTCCATCTGGGGAAATCTGATGAATCATTGCTCCTCCCACCAAAAAAAGAAATTTATCAGCCCACATAGAGGGTGGAGAATTTCAAAACACCATTTGTACACAATTCTACTTGGAATAGTGATAGGAAGATGCAGGCCGGCAGACTAAAGGCACTTCCAGACTGTTACTATTTTGGGGTGGGATCCCATCAGATTCCAGCCGATTGGGGTTGCACAATTATAGGTGATTGGGAGGTTGCGCAAGGAACCCGCCTCCCCTAGAAAGTGTGGGATAACACTTGCTTTGCCACAACACCGTCTCACTTATCCACAAAGAAATCAGAATTAAAGCTCAATGAACAGGTTGTCTTGAAGTGCCCGTATTCCCCATTCTCTTGGCTTTCTGTTCCTGTATATATCTCCTTATGCTACCTCTCTTCCCTCAGTAAACTTAAAGAGGCAAGAAGAAAAGCAAGTGTTGCCACTTAGGGGGCCACCTGGCTCTGTTCACTATGTATGGATTTGGTCCAGAATTTGGAAATAGAAAAATGTCACAGGGTCCAGTTGCATGATACGTTTAAAGCAGTATCATTTCACTTAAACCACAGCTTCCCCCAAAGAACTCTGGAAAATGTACAGTGGTACCTCAGGTTACATATGCTTCACGTTGCATACGCTTCAGGTTACAGACTCCGCTAACCCAGAAATAGTGCTTCAGGTTAAGAACTTTGCTTCAGGATGAGAACAGAAATCGGGCTCCGGCAGAGCGGTGGCAGCAGGAGGCCCCATTAGCTAAAGTGGTGCTTCAGGTTAAGAGCAGTTTCAGGTTAAGAACGGACCTCCGGAACAAATTAAGTACTTAACCTGAGGTACCACTGTACTTTGTTTAGGATGCTGACCTCAAAGACCTACAATTCCCAATTGGTACCTCTTCCCAGGAACTCTGGGAATTGTAGCTCTGTAAGGAGAATAGAACTGTCCTAACAACTCTCAGCACCCTAAACAAATTACAGCTCCCAGAATTCTCCGGAGGCAGCCATTAATGCTTAAAGTGATATGATACTGCTTTATGTGTGCAGTGCAGATTCAGCTATAATCTAGTAAAAGACGGCATCTTGAAGAAATCCCTTTGCATCACACAATAACATTCTGATTTACCATGTTCCCTGAAGTCCTTTCACAACTTATGAATTCTTGTGGCATATTTAATGTAAGACTTACAATTCTGGGGAAGATAAGCCATTTCATTACCATCAATTGATCCTTGAGGTTGGGGGTGATTTGTTCTTCTGTATGAATTGTAGTATTTTGCAAGATACAGGATATAATGCCAACAGGTTTTTTCCCCCTCACTTTGCTTTATTAAATGGAGTATTGATTATATCTTTCTTTTATCTCTCTTTCTTATTCTGTAAATCTTTCAAACACTGAATTTCAAAGTGAATTATATTGAAACAACGCTTCCAAGGGCTATTTAGGACTTTGTGATTTCAGAGAAATTCTGAGTTGTGTTTCTATCACTTTCTTCAAGTTTTATTGCTTAGTTAATATTGAGAAACAGTTATAACTCTTCAAGCTGACCAGGCATGATGTTACCAAAGTGATTGGTGTACAGGTAGATTTGTACACGATATAAAACACTGTACCTCCCTCACCAAATGGCTTCTTCTAATCAAACAGTAACTGACACAGTGGTACCTCGGGTTGCAGACACTTCAGGTTACAGACTTTGCTAACCCAGAAATAGTACCTCAGGTTAAGGACTTTGCTTCAGGATGAAAATAGAAATCGCGCAGGGGCAGTGCGGCAGCAGCGGGAGGCCCCATTAGCTAAAGTGGTACCTCAGGTTAAGAACAGTTTCAGGTTAAGAACAGACCTCCAAAACAAATTAAGTTTTTAACCCGAGGTACCACTGTATAGACCTTCCCTTCCATGTTAGGAAGACTTCTATGTTAACATTCCTAATGAACATGAGAATTATCCCCAATGCTATGGATGAGAAGTCCTTCCCAGTAGGTCTTGCCCGAATGAAGCAGTTGCAAAGACTGATGGTCCCCCTGCTGTCTAAGACTCCTTCCCCTAGATCTTTCCACAGCAGCTTAAGGTTTCATCATCCTGTCTCTCATTGGTCTGCCCTCTTCATTTGTCTGCATGTTTTGGGAGACCAAGCAGGAGGGGAGTTGGTCACAGCAGGAGGGGGAGATTCCCTGGCTTCTTCAGCAGCTTGCCTGATCTCTGCCTCCAGGTCCCCCTCCTCTCCAGTTTCTCCTTCTGCCTCTGATTCTGGGCTACTCTGTCACAGACCCTTCCTGCTCACTAAACTTTGTTGCATCTTCAGTCTTCTCCTCCTCCCAGTCGACCCTCTCTGTTCCCACTGACCACTCATCATTGTCCCACCACCAATCCCCTAGTTCTGAACTTTCTTCCCCTGGGGGTTCCCCAGCTGGTTCCCCTGGGGGTTCCCCACTCCTCTGCATCCAGCCAGTCCCTGACATCTAGGGCCCCTCCCTACGGAACTTCCAGTGCCCACTGAAGACTTTTTTTTATTCCTGCAAGCATTTAATTGATGTCTGATTTTATAGTTTAAATGGAATTTTATTTTTATATTCTGTCTTTGTAAACCACTTAGAGACTATCACAGCTAAGTGGTATATAGATTTTTAATAAGATTTTAATAGATTTTAAGTAAGACCCATTGGGTTATGACATTGCAGCTTTAGTTGGTTGAACTTTGTTCTGATTGAAACTAGTAGGACTGAAGTCATGACTAACGTGTCCCTGATTCCAATGTGAACAAAGTTAAAAAAACGTAGTGTGGAACCAACCCATTAAGTTTTCTCTCAACCTAATTAATTAGAACTCATGCCTGCCTCATGCTCCAAAATGAGTTTTACCCTTTGTAGTTCAAAACGTTTGAGCAGCTATTAGGTAATTGCACACATTTTTCATGGTTCTGCTGTCCTGCACCAATTGGCAAAATCCATGATAATTGCATTTTCAGTTCGTTTTCTAAAAGATAATAGATCCCTGAAATAAGAATGATTGTTACTAGCATTTAGAGGGGAGGAGGATCAGTCTTCAGATGTGAGTAGTCCTGAAGGCATCATAAAGTGTGGTGTGGTAGACAGGAGATAATGAAAGATGTGTGAAAGATCTTCCTTTAAAGACATTGCCATTCTAAATAATCTGCAACTTCTCCCAGCACTGTAGAGCTCAGCTGTGACTTCTGCATGGTTCCAGCCCTTACCAGCTTTGTTTTAAAATTTAACCATACAAAAAAAGATTTAGTTGTTTTTAAAGGACCCATTCTTCAAAAGCAGAATTTGTAAAGGTTTGAAATTCTGACCACTGAACGCAAAGTGTTTACCAGTTTTCATTTCCACTGTACAAGTGGGCTGCTTCAAAACCAGTAAGAGACATACTGGTGCCCTGTAAATGACAGGCGTAAACTGTCTGGAACTACCCCACTCTGGTTTGAGGAAAATAAAACCAGTATTTTATCCAATTTTCCCTGTACCTCACCCCCACAAGAATGATTATTTCTGCCACTAACATTGTCTATAGTCTTGGAGGAATCACTTAAAGAACTTTGACCTTTTAAGCCTGACCAGTTTCAATGAGTTAAGCACATGGCTAAATTCCACCCACCCAAAAAATTATTGGGACCACCACCAATTGCTCACCCTTGGCTAAGAAATGCCCTCTGTGCCTTTGGCACTAGATCATGGAAATCAGCTACAATTCCTACCTCACAGGGGTTCATGAGAGTTAATTAGTTAAATGTTTGCACGGCACTTTGAAAATGTGAAGGTCTAGATTAGTGCCAAGTTTTATTATTATGAAACCCATTAAAACACAATGCATTGATCAATTAGCTCAAATCAAAGAACATGTAGCTGTAAAGGATCTAATTAAAATTTGAAAAATAGAATTATTGAAAGCAACTGAAATTCTGCGCCACCTCTCACTTCAAATTAGCAGAGATCTATTACTCGGTGCCTTGCCCTATATTTCTCATGTCACAGGCCGAGCAGCTCGAGGTTTGCAGAAAGCCAATATTTCCCTTTATTTGTTTAAGAGCTCATTAAGCTGACTGAAAAGCCCTGTTCTGCAAAATCAAATGGCTTTTATATAAAGTGCCATGCGATTGCAGCCCAGCGTAAAATGGATGGATGGGCATGATATGCTTTTGTTGTTCGTTAAAATGTATTGTAATTGATATTTTAACTCAACAGAAGGCTACATTGTTTCTACAAAGCATCAAGAAATTCAGGTGCAATGGTATGCATGCTGAAGACCACACTGCTCAAGAAGAAGTAGAAAAAAATGTCAAGAGTACTGTGTGGCAAAACTAGTAGGACCTGCAACAAAATGTTACAGTATATCCCCACCCTCACCCCTGTTTCTGACTTCAGGAGTGCTGCTTTGGCATAGAAGGGGCTGAGTTTCAGAAGCAGAGAAGAAAAAGGACCTCACACATTGCCTCTGCTTTTTATATTAGCAGTAAAGGGCTTGCAGGCCCCCAACCCAAAGATTATCTACTCTTGAATTTATTAGTCACAAACTATCCTTAACACACTCCAGTGGTTGTGAAGTACTGTAGCGGTAATATGAACAGCAGTTTTGTAGAATCACTGAAAGTAGGGCACATCTGTTGAGTCACATCTATACCACAAACAAACAGTTACAGATAGGTAGCCGTGTTGATCTGCCATAGTCAAAACAAAAAAAATTCCTTCCAGTAGCACCTTAAAGACCAACTAAGTCAGTTCTTGGTGTGAGCTTTCGTGTGCATGCACACTTCTTCAGATACACTGAAACAGAAGTTTCCAGACCCTTCTATATAGTGAGAAGGTGGGGAGGGGTATTACTCAGAAGGGTGGTGGGAATGGGTGATTGGCAGATAGCTGTGATGAGCCTGTTGACGACTCTTAACGACTGCAATAGGTCTACAGGAAAAAGCAAGGGGTGAGAACCCTGTAGACCTATTGCAGTCGTTAAGAGTCGTCAACAGGCTCATCACAGCTATCTGCCAATCACCCATTCCCACCACCCTTCTGAGTAATACCCCTCCCCACCTTCTCACTATATAGAAGGGTCTGGAAACTTCTGTTTCAGTGTATCTGAAGAAGTGTGCATGCACACGAAAGCTCATACCAAGAACTAACTTAGTTGGTCTTTAAGGTGCTACTGGAAGGATTTTTTTTTGTTTTGACAAACAAACAGGTTTGTCAGGGCTTCCCCCAAAGTATTCTGGCCACTGTGGGGTGCTGGGGATGCTGGAAATTCAGTTACTAACCTGTGAATATTATTTCCCGAGCTTTGCTCACAGGAATACAGTTTGCAGAATTTCCTGTTGATAGGAAATGGGGGGAAGAGTTTAAGCATTAAATTTCCTTTGAAGAACTTACAACAATGAAACCTGACATTATTTTGCTTGCTGTTACTTGCTTGTTTATCCTTCACATATTGCTCTGAGTTGTATTTTATGTAATACTCAACGTGACAACCAAGGAAGCAACAGGCTCTTCTTTTATTTACACTGCAGTTCTCCAATAATATTCAGTATATCATATTTACCTATCTTTGTACAACATATTAGACTGAAAGCATTATGCATTTTTCAGCAATAACTCCCTGATAACTCTTGAAGCCTATTTCTGTTTAAGAGATTTTTCCACCCATTGCCTGTTCAGTGTAAGATGTGCTAGTGTACTTATATCCTATTTGTGATACGTTTGTCATTTGTTTGCCTTGACATTTAAGCTATTTTAAATGTACTACAAACATTTCTGTTCATGTCTACATAAAACAAAGGCCTTTACATTTCTTACCAGCAGAAATGAATGGATCGCGTTCATTCTATTTGTCACTGTAGCCATAAATATCCTTCTATATGTACATCAATCTCTGCATTTTAAGATATATTCAACCATGAAAGCTGTAGTCAATATATATCCCACACAACTTGTACCCTAACTCCAAGTTGTATTGTACCCTAAGATAGTTTTACCCTAGCGTTTGTCTACTTGTTAGTAGCCAAGATGACTACCTGTCTGTCTTTGAGATGCAGTGATTGTATGATGCAAAACTCCATCCTCCCTCTGTCTCAGAAACATAAAACATCTAACAGTCTGGGACCAGTGAAGAAATGGAAAAGGTCTCCATGTACCCTTATCAAGATTCCATGAATTTCATAAAGAGAAGTGGTACCTGTCAGGGAACTGCCATCGGAGCCAGAGGAAGAGGGAGGGCTCCAGAGGGATTCCGGAGAGCGTCCCGGGAGGGAGAGAAGCAGCCCATCTTCTGGGGAAGGAAATCAGCGTAGCACCAGTGGAGAAGGGGGGGCAGATGGGGGAATCGGCGAGGTGGCTCCATGACTCCTCGCTGGAGACCAGCGAGGAGAGCACAGGTCCTCTGCTGCCCACACCCTCCCTGCACAGAAGGCTTCCACGCAGGGAGAGTAGGCGGAGACTAGGCGTCAAAGAGCTTCTTTGCTGGAAGAAGTTCAAGAAACGCCACTGACGGATTCTGCCAGCGATTGAGACAGTCATGGGTGAGTGGCTGTCCGGACAGAAAGAGGTCACCCAGGTAACCCAGCCAGGTGTGGCGCCGATTTACGCATGAGCAACCCCTAGAACCATTACAGTACCAAATCATAATCCCACTGTAACTGGAGCCAACCAAATTAGGAGACTGATTGTAAAACTCCTATTTCTTATGTGATTGGTTAGTTGCAAACAGTGGGGGAAGGCCAAGGGGATGGTGGCACCCCTTTTACAATTAGATTGAGTATTTGTGGTTTAACTCAGAGTAGATCCATTAATCCAATTTCAGTGGCTCTACTCTGAATAACACTTAGTTGAATGCCAACCATAGTTTTCAACTTTGCATTTTTCTAACAATTGCCACAATGCTCTTATTCTGTGTTCCTCCCCCCCCCTCCTTTCTTCAGTTTGGGTCTCTTCCCCTCAATCTTCCTTTCTTTCTTTGTGTGTATTCTCTTCCAAAAACAGCTGCATGGAAATCATCTTGGCACAGAATCTTCTCAAATGCCAGGCTGTATAATTTGCCTTCACAAAACTAGGAAGTTATTCCAGGGCAGACTCGACATAACCTCCTATGAGTACAGAAAAGGTCTAAAATCTCTTTTAAAAAATAATTCCTGGGACTTGAGGTGTTCTTTAAAGGACTAGAAGAAAATAAAAGACTATGCCAAATGTCTGTACAGTGTGGCAAGCAATGATAAAGAAGAGATAATACAATTAGCAGCTTTTCTATCAGAGAAAAAGAAAATAAGAGTTTGGGTTTTTTTACTTTGAAGCCACTGTTCTTATTTCTTTTAAAAAACCATCCACTTCAACCATTTGATGCAAAATATACAAAACAGTATGCCATAAAACAAGACTGGACTTTTTAAATAAATAAAAAGAGTGATTCCAAAAATCTTATGCCTACAAATTACATATTGATTTCTTGAGGACTTTACTAGACAAGTATCACATTATGAGATCTCTGGTTTAGCTAAATGAGAATCATCACCACTGATATCAAATACTCTATTGCACAATACAATGCAAGAGTTTCAGAGACAATATGTTTATTTGGAATAATGAAATTCCATTAGTAAGCAATTACACCACCAAGTAAAGCAGTTATTGATAGCACTTACCAAATAAATTTATAGTTTTGGTTTATCTTATTCTCTTGCACATAAGGCTGCAACCCTAACCCCATTTACCTAATAGCCATGGTTAGGATTGTACCTTAAAATGCTTAGATTTCAATCATGCTAAAATGAATGATTTCAGTTTCACCAAAAGACTATAAATTACAAATAGCTATCAGTCCAGGGTCTATTAAAATATTCCATTTTTACTGAATTATTATGGAAATGATTGTGTTGCTCTATCAGCACCTGATTGTTGTCTTGCCTCGTGTATATTACCTTTTTTACCTTTATTGATTATAAATTGTGTGGTAACCAGAAAATAGTTATAGGGTTTGTGTATTGTCTAATACTATAGTATGTGTTAAATAAAGTTTTTTTTTATTTAAAAAATCACTGTATTGATATATATTCTTAGAATGCATTCATCTCTATAAAATATTTAGAACAGCTATATGTTGTTAACACTTTGACCCATACTAGAAATAAATTATGTCTACAATTTGATCTTGAACTTGAATATTAATAATGTACTTTAGAGAGCATTTTTATTAAATATATTAAGATTTGCATCAGCAAAATTGGTAGATGTGTTTACAGATCGAATGTAATGTTGTTACAAATCGCATATAATTAAAGCATTACATCCTCTGCTATAATATCCATTGATGGGAAATGGAATTATAAATTTTAATCCCACCTCATAGGGGGTGTCAAAAAGCAATCACTATAATTATGCTTACCAGTCAGTAGATGCTACTAAACTTTAGACAGTCAGTTAGTAGCACTGGGGTGTAAACTTCATATATGCTATTCATAAAACTAGGAAAATCCTTCTTCGAGACTGCATGCTTGTTAACCAAATGAAATTAATTTCATGAGTTAATTTGCAAATCCATTTACAAGTTCTTATCCATGCATAGCTGAATTCACAGACTTTGCTCAGGAACTGTGACTAGCAGGAATCTATGGCCTTGTTCCCTCATTAACATTTTATTTCAAAAATTCTTACCAACTCACTCTTGGAAAAGTGGGCAGGAATTGGTACGTATGCAGTTAAAGGAAAATGTTATAGAGTTTCATGGAAACATTTCACCCAGATTTAAAACAAAACATAGAGCATATTTTGAGAGTCTAATTTCAGGATTGCTCCCATTATTTCCAAAATTTGGAGGAGAGTATAGACCCTTGTATAGCAAACAGTAACAGCCACACATAGAGGTGGGGGAGAAAATTGTTTTAGTTCTCATTTGAATCTGAACCTATTAAATTGCACTTTCCACAACAATATGTAAACCGAAACACAGATATCCTTTGAAATTCACACTTATCTGAATTTTCTGATGCCGTTCTCTAGGCAATGTGTTTATTAGGAGAAATTAGCACTAAAATGCTGGTGAATTTTGATGAAGCGCTTGGTTTTAAATTGCAATTTGCTGCATAAATGTGGAATACTGAATTGGAGAGTTTAGAAATGAACAACATAGAGAATGAACATTAACAAGTCCTTCCATCCTTATCCACACACAAGAGGAAGGCATCAGCAAATTTGCAGAAATCTTAACATTTACAGAAGCACAAAAACTTATATGAAATTTTGGTTTACGATTGGGGAAGAAGGGGTGGAAAACATGGTGGAATGGGGTGTTCTAGAGCTGTCTGGCTGTCTGGAAGACAGAACAGGAATCTTCCACACTGCAATATTTCATTGTAGATCCCCATTTGTAGCAAGTAATCCAATTTCATCATGACTTTCTTTGTTTACCTGTCTGGCACTGATACTGATTAAATATTGCACCAACCTGTTGCTTTCCAGATGTTAATATATTTGAGTTCCCATCTGCCCCATTCAGCATGGTCAGTGAACAAGGAAGTCCAGCAACATTTGGAGAACAGGAGGTTGAGAAGGCTGTGTAACGTGCTCGACATGACCCGAATAAATATTTCACTAATTCCCTCTGCCAATATGTCATCACTTCCATTTGCAGTTAGAAGTATATATTGAATCAGTCAGAATCACAAGACATGCTTCAGATTGCATAATGTTCACAAACGCTTCAACTGCAAGATATAGCAGTATCTTGGGGAAATTCCAGCCTATATGAGGGTCGGGAGGAGACAAATGCTCTGGTTAAGGGGAAGGTAATCTGATGTGGAAACAGATTTCCATACTTAGATCTCCTTAGGGGTGTTCACATGGAATAGCTGTTGAGTGTACAATCTGGGTACCTGTATACAAAAACAGCTGACTTGTTGTTGTTGTTTAGTCATGTAGTAGTGTCCGACTCTTTGTGACCCTATGGACCAGAGCACACCAGGCACTCCTGTCTTCCACTGCCTCCCGCAGTTTGGTCAGACTCATGCTGGTAGCTTCGAGAACACTGTCCAACCATCTCGTCCTCTCTCGTCCCCTTCTTCTTGTGCCCTCAATCCTTCCCAACATCAGGGTCTTTCCCAGGGAGTCTTCTCTTCTCATGAGGTGGCCAAAGTACTGGAGTCTCAGCTTCAGGATCTGTCCTTCCAGTGAGCACTCAGGGCTCATTTCCTTAAGAATGGATAGGTTTGATCTTCTTGCAATTCATGGGACTCTCAAGAGTCTCCTCCAACACCATAATTCAAAAGCATCAATTCTTTGGTGATCATCCTTCTTTATGGTCCAGCTCTCAATTCCATATATCACTGCTGGTGATTTTTGTACCTGTGTACAAAAATAGCTGACTTGTACACTTGTAAAGTTCACCAAGTGTGTACACAATAGTTGGGCTTGACAAATAAACAAATGTGCAATCTTTCTCACAAACAATTGCACATGTACAGTCCTCTTGTACTATGTTCAGTGCAATGTGTGAATAAGCCCAGCTGGCAGGCTAGAAACTGTGTAAACAAGGTATTGCCTGGAGAAGGCATTCCCATGGCTGGATCAGCACTATCTTGTTGATAAATCCACATGCCAATCCTAGATGCCTTTAATAATAAGTTTTATTATTACTTCTGAGTAAATGTATGTACTCATTCAGTTTGATATTTTAACAGTCTTTCCACTGTTGCTTTAACTGCTCCTTCCACTAGCCCTTCTTCTCAGTCCCCAGACAACATTTAACAGTGGCAGCATCTATTTAAACTGATTTTACAAATACAGTGGACGCTCGGGTTGCGAATGTGATCCGTGCGGGAGGCATGTTTGCAACCAGCAGCATTCGCAACCCGCAGCACTGCGTCTGCGCACGCGTGGGTCGTGATTCGGCACATGCGCAAAGCGTGATTTAGTGCTCCTGCGCATGCGCAAGCACCAAAACCCGGAAGTAACCCAATCCGGTACTTCCAGGTTCGGCGCAGTGCGCAACCCGAAAACACACAACCTGAAGTGTCTGTAACCCGAGGTATGAATGTAATTAATGAAGAACAGGGTCTTAGCTACGTCTAATAACTTCAAACTCCATCATCCCCTGGGAGAGAAAAGTCTATAATTGGAAAGATGTGCTCCACTCATGTGTGTCACTCAATACCCGTGCATGCTTTCCAAATATTTCAAAATGTGACAGTTAATACTCTGTGTTCCAGGCCTTAGCACTTTAATGTATTGCAGCTATGGACATGAACCTTCCTCTCATCAGTTCACAGACTTGGGCCAAAATAGATGGTGCCGTTCTATCACACAGTTGTGAATAGTTGATGGACCTCTACGCAGAATCCATTTGTCAACATTGTTTGCCATAAAACTCAAAGATGGCTGCATTTTCAAAGAAGCTTTCTAAAAGCATCTCTATTGTGTTTTCTCCCCCTTCCTATTGCTGTGCTGTTATGAGCAAAATGTTCAGCATTTAAGAATGATTTGTTTGAAAAATAGGTAAGAATAAAATGCACAGCATGTCTACTCTAAAGACTGTTTCAATTGTCCCTTACACACAACACACACACACACACACACACCCCACTGGTGTGATTTAGCATTGCTATAAAATTAAAATGTGAAAATTGCTCCAAGGCAGAATGCTATCACTTCAGATGTAAAGCTATCAGCTCTCACCATTAATAGGCATTGAATTTTCAATCAAAATAATTCAATCAACAATCAAAACAAAACCATGGACAATTGAAAAATACAATCTAACAGCCTTGCAACTAACCATTATTTCCCCCCTCCCTTTATTGATTTTAACTCTTACAATCCCAATGCAATGCTATGCAAGCTGAGAATATTGCAAGTGACCTTCAAGCCTGATATTTAGGAGCACAAGCTCTAAATAGTTTAACTGGAATATTAACCAATTGAAGCTTTTGCAGCCCCATGTGCAGTGGGTTGGAGGCCACCAGGAAGGGGGCAGGTGAAAGCAGGTAGCAAAAAATAACATGACACCATCTTGAGATCAAATTTTATTGGCCACAATTTTATTGAACACAGATGTGAGCAGACTTTGGCATAGGCGTTGGGTATGTATCCTGACTCAGCCAACCCAGTTACTGGCTGATACTACATCAGGGTAAATTCTGGTCCTCAATACCCTCCCATGACAACCCACCAGGACACCATTTGGACACCATTCTATGGCCCAATGGTCCCTGTCTGGGATTTCAGGCAGAACCCAACCCCTGCAGCCCATTACTGGGGTATCCTGAATTTGATCCTGGATCCAGGGAAGGGGCACCAAACTCCCCACAGCTTAGACTAAGGATCTAACCCAATCCCTTCTTTCTGCCAAAAGCTATAGCAGTTGCTATGAGGTAGGTAAAACCATCAGACAGGCCCAATTCATCAGCAACCAATTAATTCCACAGCAAGGTCAAACAGATACACTCCCTGCTTACCTCTGAGCAGAGCCAATGAATACAGGGTGGATTGGCAGGGTGTTTGGTGAGCTAAAATTTCCTTAGTGATATGAAAGCCCCTACCTGTATTAGTGTCAAAGAGCCTCATCCTGTATATTTATTTGCTAACACAGCAGCTCTTAGAATGAGGCTGTTAGTCTTTCTCTTACCTTTAAGATATTAATAAAGACACATTAAATTATAGCTGTGTGAGAGTGTGGATGATAAAATGGCAGGAGCACCCATTTATATGCACATTTAATTATGCGTAAATATAACGTTACCCCAGACTTAATAGTCTGTAAAAATTCATCAAGCTACAGTTTACAACCTTTGCCTAGCAATTTGCTTCATGTTTTGAAACCTGTCTGCTTTGTTACTCCTTCACTGGCCATGCAGTAACTTTTCCTAAATCTGTTAGGAAAGGTAAATACTACATCATCTAGACAGGATTCTGCACGATTAGACCTAGTGAAGCAGCACACTGTCTGGAGGATAATTAAGCCATAAACATGTCTACATAATTTTACTCATTGCAGTCCCAGGACGAATGGTTGATTTGCAGATGAGCAAAGAAAATAATGCACAGAGGCTTTAAGAGCCTTAGGACATAGCTGAAAAGTAAATTTAAACTAGATGCTGGTGAGGGTTGCAGATGGACCCTGGCAGCCATTAGCCCCAGCCAGCATGGCCAATGGTCAGAGTTGATGGAAGCTGTAGTCCAAAAACACAGAGACACACAGACTGGTCCCAGTGTAGCAAGATGCATTGTATTTCTATTTAAATTACAGGCAAATTACGTAATATATTTGGATATATACCGTATTTTTCGCTCCATTGGACGCACTTTTTCCCTCCTAAAAAGGAAGGGAAAATGTCTGTGTGTCTTATGGAGCAAATGTGTGGTCCCTGGAGCCAAATCGCTGTTGCCCTGCGCTGCTGGGGTGCTCTTTGGGGGTGGGGGAGGAGTCACGGTGCTCTGCCGGCAGCCTCCGCTTTCCCCTGAAGCCCTGGCAACGTTTGTAGGCAGCGGGAAGGCTGTGCGCTCCGGGGCTGCTCTTTGGGGGTGGGGGGAGGAGCCACACGGCTCTGCCTATAGCCTTTGCTTTCCCCTGAAGCTCCGACAAGGTTTGCAAGCAGAGGGAAGGCTGTGTGTTCCTGGGACGCTCGTGGGGATTAGCAAATTGCTGTCTTTCAGTGCCTCCTAATTCAACTGCAAAGGATTGCCTAACTGGATTCTGAGCTCCATTTGAAGTTTAAAAATATTAAGTTTGGGGATTTCTTCAAGTAGCAGTTTTGCAGAAATCGTCATAAATACATGCAAAGCATCTCCACAAACCAGTAATAGTGAGCTCAGCTAAAACTGAGCAGGCATCTGGCTCAGGAACAATTTAAACTGCACAACTATAACCAGACATCCTGTGTGTTTATGTGTGGACCATGTTCCTAGCAGCTAATCTTTATTGCTGAAAAGAGGCACTGATATTCCACTCCAAATCTATAACTCATTATACAAATTCTTACAAGTACAGTCCACCTATACCTGCTATTTATCTGCCCTCTTTTCCTCCTCTGTTCTTTGCTGAGTCACCCCATTTTGAATCTTCCTTTCAAAACAACCATGCCTGTTTTGAGAAAACTTCAGAGCTTTAGGAACTGGAGCGCAATAATTTGATCTATTTGCTGTTCCTACATACTCCAAGCACTTCTCATTTGCACAGCCCTGGTTTCTCTCCCTGACTATTAATATTATTGATTAATAACAGTAAAATGCTCAAATTTTAGTTTTTGTGACTGCTGCAGGTCTGACTTCCCAGTGATAATGAAAACAGCTACATTATAATGGAATGTCTGTCCCTTTTCCATTCTCTTCAATATATACCGTGGCTCGCTTTAAAGCAGCAAAGTGGACAGGAGCCACCCACTTTGCTGTTTTAAATAGTTTAGTAAAACATTTGAGTCAGATATTTTTTCCCTTGTTTTCCTGATCTAAAAACTTGGTGCATCTTTTGGTCAGGTGCGTCCTATGAAGCGAAAAATACAGTACATATGAATTGGCATATGCAAATGTTATGCAAATCCATGTCCTCTAATGCCTCATTTTTTCCTTTTTAAAGTGATTTTGGCTACTTGGCACCCCTTCTATTTGTCCACCAAACTCAATATTACCTACTCAGGCTGTCAGTGACTCACAAGGATGAAGCATGAAGTCTTTCTCAATCCTGCTAATTGGAGATGCCAGAGATCTGGGACCTTCTGCATGCCAAGGCTGGTCCTTCTCCAAATCTCCAGATAGCTTATCAGAAATTTCCAATAACATGCACAGCCTATTTACCACCCCTGAAATCTGTGAGCAGGCTTTCCACGTAGATGACCAAATATGCCAATTTTGCTTCTTCTCGGTTTCTTATTTTTCCAGTCTTAAGTTCAGATCTCCACATTTACACATCAGTTGAATTAAAAATAAAAAGTTCCCATGACAATTTGTCAGCATTTTTGCATGAAGCTCTCCAACTATATGTGTGTTATATGCATCCTCCCATATAATATATTTTGTATGTTATTTTCACTCATATAGGCATTTAAATGCAAACTTCACTGCATGCCCTTTTGTTCACACTAGTTGGGCTTGAGAGCTGCATTGCAAAATTCAGCGGTGTGAATTTCTGTGTTTGGGTTTACAAATTTTCCCCCAAAAAAGTGTGAATTAGGGATATTTGCCTTTAAACGCAAACTGAATTGAATTTATCCCTCATCCTTACCTATGAGAGAGCTGCGTATCTTCCAGCCTCAACATAGGGGGAGGTGAAAGTATTCAAGATGCACACCCCTCAGCTAAATAAATCTGCCTTCAACTTTCATAACTACCCCCTTCCCTTGCATTGATCCTTCATCACTTTTCACAACACCGACTCCCAGTTTCCACTCTTCACTACCTTCTCCTTCCTTGGACCTCCTGTTTCGTTTATATAGCAGTCGCTGCAACTTGGTATGTCATTCATTCCATTTGCCACCTCCCATATCCACAATGCTGGTGAAACAATATCAGGGCCAAGCCCTGCAGGGTCTCCAGCCTTCCACATTTGCTCACAGTTGACCTGCAGCCCACTGCAAATTCCATATCAAATCCTACTAGAAATAAAGATCTGAAGGTTATAGCAACATTCTACTTGTATTTTATGGAAATATTACATGAATATTAGGATGAATTTGTCACCTATCTTCCCTTCCCAAGGCACCTTGCAATTTACTCCTTTCCAATTATTACCAAAAGCAGAAGGTGGCAGGTGAATGTAAAGATTAATCCATTAGGGTGAACATACTTCCATTTCAAAGTTTGTTAATTTTCTTTCTACTTTGTCAGTTCTAATTTATCATCCAACTTGAAATGTAATAATTGTGCTGGTGCTTGAGTTCTATAATGTAGTGAAGGCTGTATTAGAATTATGAAACTGCTTATAGATTCTAGCGACATTCGTTAATATATTACAAGGTAACACATGTTGAGATCAGGCTCCCGACATGTCAAATTAAATCAAAAGAAAAATTAGTGAAGACATAGCTCAGCTGATGTTCAAGCAATTATACCAAAACAGAAAACAGGATTTCAGAGGATTTAAAAAACGGAAACTGTATTTCCATTGGAAAGCTTTTTTTAAAAAAAAAAAAAACTTTTTTTAAAAAAAACCCTAAAGCTATAACAATACTTCAGTTTTGTTTTTATAAAGTACCATCAGTTTTGAATTATTGCAATGGATCTGTCTGTCATTAATATTCTTTGCTCTATTAAAATGACCAAAGTTATTCAAACAAGTTTTCTCCTTTGTCTTAGCAATTTTCTCTATTATTCATAAAAGGGTACAAAACCCTCCCCTCACAATCAACAACTCACAACGATTAAAACAAATAGGACTATTTAAATCAAGCCTTAATATTCTCTGGAAATAAGCACTTGCTGTAAACACAAATACGTCAAAACCTTTATACGTGTAAAAAAATATGAAACTCTAAACTTTAGTCCTCAAAACACAGTGGGACAGAAATGTGCTGGAGTAAAATTTCAGTAAAATCACCATTTATGAAGTACCTGTTGTTATAGATCACAGCTACAGATCAGAATTTGGGTGTCTGTGTATAGTTAATATGTCTCTGTGTGTGCAGTGCTCCCCCCAAAAAACAAAGAGTAGCCCTCCGAGCCAAGGAAGGCCACCCAGAAGGAACACCCCCTTCTTGCAGTGCCCATGTGTATTTGCAACAGAAGCAACGCAGTGCAAGTTCATGTGTGTAGCATTTTTATATTTATTGTTCTGCATCATAAACAATTAAAACACTCTATAGTTTGGAGAAGGTCTAAAGCAGGTTGATGCAGGTTAAAGCAGGACTAAAGAAGGTTGACGTCAATTTTATTTCTTCTTTGCTGGTTCTAATTTATCAGCCAACCTAAAATGTAATAACCATGCTGGTCACTGAGTTATATAACGGAGCCAAAGTTGTATTAGAGTTACGAAACTACTTGTGGATTCTGGCGATATTCATTAATATATTACAAGGCAACGCATGTTGAGATCAGGCTCCCAGTCTCAAGTGTTATGGCTGTGAGTTTTAAGCATTAATGTCACTGAACGATAATGATATCTACAGATTCTTTATTTCCAGTTGTGCTTCCATAGACTTTTTCTCCTAATGAAGTATCAGTGAGACATAATCTGCAGACATAATTTTGTTTTTGCCATTTGCCATGATTCCATTCATTGGAAGCAATGATAATTCATTCTCTCTGGGTCTCCCCTGTATTCTGTGAAAGTGTGATAAAGCAACACAGTAATTTACAGATTTAGTGAAGACAGATTTATTCATGTAATCCCATTTTCCCTCCTCAGCCCCTTATTTTGGAAGGAACTGTGGGACTTGGGTTCAAATATAAGTGAGGAAAATGGAGGTGAAAATGTCAGAGCCCCAGACAGTGCAGTGCGCCTCCAGGCCATCTTCTCCTAACAAGTCCTGAAAGGGGGAAACAGAAACATTCAATAGGCAATTGAATAGGACAGGATAGCAAAAAAAGGACAAGGATTCATTTAAGAAAAAAGGGGGAAAGGGGAAGAAAGCAAGAGGTATATCTCATCTGGCTATGCTATTTAAAGCAAATCTCTAAACAACAGGAAGGATAGAAACCAGTGACCAATTAGTTGCTTTGGCCAATCCCCAACTGCACTTCTGGACTGAGATGTAGCAAAGATGGCCATGTGTCTTACTTTACAGAAGACAGTCCTCTGTTTCAAGATATCCTCAGCCGATTCAAGTTTGCTTAAAAGAAAAAGAATGATAAATATGGAGAACAGGGGCCTTGAAGTTCACCATCAACCGAGAACACTTGGAGAAGAGACTCACCTGATCACCATCCCAGAGCTCTGAAATATATTGTTTTTCTATTTAAATTATGGTAACTACTTCTAAGTCTATGTACATATTATGCAGACCTATCTTTTTGGGGAAGGATGTGTTTTCTCTTTATTGACAATGAGTGGGTTTGGATTGCAGCCATGGTCTATGTATATGTTTAGTCAAAAGTACACACATGACAAACATGACAGCATGATATCATTATTTACTAAAAGACCTGCTTGCCGGGGGTTGGGTTGGGGCAGGGCACCACAGATCAAACTGTGCCTTGTTATGCAGAATGCGAGAGCAATAAAAGGGGGGGGGACCTTTCTTCAACAAATCCACATTGTGATGGAATTTGAGAACATTCTACATCCCTAACACAGAACTCTTCATTTATATTCTTTATCAAGCCCTGGACATGTGTGTTTTGAAGAAGACACATCATTTTTAATATGAGAAGCACTGTGCCGCAATTCTAGTTTAACCATCCTTATACACTTACTAAGTGCAAGAATTTTTTAATTAAGTACTTGATCCAAGAATTTCATCCTAACTTGCAGTTAGGGGTGTACTGGCCATATCAAAGGTGATTTCTCATTCCTTTTCATCTTCAGCTGTGGATTGGAGAAGGCTCACAAGCAGACATTTCTCCTGCAGTGAACATGTGCTACTGCAACTCTCCCATATTAACAACTTGCATGGATTAATGGGAAAGAACACTCCATTCTTGTAGGGGTTTTCAATCCTCAAGAAATGTTTTAAAGCGTGAAATGTAGCTAATAGCCTGGCAAATTGCAAAGGAGACAGCCCACCACTATATGGGCGATGAGCAAATATTCATTCTTTATAGGAGTCTCTGAGAAAAAGCAAAGAGAGTTTGCCTGCTGCAGGCTTCAGACAAGATCCAAAGAGCTAATTTAGGTACTCCCCAAGTGGTTATGCACACCCAGAGGGTTTGGAAGAAGAAAAGAACAGATCTCCTGTTCAAAAGCAGTAGCTATTTGAATCCCCCCCCCCCCCGGGTTTCTACAGCAGTTTGCCATTTAAAATGGCAGATGCTGTTTAGCAAGCCACAAAGCCAAAACCCCACTGGAACTCATGGAAATGTGCTTGTTTATTGATAAAATGCACTAACCACTAGGGGCGGATGAATCTGTTAGTTTCAGTTACTTATCTCTCCATTCTTAATCACATTTCTGCATCTCTTTGCATTTTTTAAAGTCTTGAAAGCTATCAGCATTTTAATGCTCAATATTCTCACACATGTTTTTGAATGCAATTTTGCCTAATATACACATTTTTTTTTTCCAAGATTCACACACACACCCAGATAAAATGTATTTTTGGTATGACATTTTCACACACATTTTAACGCATGCATGCCTTTAGTACATTACTTTGGCTAGAGGACTGCATCACAAAAGTGCAGATTTTGAAGGATAGCTGTGTTTGAGCTTCTGTATTGTTTTGGAAAGTATGAATCAGGTGGGTCCACATTTTAATTTTCCCCACATCTTTACTAACCATCCAAGGAAGAGTTAGGCAGCCACCTCAGGCAACAGACACCGAAGTGGGTGGGGAGCAGACTGAGCTGTGTGCCCTGTGGCCAGCCCTGTGCCCTCTAAGCTAGCCGACTGCCTTAATGTGCAGTGGAGGATGTTTTCCTGTTGCCAGTGTTGAACTAAGATTTGACTGCCAGTCCATTTGACTTCTATATATGGAATGGGAAGGTGCTATCTTATGCTTTGCCTCTGGCAACAAAATGTCTTGTATCAGCCTTGCCCCTTCTCTATTGAAAACACTCATGGCATGGCTTTGCACAAATAATAAAATCAATCTAACAACACACACGGTGTCAGAGCCACACAGTAAGTACTCAAATGAGCCATGTTTAAAAGCCTTTGGATAATAAAAAACGTCTTCACCTAGGTGGCATCTACACACATATAAAAAAAACAATGCTGTGGACACGCTTTAAAAAAACCGATTTGAAAAATACATTGAATTTGGCATAGCTCACTCTCGCCATCTAGTGACACATTTGTGTATTGCACTTTACGACACATTTAAAACGTTTTGTTCACAGCTGTATAGCTGAGTCATAGTGTCCAAAGCTAAGCAGTGATGCTGCCTCTGAGTCTCTTTTACCATGGACTTCTTTAGATCCCAGGCATTATCTTACACTTGATTACAGGTATGTTGTGCATGCTGAAGTCGCTTAAATGGGTGAGTTGCCAGGTGAAAACATGGGAAATTTACCTGGAGAATTTAGGGCTTCTTATTCAAGTAATACTCTATAACTCCTCTGTGTCTATCACTAGAAATGGTTGTGTATACTGGGTAGTATTTTGATGGTTCTGCAGTCACCCGGACTAACCATATATGAACATGCTATGTACCAAGAGCAATCCAAATCTCTGATTTGCATGGGCTGTGGGAGTCAATGAGTGGATATGATCCCCAAAGTAATTGCCATAGGGATAGGTTGAGAGAATAAAGTCAAACAGGTAGTTCCAGACATGCCCTTCAAGAAACAGAGGCACTCTTTCGATTTGTGGACTTGCCTGCAATACACCACTTCCTCTACCTGGCTGAGTTATAAATGCTAAGGAATTCGAACAAGAATATAACCAATGACTTAGAGCTAATTTACTTGTTCAGAACAATGGAATGAATTACAGAATCATATATTTGTAAAACCCATAGGCTATATGCAATGTCTGCATCCAGATATCACAACAGATCATTGTTACCATATTGGCTCGAATATAAGCTGCACTTTTCTCCCAAATTCCGACCGTGAAAAGTTAAAGTGCAGCTTAAATTTGCGACCTTACAAAAATTGGCTTTTACAACATCGCTGTAGGATTTTCTTCTACATTTGCCATTTATGGGTGTGAGTGCAGAATTTTAAGGGAGTGGCTTATATTTGGGCATTGTCTTTTTTTCTTTTTTCTCCCCTTGAATTTTAAAGGTGTGGCTTATACTTGGGCCAATATGGTAGTCGTGAAAAGAAAACACTGTAGTGAATTTTGGGGTTGTACATTTTCTGTCTATCTTCCTCCTCCTTCATACACAAGGAGCAAACTGCATATGCAAAATGGTGGTTTGTACAAACCATCATTTGCTGCTGCTGCTGCTGCTGCTGTTTTAAAGCCAAGAACATCAAATCACAATTGGATCCTGGTTTGAGATCCCACTTGGTTAACGATGATTTGCTTACACTACAATTTATTTTATTCAGACACAATGAGAAACTACAGAAAGCCACAAACTATGAGTGGAAGCTTTAAATCTCCGCTCTCATGTGTGAAAGATGGGGGAAGGGGAAGGGTGGATTCAAAATATTTTCTAAACTTTTCTATATATCATCTTTCCTCAGCCACAGTCAAGGACAACACCTGAGGACCCAAAGCTAGGCAAAGCTGTTGCAGATGTTTTCCCAGACCACTTCCCAAATCCCCTTGCTCATCTGCACTTTCAAGTGCCCTGAAACTCAGTGGAACAGCTGTAAAATACATGGAATTGTGGCTGCAGCAAAGATGCCCACAACGGTATGTTTTCCTGTATACTAGAAATAACTGTTCTCCATCTGTTCTTGGATAGCACTTAAATATTTGATAGCTATTTGCTAGAGATTTTTTTTTTGTTTTGTTTATTCAACAGTTTTGAAATACCGTAGCAAAATGGTCTGCCGTTGCAGAATGGATTCGCCACTCCTCCTTCATAATATAATGAACATTTATTCAGGAAGGGTCTTAGAGTTGATTGAGCAGCAAAGTGGATTTTGAGGAAACCTACAGTAGAATCAGAAAAGAAAAGATGCGTCCTTGAACCAGGTTTGCACATCACAATGTGCCAAACTATTGCATGTGGATGTGGGCTCCCAGAAAGGAAGGAGCTCACAGCTGCTTGGCTCCTCCTCAGCCTTCTTTATTCCCACCCCATACTGAATGATGTCCAAACCAACGCTTGTGGCTAAGCTGTCTCCACACTAACCACAAGAATAAACATTGGCTACAGTGGCATGAGAGTAAAAAGACCACAGGTCCTAGTAATTCATTATTTGGCTTAGTGTGACATGCAAACCAGGTCATAGTGTCTAGCTGGGATTGAGGTGGGGGGAGATGTGTCCATCACAATGTTCAGTTCACATGAGACTGGCACGGGGCAAACCAAATCCAGTCTTCTACTCAACAGACAGTGGTGAAGTGTATGTGGTTTTCCACGAGGCAAGACACAGTGATAACAGTAAGAACCTTTATTGAATTAACAGAACTGGACAACAGGGGCAAAGCAACTGCTTATATACATTTCTGGAGGCCTGGGCCACTCCCACTCTCAAGCTGATTGGCTGTCTAAACTTCCAATCTGCGAATCGTGACTCAGAGGCCCAGATCCTGAAATGCTCTGTGATTGGCTATCATGTATCGAATCAGAACATAGCGGCTCAGAATCTTAGTCCAAACTCAAGCTCAGGCAAACACAGACCACTGACTACATAACAAGTGGCATGGGGGTTCACCTCACCTCTGGTTGATCCTGTCATTGTTGCATACTGAGGAGCGAGATGGTAATGAGATTGGCATGATACAAACACACTGACGAAACCAAACCACTTCTCCCACCGGTGCAGTTGCCCTGTGCCAACCTCACTGTTGTCTCACCCCCACCCCCCGTCTTTCCATCCTGGTATGCTGGAGGGATGCAGGAGACCAGAGGTCAAGTGGGCACCACCACCCCGCCGGCCGCTTGCTTCTGCTCCTTTACCTAAGCCATTGATAGGGAACTACTGTGTATTTTCTAACAATACTTATCAAAATAGGGATGCATGCTCCTAAGCCTGAGCCATATGACCCACAGCTGGATCAGGACGACAGATGCAGATTGCAGGGCCCATTGCACACAATTAGGAAACCTGACTGTTCCATGAATATATTGAGTTCAGTATATATGTTTGATTCTAAAGTATAATATACTAATAATATAAGGAGATGAGAAACATATATCGTCAAAGCTGGATCCGTCAGGGGTCTTTTTATTGTGTCATTTAACAATTGTAAATGTTCATAAGAGTTACATAAGATATGGTAATTATATAATCATATACATATAAAATAAATCACATCTTCATATATCTCCTGTGTTGTAAAGGTCAGTGAAATTTACTGCTGCTATGAATTCTTGCAGCTGTGGAGATATAATGTTCTCTGTTTTTATAAAAATAAATAGAAACCTATAGATATTGACTGACAAAGAACTAATACTTTTCCATCTGCAATATACAGATTTAGTGGGATGTTCACTTGATGGCCACATTTTGAGTTGTATTTCACTTGCAATCCATTTTAATGCAAAACACAACAATTACCTTATATTTATGCATAGTTAAACAAAGCATTTGCTTTTGAATCAGTGAAACAAGACATTAACCAGCCTCTAAATGAATAGTATGTTGTATCAGGCTTGTTTTCGCCCTCCTGGCAGTCAATGTTTACAATGCCAAAATATGAGATTATTCTCTGAGCACTCAACTATCATTTTCATGGTACCATTAAAGCCAAGCCACCTTCATACCAGTTATCTTTTTTTCTCATGCAAGAATTCTCAATAAACGGCCTTTTAAAGCTTATCCACACGACCCATTTCTATCATACCATGAAGCGATTCTTGGAGCATCTTTGTGATCGATCCATTGGTCTTTTGAAAATCTTGGACACATACAAACAGTTGAACATGTGGGATAATGGATTGTGGCCATTATTTCTTTCCCTTTGGGATTTCATTGATGCTGCACTTATATTGTCCTGAAGAGAAAAGAATCATCCAATTTTTTTACTGTATTCTTACTAAATTCTGAAATCACAATAACGAAGGCCTACACCACCAAAGGGACACGGGTGGCGCTGTGGGTAAAACCTCAGCGCCTAGGACTTGCCGATCGCATGGTCGGCGGTTCGAATCCCCGTGGCGGGGTGCGCTCCAGTCGTTCAGTCCCAGCGCCTGCCAACCTAGCAGTTCGAAAGCACCCCCGGGTGCAAGTAGATAAATAGGGACCGCTTACTAGCGGGAAGGTAAACGGTGTTTCCGTGTGCTGCGCTGGCTCGCCAGATGCAGCTTGTCACGCTGGCCACGTGACCCGGAAGTGTCTTCGGACAGCGCTGGCCCCCGGCCTCTTAAGTGAGATGGGCGCACAACCCTAGAGTCGGACATGACTGGCCCGTATGGGCAGGGGTACCTTTACCTTTACCTTTACACCACCAAAATAAATAGAGGGATAGAGCAGAGTGCCTCTTAATATGTTAGCAACTATGGGGTTTTTTATTTTAAAAAATAAGGACAAGAACAAAATCCTGATATATTACCTATTTAGAACTTTCTAAATGGAAATATAACTGTGAAGGGTTTTTTCAAATCCAGTGAGGGTTTCTTAAGGAGTGGTTTTACCACTACCTCCTTCAAGCAAGCAGGGACCACCCCTTTTCGCAAGGAGGCATGAATCATCTCCCTGGCCCCAGCCAGCTGTCCTATTCTTGCTAGTTTTTATCAGCCAAGAGGGTTAAAGGTCCAGAGAGCAAAGAGTCACCCTGACTAATGCAAACACCTTGTCCATATCCTCAAGCCCTACCAACTGAAACCCATCCAACACAACAAGACCAGACAATGCTGTGGATACCCTCTGAGATTCATCTGTTGTAATAGCAGAGTCATCATCCCAGTGGATACAAGTGACTTTATCCTCAGAATGCTTTGCAAAGAAGTCACAGCAAGCTGCCATCAGTTCTGCTACATTCTTCAGGGCAGACTGTAAAAAGCTCCATACCACCCATGGCATAATGAGGGTGCAATGGAGGCAGACTTTGCTGCCTTCAGTGCCACTGGGTAGGCTCTGTGATGAGCCCTCAACCAGTTTTCAACTGCATCCAACTGGAGTTTTCCTCCACTCATGTTCAAGCCATCTCCCAGCTTGTCTAATTGCCCTAAGCTCTGGAGTGTACCAGGAAGCCAAGCTGGCTGCTCAAAGTGGGAGAGGGCACTCAGGAATAATTGTGTCAATGGCTTGAGCCATTCAAATGTTCCACCCAGGGCAGAAGTGCCAGTCATCACTCAGGAAATCCCTCAGGGATGCCTGGAAACCAATTGGTTCCATCAGCCAATTGGATCTGTCAGCCATAGAGTTGGAGAAGTATCACAGAACAACTAATTATAAGCAGAATAGATCCGCCATTAATACACTATTATTATGTCCAAAGCATGTTGCAGAATGCACCCACAATAAAATACCAGTTGGGGGGGGGGTCTAACTAACATTATGCCATTTGTAATCCTGGCCACCAAATTGCTTATCCTGATTCAAGACTATTTGTGATCAAGACAAATATTACTGGTTCCAGTACAGATCCTGATTATTTCCTTCTTTCAAGAAAACTGTACAGAATAAAAAAAAATACATTGTAGGTGAACAGGAGCATGGCAAAGAAGAAGACAACAGTAGAAAGTTTTTCCCATTTAACTGAAGTGGGGATAAGCTCCCTTGACAAGCACAGTTAAGTTACTCTCAAGCCAAACTTTTAGTTAATGGTAACTGGCAGTATTTGCTCACCAGATACACCCCTCTGCTCTAAGAATTCTTCTCTCTTTATTCCTTCCTCCGTTAGTGAGTCCAGCAGTCTTAAATAACTTTCTTGCCAGGTAGCTTTTACTACTGAGCTTTACTTCAGTTAAGAAGTTTTCACAGTTATCTTTGGGTGGGAATCAAGAGCTGTCATTTCTGCCCTTTATTAAGTTTCTATAGCAAGCACTCGCAGGTGTGAAAATGAAAGGAGCATTCCTTGGTACAGAGGACACATTGAGCTGTAAATCTTTTGCTCCTAGTACATCATTCTCAGGACAACTGGGGGCAAGGAGTCTTTCTCACACACCTCACTGTGTTGTATATAGACAGGGCTGCTAAAACTGAACTAGCAAACTGGCATTTTTTGAAGGTGAATAGTAGTGAGATAGAGAATGTGATCATTATCCATGGTGAACATATGAATGGCCTTGGTGCCAGTCAAGCATAGCTTTGAACTCTACACAGATGAAACCAAATTACATATAATAATAGACAACTTTATTTGACCTGGTTTTTAGACTGACCTCTTCTTTTCCCCAGCGAACATCCTTCAGCACTTCGTAAAAGGTATGCGTGCTTTATATCTGGGCAGGTTTGTACATATTTATAAAGATGCTGTTAAATATTTCAGCAGTTAGGGAATAAAATACAGCAAGAGTTTCCCTGCAGTTCATCAGCTTGCCAAGGGTATGTGGTTCCAGAAGCCCAATAAGGTCATAGACCATTTTTCTGCAGCAAAGCAACTTGTGGACTAGAAAGGTGATGCTGTCACAGAGGCCTAGTCAACACAGCAACAGAAATCAAAGCAAAATAGACAAACAAGTAAAACTATCTAATTTCCTGATGTTAGACAGAACAGTAGACAGATGATAGTTCTCCACATGAAGCTGCCAGAAAATTGAGATGTTTGTCAGAGGCCCTTCTCTGAGACTTAGGTGGGTGATTACTGGAGAGAGGCCTCTTATTTTAGTGATGGTGACAAAATTATGGAATTCCCTTAATATGGACCAGGAGTAAGGAATGTTTTTTCAGCCCAAGAGCTGTATTGGAAAACAAAGAGGAAAAAACTCCTAGCAGCATTATTTGAGTTATAACATAGAACACAAGTACTTTTTCATATGATCCATGGGACATCTGGAAAATAAAAAACATGCAGCTACATGAATCAATCCCAAAATACAATATTGATTGCTTTGAATCTTCCACCACACTTGTCAGGAGGTCCTACACATGAGTAGGCATCCAGCAGAGACACATGCCCAACTGGCATGTTCTCTCCCTCCTGGTTGGTCGTTCAGGAGCTTCAAAAGCTT
Organism: Podarcis gaigeae; assembly: GCF_964106915.1. Classification (NCBI taxonomy): domain Eukaryota; kingdom Metazoa; phylum Chordata; class Lepidosauria; order Squamata; family Lacertidae; genus Podarcis; species Podarcis gaigeae. Next base: position 29,231,046 of record NC_139683.1, on the reverse strand, counting down.
TCTCCAGCCCGAACATCACAGCAACTGATACCAAGAGGCATGAGCACACTTTAGGATCAGCAGAGTGTGTGCATTCAGCATACAGACTCAGTAGTGCAGCATTTTGGCTAAACTACATTTATTTACATATACACACTCAGAGCATCTTAACTCAGCTCCTTCCTCTTCAGTATTGAGCAGGAAAGAGAAAGAACAAAGGAGAAAAATCCTACATCACGGAAACACAGTAATACAAACCTCCTGTCTCTGTCACTTCCCACAATGTGGAATGAAAACATACACAGTCATGTGAGAAAAACAATCCCCGCAGCACGGGGAATGAATCCTAACAACTTGCCATCCTTTCCTGCCACACTAGTGTGGCACGCCATGCCCTTTGAGAACCACTGAGCTAGTTTCTACACACACACACACACCTCTCAATCCTTCATCCAGACAAAAGGAGTAATGATTGGAGTTCAAGGATGCATTCCAGTCAGGCAAAAACAGATGAGATGTGAAACATAGCCAGTGAAGGGTGTGGCTTGGGAAAAATTTTGAGGGACACATCAAAAGGATTGGAGGATGATATGTGGTCCCCAAACCTGAGACTCCCTGCCTCTGCTATACACATATGTCACCTTCACTATAATCCTTTGGTGCCAAGTGAAGTCTATAATTCTGTAGCATTCTAAATGAAGGGTATGTGCACAAATGCCAAGCCCATGACAGCTAGGGGTGTGACCAGAACACATGTTGGTGCAGAGGGGAGTTTGGCTAGCAGGTTCCCACTACCAGCTCACACATTAGTTGAAAAGGAAGAGCATCTTTTGAACATCCTTTTAGTCACACTGGTGTCAGTTTATTTAGTTAGTTGAGAAATCCAGTGCATAAAGACACATCAGGAATGGGGAAACAGGAACTGATAAACTGGCATGCAGGAACGGAAGTAGGTGGGAAAGAGGCAACAGCAGAAAGTGTAAGGATGAATGGGAACCCATGAAAGAGGCAAGTGAAAGATGGCATGTACATGAAAATAAGATGGGAGCCAGACATGAAGTAGTGAGATGGAGGACTGGAATGGAGGACAGAAAGGGAGAAGACATGTGTAAGGGAGCATGAAATGGAATTGGAAGGCCCATAAGCTTGAAGTGAACAGTTAATAAGCTTGAACTGAAATTAGGTATTGTATTCTGAATTAACTGTGGGCAGCCCTGACATAGCAGATGCCTGGTGTGGTGGGAACATCAATTTACCCAGTTGGTGTGTTCTTTCCAATGGTTTTCTTAAAGGAATAAAGCTGTCATTTTATCCATCCATATTTCTGTCTTTAAAAACTTCACTCTGTTAAGCAATAGAAAACCAGCATATGAAGCTAATGGATCACTTAGCAAAACAGCCTTCTACCTGCAGAGCTAATTTCAAGTTTTAAATTCAGAATGTAATCTACATTTTGTTGGCTATTTGTGTTTTTCACATCCATTTTATGATTTGAGCATGAAACTAATCCTTTTATGACAGCATGTGTTAATTTCATCTGAGCTTTCAGGGACCCTCTCTAAATTATCTCACACAGTGGTCTCTTTTAATTTAAGGATAGAAGGCAGCAAGTCAGAGCCCCAAGCTAGTAAGGAACAAGAGCTACTCAAATATGATACAAAGTGTGCTAGTTTACTGTAGCTCTTAATTGATAATTACAAGCTGCTGAATACGTTGTTTAGATGATTTTGTAAATGTAATGTGTTTTCTTTATCTAAGAAAGTTTAACATAAGCAGGTAAACAAACGTTGCCTCAGCAAATTTGGGTAAGTATTCTTACCAGTCACAGGAACCCAAAGAGGATGGGCATTCTTACATTTTTACTAGAGTTGGATTGAAAATGTATCCCATGCATTCTTTTTCTACCACTCTCCATCAATTTATAAGGAAAGAAATTGCATTTAAAAATTATCAAAGAGGAGAGAAAGTTTCTATGCTATTTTCATGAGTCGAGTATAGGGTGGTGGTGGCTGTTCTTATCTTACTTCGAGTTATGTTTCTGAGTCTCCATGCTTCCATTCTGCAGATCATCTCTCCAGTCATTCATCCCCTGCAGCCTTCCTGGGTGCCAGCACTTTCATGAAAGCCCAGAGGATAATGTCATGAAATCATTCCTCCTATTGGGCTTTTGAAGATCAGGAAAAGTGGGCAGCCAGGAAGGATGCAGAATGTCACAGACATGGAAAGGAAAACATGTACACACACCACCTTCAGTTTCCTTGCAGTCATAAGGTAAGCTCAAAGCCACACATCCATCAAAATTCTAAAAAAAAATCAAAAGTGAGAATGAAACAGAATAATAGAAGCATCTTCCACAGGCAGAAAAAACTTTTGAAAACACAGAGAACACAACACTGGTTTTGACTATCCCCACCAGACAGGTTGAGCCTCCAGAACTGGCATATAAATGCTTTGCATTTATGCTCCTGAAGCAAGAATCATGTATTTGCTATCATGGATAACTATCCTGAACAATAACAGGTCAGAGAACAGTATGGGGGACACTTAAAAGATAAATAAAGTTTATTTCTTGCAAAAAATCTTGACCACACTGCATGACAGTGATTCAGATAGGCACAGAATGGAGAACAATTGTATATGCAATGCACAACAAAGTTACAAAATAACGGTTCCGGAAAACTTTTAAATTGTTGGTATGTATCCAAAATGTTAATGCTAGTACCTAGCAAAGCAGAAATAGTTGCAAAAAATAAATGGGAATGTTTGGCACATACCTCTTGCTCTGTGCTGTTCTTAGGCACTTGTTTTGTACCTCTGTTTTGATTTACTGATAGACAGCCACAGATAATGGCACTATTATACAACTGTGCAAGGAAGTGAAGTAATCCAATTTTCTTCCAATTCCCAATGAATGGCATATTAATCTTTCAGTTCTTGGTTCAGCTGTTTGAGCTTCATTTGATATAATCTGATGTGATTCATATACGGATATGAAAAGTTTAACAAAACATACTGAAAACTCTTGCATGCTACACCATGCTGGCTGTGGTTTTTTTGTGTGTGTGTTTTTTGAGTAGAGGGTAAGCTTTGCCTCTGTTTCCCATTCAAACTGAACATATTTCTGTTGAACCTGCATTAATATATCACACTATAGCAGCTTTCACCAACTGAGTGTCCTCCTCCATTGCTGTGCTGGCCAAAAATGATGGGGAGCTATAGCCAAACACAACTGGAGGGTACCAGATTGGCAAAGGTATTGGCTATATTATTGCCAGACAATCTAACAATGGAATAGTTGTGCTTAGAAATGTATATTTCAGTGTTGGTATCTTCAATCAATCAATTATTTTATTTGTACGCTACCTTTCCAAAGTTAAAACCATGCTCAGGGTGACTTACAACATATAAAAAGAATCACATAACTACAAACATAACAAAGGTAGTCATAAACAATGAACAAAGCATCAAAAAGTATACAACCAATTTGAACAATTTCCACATAAATCATAAGATCCAAAATAAGGCTACAAAAATTTAACAGCAACAGCAGCAACAATGCCCCCCCCCCCCAAACAATACTCCAGACCAAGAGTCTGTTCAGCAGCATCAGTTTTTGTAGCTGGAGTCAGTCAAAGCATTTGTACAATTTTAATAATTTGGATCTTACTTTCAGTCACTTGTATAGTTTTTGATCTTGAGAAAAGGCATTTAGCCACATATATACCACGTTAAAGCCTAGTGCACATGTTGCACCAGAAACTGATAAATCCTAGTCCATGTCACTTAACAAATTTCCATTACAGTGGTACCTCAGGTTACATACACTTCAGGTTACATACGCTTCAGGTTACAGACTCCGCTAACCCAGAAATAGTGCTTCAGGTTAAGAACTTTGCTTCAGGATGAGAACAGAAATCGTGCTCCGGCGGCACGGCGGCAGCAGGAGGTCCCATTAGCTAAAGTGGTGCTTCAGGTTAAGAACGGATCTACGGAACGAATTAAGTACTTAACTAAAGGTACCACTGTACAGTTATTCAGGTAAATGGTTGAGGATGAAAACAGCAAGTGTTAATGTTTACCTAAAGGCTTGTGACCCAGGTACCTGAGAGAGCACCTACTTCCACAAGTGGCTGCCCAAGTATGGAGGTCATCACTGGAGGTTTTATTTTTATTTTGAATGGCCCACCTTCTAAAGTCAGGTGGCTGGCAACCAGGGAAAGGGACTTTTTCCATTCCGCTGACTCACCTTTGGAACTCTCCTCAGGGAGCCTTTCCAGGTCAGCACCACCTTTGATACCTTATTTGCAGCATGTGTAGATCTCCTCCTCCTCCTGAGCTGGATCTCTCTTCCTGCTGTGATGCCCCTTTTACATAAACAGCAAGTTTAGCCACATTGGCCCATGTGAAACATTCCCAAAAAACCATATTAGGAAAATATCCTTATTTCCTATTTTCTGACATTTTGGTTGGTCTAACAAATATTGCCTTAATACCTCATATGTGTTTTCTTTTGTTGAAATGTGCTGTTTGATCATTTTAATTGCTGTCATAAATTGTTAGCTGCCTTGAAAATAGAAATCCTGAAGGACAAAACAATGCATGTTGAAACTAAATAATTTCAAACCTTCACAAGCTGCGGTTACCCCTCTTCCAACTATCTGTACAATGGACTTCATCTTTAATTGACATGTCAGTTGGATTGTTTTCTAGTTCTTTGACCCTGTTCTTTTGCCGGTTGCCAAGACTACCCTGCCGAAGTAGAGGGTGTGAAAACACCCATGTAAACAGAGTGACCATTGCTAAATTAAATTGCTATGGTGAGAATGCAGTATTCGTGTAATTAATTTGTACTTTAATTGCTGTGCAATATAAATATCAGCAGTGTTTTCCTTGTACTATGATAGCTCCTTTGGGACTTGATGAAGATTGGGGCGGTTCCTGTTTAGACATCTTAAAACAAGGCTATTATTTGATTATCATCTACAGATTGGTGTAAGGAGCAATAAAGGACTCAGAGAATAATAAGAATGTGCATCTTCATCCAGTGTGACTAACTTTTTAGCCTAAAAGTGTGACCACTCCACATAAACATGCATACACACAACATATACACACAGCCTCCTCTCCACTCATTTACATCCACATAAAGGTGCTGTGCTGCCAAAATTTGTGGCTTTTAGGGTGGGCATTAAAAAATTGCTATGGGGCCATACCAGGCCCTCAAAGCAGGGGTTAGCCATCCCCCAATCTACCTGGATATACTAAGCAAGCAGCTTGCAGTCATTCTCAACCCTTGGATCCCCAGATGTTGTTGGACTACAACTCCCATCATCCACAGCCTGCAGAGGTAGCAGTCAGGAATGATGGGTATGGTAGTCCAACATCATCTGGGAACCCAAGGCTGAGAAAGGCTGACCTAGAGGCTTCATTTGAGCCCCTGGAAAACAGGGACACTTGGAGGGTGTGATACAAGCTGAAATGGTGGTTTTGGTTTTTTAGAAAATCATATCCAAGATGCAAATGGAAAGTAAGAAAGGTAGTAACCAAACTCCTATAGATATAGCACTCCTCCTAGCCAGGTGTGCTACTGGGATGAATTAGAGGGGAGGCAGCCACACATCATATTAGGCATGTCACTCTGCCCTTAAATGTGGTTATCCCTCCTTTTTTTTACAAGTAGTGAGTATGGACGCTGATCTGGATTGGGATCCTCATATGTGAGGCAGGAGAACTTGAATTCTCTTCCCCTTGCAGTGGACCCAGTCTGAACTGGGGAAGCTAGAACATCTGCAGCAGTTGTTCCCAACCTTTTTTGGCCATGCTCCACCTAAGCATCTCCAAAATCCTGAAAAACCCCGTGACATATAATTCTTATTATTCAAAAAGCTAACTCCTATTCACGTGGAGGAAGCCGAAAAGGCCATAAGCAAGCTTCCTAATTGCCCCCTTTAAAAATCAAATTGTCCCCCTGTGGGGACATGTGCCCCACGATGGGAACCATGGATCTATAGTTTGCTTTGTGGTGATCTTTCATTATACAGTGGTACCTTGGGTTACAGACGCTTCAGGTTACAGACTCCACTAACCCAGAAATAGTACCTCGGGTTAAGAACTTTGCTTCAGGATGAGAACAGAAATCGTCCAGCGGCAGTGGGAGGCCCCATTAGCTAAAGTGGTACCTCAGGTTATGAACAGTTTCAGGTTAAGAACAGACCTCCAGAACGAATTAAGGACTTAACCCAAGGTACCACTGTAATGCAAACTGCAGGCCAAGAAAGCAATGACTTGATGTGCCTCTTCTCCCCACACTAGGGGGTCCAAACCACTCCTCCCCCATGCTGGTTGTTTATAAACATAAACAGCAAGATGCTACCCTGCATAGGGCAGCGGCATGACTTGGAGGAGCTTGATTTTGCAGGCACAAGATGAAGGATGCAGGATGAAAACCCAGGAGATGGGATTAAACGTTACCGAAGGAAGGCAAACAATGTGAGACAGATGGTCTTTCTTTTTTAAAAAACAACAACAACCCAGCCTTATTGTAATAAGACACACCAGGCTCTATAATTCCTGGCAGTTTCAGCAGAATTATACACAGCAGTTGGAAGGCACCAGGCTTTGGGCCAAGAAAACCTAACCACCCAGGAAGTGAAATAATCACTGTGAAATGTATGACTTGAAAGGTTTTCTTTCACAGTATATTGTAGGCAATGTACATAAAGAGAAGGTTGCATATGGCATTATAGGCATGGGACCAGATGCTCTACTTCCGGCAGTCTTTAGACACATAGATTAGAATGAGTAAGAAATAATGTCTTTAATTTTACTTCTTTGATGTGACTGGAACACACAATTACCCAATCTATGTGACACATGTAACTGACACTTAACATCTATATGATAACTGACACATTTCTTCTTTAGATGCCTTCATGATTTAATTTCAAATCTCAAGAGCACTCTAGGTATTTTGTTATGTTTCCATTTATTAAATTGTTTTTGGAACCTGCTTACAGTAATTCTGTGGTGGATTCTGCTCCTGTTCTGAAAAGAATTAAGTGTAAACATACTGGGGTTTTATGGGCAGTACATTTGTCTGAGATTCTGTACTGTAGTATTAAAGCAGCTGCTAATAACCTCTGTGTGCATAGCTGAATGCATTTTCTTTCATTTCTGAGTGCTTCTTAAGGTTATACATGTGAAAAATGCTTTTATTGGTGAACTGCCTGCGATTAGAGCTTTTTTTTGTTGTTCCACAGGTTAAAAAAGCCTTGCATATAACCTGAAAATATGGACTGAGATTCCTGCTGTGCAAACCAAAGGTTAGATTGATGAGCACCCCAAACCTTTGATCTTCTCATCGCCTTCCAGCTGCTGGTTAGATTGTCTCTTCGGGGATAATGAACTCCCTCTCTACTAGAGGTTTTTGTGACAGTTATTACTTCATGGCCAGAAGATTTCTTCTGCTCAGTGGCTTGTTGGGTAGAGGCAAAGCACATATGCCTTTATTTTAAAAGGTGATGCAGTCGAAATAATATTTGCAGCAAACACAACATAAAGGCTGAAGCCACTAGCTAAGCAGCTGCCCTGCAACCAGATCACTGTTGTTTGCCAAGAGGGAAAGGGGCAGGGCGGTGGGGAGGCAGGCAGAGTGCAAATGCACATGTGGAGCCAATCTGGTGCTCCAGTCTTGCCAGTGTGTTTGCTCTGCACCAACCAGCGGAGCCTTTCTGGGTTGTACGGGGCCTTTTACAGGCAGGCCCAAAGGAGGTGGGAGAACCAACGGTAGCTCACTGTGGCTTGTTTGCAAGGCATTTTGAGGATAAAATTGCTTGCATCCACCAACACCTCGACTCTGCTGTTAGTAAAACCTGGCTCAAAAGTCACGTTGGATTTAACCACTTTCATTTACACATTCCTTTTAGACTCTTCACACCGTTTTCTTTGCTATAGACTGGTTCAAGTGACTAACTTGGCAGACATTTTTATATTCTTACTACAAACTGTTTTCTCCCTAGGGTTGAGGACTGGGGATATCAGCTGCCTCATCTTGGCTGATGTACATTGTGGTTAGATGGCACTTGTCTTTTCAAGTTCCAACAATATAACCACTTTAAGGTTAACACAGGTTAACAAGTGAGATTTAAAACAGACTTTTATATCGATTCACTTAATGACCTTGAACTGAAAATATACCAATTAGACTGTCTTGGAGCTATTTATTTTCTGCTCCAATGCACACAGCTAATAGTCACAGCTTCGTAACCGTTTTAATTTTTTTTTACTTTTGCTGATAAAGTATGAGACTTCTGCCAACAAGGCACTTCAATGTGTCTATGAAAAATTAAAGATCTAAAGCAACGGATAATTTATTGTGATTAATTGTTTCAAAAGTTGAAGAACTCAAAAGGATGGGGAACTGTAAATAATGCTTTTTGTCCTCTCTTTTCCATGACAGAAACAGAACTTGTGAACGTCCATTTTCCAGACCTAATTCTAATGCTCTGCAAGTTATAAAGCACCTGCCCTGCATCGAACTACAGTTTCTACCAGCTCATCACTGGAATCCTGAATTTCTGAAAAGTAAACCTGTATTGCAAGGGCTTGTCATCTTACATGCACCATTTGCATTTTTAGGTGTTTCTTTAAAGGATTATAGGCACATATGTTCACAGATGTGAAACATTTATTGGATGTATTATAGATGTATAAGGGTGGTTATATTACAGATAAGGTAAAGGTAAAGGTACCCCTGCCCGTAGGGGCCAGTCTTGACAGACTCTGGGGTTGTGCGCCCATCTCACTCAAGAGGCCAGGGGCCAGCGCTGTCCGGAGACACTTCCGGGTCACGTGGCCAGCGTGACATTGCTGCTCTGGCGAGCCAGAGCCGCACACGGAAACGCCGTTTACCTTCCCGCTGGTAAGCGGTCCCTATTTATCTACTTGCACCTGGAGGTGCTTTCGAACTGCTAGGTTGGCAGGCGCTGGGACCGAGCAGCGGGAGCGCACCCCGCCGCAGGGATTCAAACCGCCGACCTTTCGATCGGCAAGTCCTAGGTGCTGAGGCTTTAACCCACAGCGCCACCTGCGTCCCCTTTATATTACAGATACTGCTGGTATATTTCTTAACCTTTTGTTTCATCTCATCTAGGCTTTGTTTGGTAGAATTTTTAACTGCATGTTGTTGTTGTTTAGTTGTTTAGTCGTGTCCAACTCTTTGGGACCCCATGGACCAGAGCACGCCAGGCACTCCTGTCTTCCACTGCCTCCCGTAGTTTGGTCAAACTCATGTTGGTAGCTTCAAGAACACTGTCCAACCAGCGTCATAACTTTTATATGCCTGTTGCCTTTGTCCATAGAGTTTTCTTGGCAGGGATACTGGAGTGGCTTGCCAGTTCCTACTCCAGGTGGATCATGTTTAGTCATAACTCTCCACTATGACCTGTCCATCTTGGGTGGCCCTGCACAGCATAGCTCATAGCTTCTCTGAGTTGTTCAAGCCCCTTCGCCACGGCAAGGCAGTGATCCATGAAGGAGTTTAACTGTGTAATCCTCTTTTAAAGATATCCAAGTTGGTGGTTGTCACTACTTCATACGGGAGCTAATTCCATAATTTAACTATGTGCTGGGGGGGTGCTTTCTTGTGATAATAGAATCCTAGAGTTGGAAGGGACCTTGAGGGTCGTGTAGTCCAAATCCCTGCCCAAGGTGAGATTCAGAGCCCATGGTGAGATTGCATGCTCTACTGACTGAGCGATCCTGTCCTGAATCTTCCAAGCTTCATTGGATGACCCCAGATTCCATTGTTTTGGGATAAGGAGAAAAATGACTCTGTGTTCACTTTCCCCACACCATGTATGGTTTTATGTACTTCTGCACTAACAAAATAATTATGGTCTATGTTTTAATGGATAGAGGTCACTTCATCAGATGCATGAAGTGCTGTCCTTGGTAGGCAAGTATTTTTTTAAATACCATGCCCATAAAAGAGAGCAGCATTTCCTTCCCATTTATGGCCTCCCCAAAAGTGTCTTAAGAAACGCCACTGCAAAAGTATTGTTCAGATATTCCTGCAGCACAGAGTGAAAAATATATTCATGGTTTATTATGTGTGTACAGTTTGTCCCTTACATTTCATCTCCACAGAAACCTCACTTATCACGTCTACTTCTTAAAAGCAGTTCCATTTCTCTACTTCAGGCTTCCAATATTTGTGCTCTATTACGCTTTTGCCTGCTTTCCAGATGGAACTTGTCGGTCATTATGAACAGCCTGTTAAATCTCTTGCCTATAGCAACTTTTAGCCATCATTTTTGAACCAAACAAAGGGGACTCCCTTATCACAGCACTCCATCCAGGACTTGGCTATAGAAATGAGGGAACGTAGAACATAACAAAGCCCTTCTGGTCTGAAGCTCTGCTCTCTTCCATGGCAGGTTGCATGGAATAATTTAGTGGGTGGCGAACTGAAAGCTAATAGTGTGCCTTTCTGTAGTCAGTGCCTCACCTTCTGCAGTCAATACTTCACCATAGCAGAGAAAGTTCCAACAGACAATAGCTGCATGCCTATTAGTACTGAATATGAACATTCAAAGAACTGAACCCCACATAGTCTGTTGTTGCAAAAACAACAAATGTTCTTGTAGCTCTTTACAGAAATACAGATCTATTGTGGCATCCATGGTAATACACTGGATCCCACTTCATCAGATAGCACAGATGTATTTGATGAAGTGGGCTCTAGTCCATGAAAGCTTCTGCCACATTAAATCTGTTATCCTTAAGATGCCACAGAATACCATATACTTACAGATGAAGGGTCTCCAAGTTTTTAATTAAAATTTGTATAATTGCCACAGAATTTGCATTCTGCACACTCCAAGAACTGTCAGAAGTTCCCAGAGAATTGTTTTGAATTTTAATACTGTAACATTACTGCTGGAAGTCTCAGAACTTCTCGTTTCAGCAACCTTGAAGTATGTTCAGAATGAAGATGCATAATGTTCTAGCTCTATAACAAGCCCCGGTCAATATATATCTCTTTATATGCCCATGGATGCGCATTGAACACCCACACCAAAACCAAAAACGCACTCTGGCATATGGGAACCAAAAATGCTGGAAAACAGTGCAGATTCATAAACAAAGTGCCACCCTGGGACAATACAGTGGTACCTCAGGTTACAGACACTTTGGGTTACAGACGCTTTGGGTTACAAACTCCACTAACCAGGAAGTGGTTGCTCCAGGTTAAGAACTTTCCTAGGATAAGAATGGAAATTATGCGCCAGTGGCACAGCGGCAGCAGGAGGCCCCATTAGTGAAAGCACACCTCAGGTTAAGAACCGTTTCAGGTTAAGAACAGACCTCTGGAATGAATTAAGTTATTAACCCAAGGTACCACTGTAGTTTGGCTCCATAAAGTTCATTGCCACTGTGATCTCCTGCACATGAAGAAACTGATTTCCGCTCTACAAGACTATTTCTGACCCCCACCCCCATACACACAGTGGGAGCTGGTAAAGGAAACCGTGAAGAAGGCACAAATCTTTTCACTGACCCTGGGAAGAAGGGTGGGTTAGAGTTGTCTATAGTACATTTTAACAGAGCAGTTTTATACATATCTAATAAGAAGAATAGGAACCACTTCCAGGTTGATGTGCACAGCAAGGAAGAGGAACCTAAGGCCCAGGGGCCAAATGACTTTTCTCTTTACCTGGTCCTTAGGACTCTCCCTAGGGCACTTTCTCCACAGCCACATTCTGCACTGGCCCCATCTCATGTACCCCTTGAGCATTTTTGCCTGGCTGGAATGGATCACTGAACTGTGTTAATACTTCCTAGTTTCCTGGATGGGGGATAAAGAAGTTTGTGTACATAGGAACAGAACTACTGTGCAATGCTAAAATTGCATCCATTGTTCAATACACTTTTGTCTCTGGCTCCTGCCCAGAACTGGCATGTGGCCCAAGAGAGTTGCCCAGATAGGAATAGGGCCTCCTGTCTAAAAAAAGTACTCCATCCCTGTTATATAGGACATACCCTCCAAAATTTCTCCAATGAAAATAGGGACATATGATTCAATGTTTTATTGTACCCCGCCCATCTGATTGGGTTGCACTTGCCATTTTTGGTGGCTTCCAATATATATAAAAAACATAGTAAAACATTAAAAAAAACTGGGCTGCCTTCAGATGGCTCAGAGCTTGGATAACTCAATGCCTTCCAGCATTTCTCCAAGGAAAATAGGGACAACCTAAGGAAAAGCAGGACATTCTGGGATCAAATCAGAAACCTGGATGGCTTCTGTAAATCCAGGACTGTCCCTGCAAAACAGGAAAAATTGGAGGGTCAGACAGGATTGCAGCCTTAATATTGGTCAGACTAAGATCAATCTCCATTCTGCTTTCAAATGTGTGTGAAAGATGCCGGGGTTGGAACAGGATTCCAGTGTTCTGACTCTGGATCTGGGGCCAGTGGTACCCAAAACAAGGCATGCTTAGTTCCTAGAGCCCTTTTCAGATGAAGATGGGATGAAGATCTGAAGCATTGGCCTCTGTTCCGCCTACTCCTAGCTTCAGCCTGGCATAGCAGTTGCATAGTCCAGGCATGTATAAGACTGCAGGATACATCTTGTCTTTATATTAGATTGTCAGAACTAAAACATTGTACTAGTTAACTTGTGAGATAACTTCATTTATTTCCTGAGCTCCCCAGATAGATATACCATAAATTGCTGTTATAGGAAGGTAAATTATAGTCGCTCTATAGCCTTGTGATTTGCATTAAGTAATATATCTTTAGTCATCAGATCAATACCATTACAGAATTCTAAGCTGTGGCTTTCAGCAAATAATTCCCATGTCAGAGATGCAATTAATTGATTGTTGTTGTATGTGGGTTTTATATATATATATATATATATGCAGGTTTTGGTGTCCTCGGGTGTCTTCCCGTGTAAAAGTTGGGGTGTCTAGGGAAGACACCCGAGGACACCAAAACCTGCATTCCTGTACCCGTGAAAATCTACGAAAGCATATATATATATATATATATATATAGTCTCATATTTTACATGCACTTATTAAATGAAGATAGGGAAACAAAAGCCCCCTGATGTGAAGCTATTGCAATTACCCTCAAGTAATTTGCCATTTAAGATGTAGCCCTTTACAGGATTATACTTACAAGATAAAAATGACACTATCAAGGATTTCAATGCATACAGAATGTATGTTAGGGTCCAGCTTATTAGGAAATGAACATTGTTATTAGCTCATTGGCGGGGAGAGCGGGGGACACATTTTTTTCTAAAAGGATTACATTTCTATATAATGAGCCAAGCCTATTGAAGAATAATAACAGTTGAATCAAAAGCATGTTTTAGTAAAACTGAATCCTTTTTTTTTTTTACCATTTTGTTGTTGTATTTTCTGAAACAACAAAAACAGTGTAGTTTGTTCCAGAATGGTGTTTTAATTCATTATTGAGAGAGTCTATGCTGCTATTTGATTTCAATTGTATGTGTGTGGGGTTAGGGCAATGGTTACCGTTTCTTTATTTTCAAATGCTAAAATGCCAAGTAATATGTGAGCAACCAGGAAAGTGCTGCTACTGTACAACTTTTGCCCATTTCCTAAAACCTTGGTGAAAACGGCACAGGCCCACAGGGAGAGGGGTCAATAACATGCCGGTATAGTGTTTTAATGTGTGATGTTTTTGTGCTTATATTCTCAACATTCCATCACAAATTTTTAATATCAATACTTATGCAGCATCTGGCTGTACTTGGGGGAATAGATGTGACTGAGCTAGCAGAAGTCCAAACAAAGTTGAAGGTTTCATAGTTATCAGAGCAGTCACTGGGGAGAAGGTGCTAGGCAGCTTGAGGAATAGTCTTATATGACTATTCCTGGTGGTAATTCAGAGGCTGCAGCTGTTATGAAAGGTATGGCCACTCCTCTAGAGTAGTGGAAGCATTACAAGTGCCTTGGAGTCCTCATATGGATGTCTAAACAAAAGTGAATGTGCTAGTTTAGATCTTTAAACATAAAACCATGGAAACTGGTTCCTCAGATTACAGTGGTACCTCGAGTCACAAACGCTTCAGGTTTCCAACTCCGCTAACCCAGAAGTAGTACCTTGGATTGAGAGCTTTGCCCCAGGATGAGAATGGAAATTGCGTGCAGGCGGCATGGGGGCAGCAGGAGGCCCCATTAGTGAAAGTGCACCTCAAGTTAAGAACAGTTTTGGGTTAAGAACGGACCACCGGAACGAATTAAGTTTGTAACCCAAGGTACCACTGTATTCTGGCCAATGGAAGGTGACCTTGTTACATGGTCATCTGGAAATATCCCTCTCTGGAGATTTGCCAAAGTGTAAGAGGCATTTTCTTGAAGCACTATAAGACATATATTGTCAAATTCACTCAGCATTGGCATGGAGATATAGCAGCATTGTACAGTTGATATTTTAGTATTGTGTTTATCCAACCTCAAGCATTGCTGGTAGAAAAGAATGACACTCCAATATCTGATCTGTATCATAAACACTGTTGCTGATAGTTTGTCCTTGAAATGGGTTAGCATATATTTCTATTTTTTATATATAGAAACTTGAAACAAAAACAACCAAGTCATTTCCAGAAATGAAGCCGCCTCCAGGGGTGCAGACGTAGCTGTGTAGTTTGGACAAGGGGAAGGCACCAGGGACTGGGGTTCCCTGATCATTCAGCCAAAGGGGGCATTCTTTTGAATAAAGCCAGGAGTGGTTCACTCAGCAGGGCGGAAGCTAAGCAGCAGCTTCCCAGAAACAGTCTCTACCGCTTATCAGGAGCGTGAAGGGAGGCGATGTATTGGTGCACCAGTGGAGGTCCAATTCCCAAGCACGTTAAACCAAAATCAGTGGTAAGAATTCAAAGCAAATATACTCATGACCAGACCACTTGCAACAGGCCAACACAAATTCATTTTCAGCACAGAAGGCAAAAGAAAGAAAGAAAGAAAGAAAGAAAACTTTGTGCCCTCTGCATTAACTTTTTCCAAGATAGAATGGGATACAAAAAAGGACAGCAAAGTGCATAACTACCCAAAGGTTTAATTAACATCCTACAAAAAGAGAAAAGGAAATGAATATTTAATCATTCTCATAGCAATAAAAAAAAATGGCAGGCATGCTGGAAAGCTATAACTTGGAATAAAGCTCCTCATTTTCCCCAAGGCCTCAGCTTACTCTTTATCTCACAGTGTAAAGTTTTATGGCATCCAATAGATGGTTGTTCAGGTCAAAGGATGAATTCAGACAGCAATTGGACACCAGTGGAGTTGCGGTAATTACAGTACCTCTTATGTGTCTGCCTTTCACACAAAAATGTCAAAAACCTGATTGGAAAGTTATTGAATTCTACTTTGTTCATTAAAACTGAGTTTCTGACAGGCAGATGAAAGCCTCCTAAAGTTATTCTGAAATTGATTTTTCTAATAGTTAAAGGTATCTCTAGATAGCTAGCATTAAAAGAGTACAAAATAAAGTTCTCATTTTACCTTTTTTAAAAAATCTTTACGTAAGTGCGTATGATGGTGTCATTTGCTCTCGTAACAACTCACATTCCTAAAGATGGCAGAGTCCCACGATGGAGATGTATGCAGCCAAAGTGGGCAGTGGACATGAAATGGTAGAGCAGCCTTTGCCAACGTGGTAACCTCTAGATGTACAACTCCCATGAGCCCAAGCCAGCACAGGTGATGGGAACTGCAGTCCAAAGCATTTGGAGAGCATCGGGTTTGGGACGGTTATGCTGTCGGATGTAGAATTCATCCAGTGCTGTTGGTTTTTCTGTTGCCTTTGAAATCATAACAGCAATATTGGAATATCCAACAGTGGAAGTGCAATTTGTCGAAATTGCTTTGCCCAATGTCTGCAGCTAATTTTAGAAATGCAAACAATACTTGCTAACATCGGAGAACTGCACTCAACAGGGGACAAGCGAATCAAACAAAATGGATCTGGTTTAAATAGCCACCTTATTTGCCAACTGTTGAAGACTTTGCTGAAATGCTTGAAGTAAACATATAGTACAACAGAAGAAAACAAGCCTCAGGTTGAAGAAGCAAAGGCAAATGCTCACTGCTGCATATGGTATATCATTACCGTTCTAAATTTAATGAAGTTTTAAAGCCTTGCATTTCACATCACAGTTGGTACTGATATGCATTTTACTGTTACTGCTGTTCATTTGCCAAGTGAAAATAATTGATGGTCTTTGCTTAGTGAATTTTCCCATTTCATCTGCTTCTCACTGCCATGTCTATTCTTTTCCCGCATGCGTTTGTGCTTTTAGTTATGTAAATTGTACGGTAGGTCAGATAACTTTCTATTGGGCTTGAATCATTAAATCAGCAAAGGTCAGGAACAGACATCCTTTCTCTCTTTGCCTTGTAATAATTCATTAGTTCTTGTGTTGTTTCTTTGACATCAGTAAGGCTCAGCTGTAGAACCACTGCTGTCCTTCCAGGTAAACAAATCCTATAGGAAACCATTCCATAGTAAAATCAGTTCACTCTCATCTATCACTACATTGCTTGACATATGTACACTGTTCAATCCATTCAGTTATCAGCTCATTCCAGTCAATGGAATGAGATGAGATACTTCATTACTGGCGCGAATAGAATGGTACATAAAATATTGTTACCACTCCCAATCTCTGCAGTGCTGTGGCAAGATTCCAGGTGAGAGGAGGGCTTCCAGGCATTCATCCAGGCTCTGTGTTTCTTTGAGAATCAAGACGCAGTCAGAGCTTTAAGAAATATTGTTTATTCACATATTTAGACGGAGGGAGTCCAGATCTTACAGCATTGCCATCTCAAGAGTAACTTGCTCTGTGCAGCAGCTTAACATTGTAGACAGAATCATCCTGGGTGCCATCTCCTGTCAGCGACTGGCTGGACATTGAGGATTGGTGGCTGGTAAGTGGGCAGTGGAAGAAGTAGGGTTTGAGACTTACTTAGAAGAAAGGATCAGTGATCTGGGGGAGCCTATAATAGCCAGGAAATGAGAGGCAGAGACAGGAGACGCTGCAGGATTGGAGAGTGAAGAACAGGTGCAGGATGTAGGTCATGATGGTGTAGAGTCAAGGGCTTCCAGTTCCCCCAGGTCCAGGCAAGAATTTAAGCAGGAGGTGCAGAAGCAGGTTGCATGTACTCAGAGTCTTCTCCTGCTAGCACACTGCTCAGGTGGGGAAGACACATAAGCTGAGATTAGGGGCAGGACCTCTGTTGCTGCAACACCCTCATCAGGTACACACCTAGGAGTAGCTAAAAGACCTAAGATTGATAGACATACCTTTTCCCTAACTTGTGTACTTTTGACAATAAAGAGTTAAATCCTAACTCTGGACATTCCTTGCTGGACAGCACCATGATATCTCTGTGCCCATTCCTCAAGGTGGTTCTGACCCATGGCCTTCCAGCAGCACTTGCAGAGGACGCCCCCTCCTGTCCGCTTGCCCCTCCCCATTCTAAGCCTCCTGCAAAAAGCCCAAAAATCTTCCTATCCCATCACACCCAGTTATCCAGGCAACCTTGCCATTGTCTTCCAAACTACCCAGCCAGTTACTGGCCACCACACAGCCTTAGTTATGCTGGTGAAGTCTCTCCCTGTCCTTTGTCAGATTAATCACTCCTTGATGGCCTCTCTGCCAAGTGACTTCCTGGTTCCAGAAAACTGCGCTCACCTATTTTTTTGCACTTTGCTAATCCAACATTTGCTGGCTCCAAGCATTTATTGCTTTAAGAACTCTGGAGAATCTGCACTCCCCCTTATATGAATCATTGAGAACAGCAGATACTAATTTTGAAATGGAAGCAGGCAATCCAGCAAATTATATTAAAAGCAATAGCAAGTCATTAGACTGTTAGGCAAAAGGACACAGGCAAAAATTAGTGAGCATAGAAGACAGTGATGACAAACAGGTAAGACCCGCCCCCCGACCTCACCAGGATCAGCTATGCTCTTGAGTTCCAGTTAATACTGTGAGAAGAGTCCGTTTCTGGTTTTGTGGAGAGTTGGCATGGAGTTCGATCCAAATTGAATTGGCTGCACTTAGCTCCCACTGAAACCAAAGGACTCAACTCCTGGTGAACTTGTCTCTTTAAGCCCACTAACAGCCTGAATCCAACCATGGTGATTCATTTCTGCTTTGATTTTGAACTGAACAAACAGAGCAAACATTCCTGATTCACACTATGTCTTGTCCTAAAGCACTTCCTTAAATGATTAGTATTGGAAACAAAAAGTTAGCTTCCCTTATTCCAAGAGACAAGTTAGAGACTGTGATAAAACAAAGTCCATACTGGAAAGAGAAAAATGCAGCTAACTGCTGGCTTGAATGATGAATAGTTATTATAACTGTATGCCAGCTTGGCAAGATTCTTTATCAAATAAATCAGATGTTGGCTGTTTCAAAAAACAGGCTCGTGATCTGTTTAAACCACTTACATTTTAACTTTCCAGATGAGGTCTGGGCCAATTTGAATATTTAATGTTGCATGATTAGTTCTAAGTGTAAATCATCTGTAGAAAACAGCTCCCTTACATGATGATATGGCATCCATCTGTATTAACTAGATCTTCCCTATTTTTAATATGTATAAATCTAATATAAAACAGGCAGTGTCTTCTGATGGAACTATCCTAGCAGGGCTGCCTCTGTCACTAACCAGAGTAAACACAAGAACAGCCCATCTGGATCAAGCCAGTGACCCATCTACAGTAGTCTAACATCCTGTTAAAATGGATATACGCAGAGCATGTGGCAAGAGACAATCTAGGTTGATGGAATAAAGCAGTCCTAGTGTAGATACCCTACAACTTCAAAAGACCAAGGGGATGACTACCTACCAGGTACATGATGGGTGGACAATCTCAAACTAACAGCAGAGCTTATGTGGGTGCAGCAAGCAAACAGAGAACACTGGAGAGAACTTGATAAGGCATATATCTAAAGATGGATGAGAGATGCTGAAGGAGGAAGAGGACATTGGGATAAATTTGATTACCTAGAACTTACAGCCACAAAATTGTACTTGTTCATAATAGATGAGCAGAGGGTGGCAGGTAAGTTGACCTTTTTCCATGATTCATCATTATATACTGTTGTCCACCTTTCAATCTGCTTCTATTTCTCATGTATGGAAAAGATTTTCTCATAGTTACTTTTCTGTTGGTGTCATCTATACAAATAAAATTTAACAAAAAATATAAAGTTTTCATCCAGCCTATCTCTAAAGATACAAATAAACACATGCTGTCTTATACGAAGGAGAAATAAGATGAAGGGGCATGGACACACTTATTCCTGGGCTTTCTCATTTAAATTATCAGTTGCTTTACACAAGTTGGTCGAAACAACTTACCAAATAACTGTAGAATATAGTGCATATCTTTTTAAAAAATAAATAAATAAACAAAATAGAGCTGGACAGACCATAACAACAATCCCTCCATCCCATTCATCTTCTCATAGAATAACCTCCCCAGATACTTCCAGCTCCACAACTCAAATGCCTGGGAGAAATGTCTTCACCTTGTGTAAAAAAAGAAGTCAATTTTGATGTCCATTAAATCTCCCTGGAGAGAGAGTTCCTTAAACAAGGGGCCACTACTGAAAAGGCTCATTCTCCTGTTGCCGCTCTCTGGGCTACTGCCAAAGGAAGCACCGCGAGAAGGGTCTCAACTGAGATCCCATGGGTATCAGTGGGACAAGGTCAGACAAGTTAGTCATGGCAGTCCCGTTGGTTTCAAGGAGAAATAAATTCAACCGACAGAATTCAGCTTGCTGGATGTCCAGCCAATGCATATTGAATTTGAATCAACATCTAGTGCAACAGTGTGTGTGTGTGTGCGCGTGTGTATTCATGGCTCTGATCAATTAGCAGTATCATTAGAACTATGCATATAAGCAATTATTATACAAGTTGCTCTATCATGCCTTTGCTGAAAGCAATTTTGAAAATGGCTCAGGAAAAAAAACCCATGAAGGTATTAATTCTTGGGAAATCACAGAGAAGCTGTCAAACATATTTCAGTAAGCAGTAAATGAACCCTGCTTGCACCATAAATCATTAATGTTTAATCACCAGCCAATGCCTCAATAAGCTCACTGGCATGGAAAATCTCAGATACTCAAAGGATAATTCTAGCAAATCTGGCATGCATGGCTGACTCGTGTGCTTAATTACTGTTTATGCACCAGTAGTATCCAAGCATTTGTATGTAATAAATAGAACACTGTCATTGTGTCCAGATGGTTTTAGATTCAAGGCCCAGGGAGTATGTTAGATGATTACAGGCCTGATTTACCAACAGTTCCCACCAGCTTGATTGCTGAAAAATCATACAAATGTCACAGAATTCATAGACATCCACAGTGTGAAATAAATGTGTCATTATTTTTAACGTATTCTTATCTTACGTTGAATCGTTCTTTAGAGCAGACATCACAGTTTCTAAGCTTGGAGCAAATAAGGATTCTCTCAAGAGTCCTGGTCTTGAGACGGGCAGACAAATATAGATATAGATCTATATATGGAGATATAGATATATGTAGGTAGAGATTGATAACAGGGACAAGTGGAACTTGCAATAAAATGTGGCAGTGTTGTGTGCTCTTGTTCCCTGTTCTAGTCAGCCAGCCAGCCATATTGTCCTTTGGGTTTCTCCATTCCATTCTCCCTCACCCCCATTTTCAATTCCACTCTTCCAAAAGATGCTTAGCATTCAATACTCACTGAGTGTGTTCAACTCTGTTTTGGAAACCAAGCCCTCCCCTCCCCCCCAGTCTTTTTAATAAGGTTTTTTATGTATTCATGTAAGCTCACGATCACCCTTAGCTTGTGGATACCTCCTTGATACAAGATTTTCTTTATATAGTGGTACCTCGGTTTAAGAACAGCCCTGTTTACACATGATTTGGTTTACGAACTCCGCTAAACTGGAAGTAGTGTCCCGGTTTGCAAACTTAACCTTGGTTAAGAAGGGAAGCTGAATGGTGGAAGGGCATCGGAGGCGGGAGGCCTCATTAGGGAAAGCGTGCCTTGGTTTAAGAATGGTTTCAGTTTAAGAAAGGACTTCTGGAATGGATTTAATATTTTGTTGGAAGCCGCCCAGAGTGGCTGGGGAAGCCGAAGCAGATGGGCAGGGTATAAATAATAAATTAGTATTATTAAGTTCGTAAACCAAGGTACCACTGTATGTATATACAAAATGAGCATGATAATGTTTTAAAACATTCACATTTCAACAGATCTTGCTCCCCTGCTTAGTTCTCTAAAGAGCTGTCCAATGCCATCAAACTGAATTCTCCCAGAGAGCAAGCCAAGCCAGTATCTTTCAGTCCCAATTCCAAAACAGATGGTCTTTTGCCCTCTTCCACACACAGATACATTGATGACCTCATATCCAGCCAGGACAGTCTGGATGGGTGGGCATCTTATTTAAGTCCCATCTTATCTATTTAGGGCTTTGTTATAGTTGTCTTTGCTCACCATTCTGAAGTGTCTCCAGCTATTTTCTGTGGCAATACATGATTTAGTTCACCCCTATCTCAATCCAATCTCCTATTCAAATTGCAAGTTCTACATATATTTAGGCAAATGGAGAATTTTTATTGGTTGACAGAATGACTGTGCCTGCTCTGCAATTCAACAGTTAAACATTGCTACAAGCATCCTGAACTCCACTTAAGCACACTCCCCAAATATATTTACTTTCAGAAATATGGCTTGAAGCTTTCATTCTAATCTGTATGTTATCTTACATTTCGATAAGGTATATCAGAAGAAGTGCAATGTATTCATGTTTCCTTGTGTCACTGCTTTTATATTCTAGCAAAAAATGGAGATAGTTGCACGAGTGTTGTCAAGAAGATTTATTGGGAGAAAAAAAAACTTACTGTATTTTTTGAACTTATGAAAACAATTTATGTAGAAATAAGTACTTCAATTAGCCACACAAAGGGGAGAGGGTCCATGGTAACTTGAATTTTCTATTTGAGCAACACAATAAACTAAAAATAGTAATGTGTGAATCTGTAGTTAATAACATTACAATTATTCTCTCTTTTATCAGCTTCACAAAGAGGTTATTTAACAATCCTTGGCATTTAGAAAACTGGAGAGACTGCTGGATGAAAGTATGGATGGAGCTAAGAGATACCAATATTTTAGACTTAGAAGGGTTTGACCTATGCTTTGGATGGCATGCCTATTTGCTTCACGACAAAGCAAGGGTACACAAAGGATTTCAAAATCATGCTATAAGAAGAAACATAAACACTGTTTGACAGAGGCATAAAGACCTATTAGAAAGAAAAACCCCAAGATGGTTATCACCAATCGAGGCGGGGTGGGTGAAAAGGTTGAACATGGATCACAGATGGGCTACTTACAAGGATTTTATAGTGTTTAAAGAAAGAACGGTCCATCTGAAAAAAAGAGAATTATACTATAGATTGGTTTCAGTACTTCCAGGTAAATGAGTTATTTAAAAGAGATAAAGAAAAGGGATTTGGGGGAACGAGTTTGGAATTTGAAAAAATTGTAATAGGAAAGGATGAGAAACTAATTTCTAAGATTTATAAACTATTATTGGAGTGGGAGACTAAAGACGAAATGGTAAAGGCAACAATGATTAAATGGGCTCTAGATATTGGTTATAATATAGAAATGCCAGCATAGGAAAAACTAAGGGGGGAAACTGAACTTCTCTGTCTACTACCTTAAGGAAAATTTACAAAAGACGATGTACTAGTGGTACCTGACACCCAGCAAACTGGCAGAAATGTACAGAAAGGGGTCAAATCTATGCTGGAAGTGCCATGAGGTAGAGGGAACCCTGCTCCTTATGTGGTGATCATGTAAATACGCAAAATCCTTAATATCACATGTCCCATAAGACCAGAGGCCTTTTTATTAGGGCTAACAAGTGATGATCTCCCCCAAAAGGCACCCAATCTCTTTTTATATGTGACTGCCACAGCTAGAGTGGTATATGCGAAAAAATGGAAAGAAAAAATACCCACAAAAGAAATTTGGCAGAATAAATTGATAGAATACACATAATTAGTAACTATTACTGTGAAACTAAGAAACAAGGATGAGTCACGGATAAGAGATGAGTGGAAGTGTTTGGGAGAGCATCTTAGAGGGTATAATAGTCAATTTAACCAACCAGCAGGAATGAACATATGAGCAGCAGATAACATTAAATAAAGGAATATTTGAGATGCAAATGGGTGGAATAATAGATTATGCAGCAGACAAGACTACCTAGAATGCCATGGAGCGATGGAGTGGGAAGACCGAGGATAAGAGATAATGATGAATACTGCATGATGTATATATAAGTTGCAAAAATGAATAAACAACCAAATAATAATAATAATAATAGAAGACTGGGGAGACATTTTAACAATGCCAAAGCAAGATGTATCTCTTTCCACACTAAGCTTCCAATGAAGTTTTATGGCAATAGCATCCAAATAGCTATATGCTACCAAGCCTATAAATGCTGCAGTGATGACATTAATAGGATAATTCTTAACTGAAATACTGATTAAATTAATTGTTAAATTGAAATTGTTTTTTTTTAAATGTGCTTCTGCATTAATTCCAAAAATGGCTAGGAAATCAGCACAAAATGTATGTTCATTTAATATAATTCACCTCTCTCTTTTTATTCACCCACCTCCCCTCCCTATAGGTGCTCTTTTTACTCTGGATCTCTCACAGCATATGCAATAAATTCAGTTGCTGCAGCACATTCTGAGCCAGCCGCTGCCACGACTTCTTTGCATATAGCAGCAAAGCAGGATCCAGAAACACTTGCTAAGAAGGCGATATTGCCAGACACAATGTCAGCTTCCGAAAATCATTCCCTTTCTGCTAAATATGCAGCACCAGCTAATCAGTTCAGAACTACTCAGAGCCTGTCATGTTTGTGGAGATAGGGGACCTTCATCATCCTCATCACCCTGTCAGTACTTCCTTCCCCATCTCCTGCTTGCCCTGGTGTGTCCCAGTCCCAGCTACACCCCTCACTGGGGTCCTCTTCCTCCTCACTGTTGTCCTGTCAGTTCATGACATCTTGTAACATAGCTATTTCTTCCACACCCTCTCCAGTGAAGGCCTTGTCTGTTTTGAGAAACTGGACAAGCAATTGGTGTTGTTTAGCTTCTTATAGTTCTTAGTTTACATGCCTTGCTGCATGATTTGTATTTGTAGATATAACAATAACAACAACAACAATAATATAATAAATAATAATAATAAATAATTTATTATTTGTACCCCGTCCATCTGACTGGGTTTCCTCAGCCACTTTGGGCGGCTTCCAACAAAGATTAAAAATACATTAAAATGTCACACATTAAAAACTTCCCTAAACAGGGCTGCCTTCAGATGTCTTCTAAATGTCAGGTAGTTGTTTATCTCTTTGACATCTGATGGTGTTCCACAGGTGCCACTACTGAGAAGGCCCTCTGCCTGGTTCCCTGTAGCTTTGCTTCTCGCAGTGAGGACCAGAAGGCTGGACCTCAGTGTCCGGGCAGAACGAAGGGGGTGCAGACACTCCTTCAGTTATACTGGGCCGAGGCCATTTAGGGCTTTAAAGGTCAACACCAACACTTTGAATTGTGCTCAGAAACGTACTGGGAGCCAATGTAGGTCTTTCAGGACCAGTGTTATATGGTCTTGGCAGCCACTCCCAGTCACCAGTCTAACTGCCACATTCTGGATTAATTGTACTTTCTGGGTCACCTTCAAAGGTAGCCCCACGTAGAGCGCATAGCAGTAGTCCAAGTGGGAGATAACCAGAGCATGCACCATAGCCATAGCAGTGTGTATATTACATATGTATTACTTTAGATACTGTTCCCTACCCCTGGAATATAGTATCAAAGATCCCACATAGATTATGGGTGCTGCAGACCAGATGCACAACATGTTTGCTCTCATTATGGGTCACATCTTAGCCATAGCATTGGTCCCCACTGTCCCTAAGATCATAAGGTATCGGATTATGATGATGCATGCTGCTGCTTCCTTCAGATTGTGCCACATATAATGACAGACGTTCGTCTCTTGAACTATTATTCCTCAGGTTTCTTCCTGTACAAGCAGAGAGTCCCACCACACAAAGGAGTCAGTGCCTCACTTTTCAGACTGTTCAGTTCTCACACTTCATCTAATCAGTTCCAGCCAATCTGACAAGACCTGGACACATGAAAATAAGTTGATATACAACAAACCTACGTTTATTCTCAAGCATAATTTATAATTGTAAAAACATTCCAAGAGTAAATCAGAAGGGCTTACGTACCCATGTAAAATAGCAAGGTTAAAAAACATTAAATATTATGATATTTAAAACACAAGAAGGCATTTAATACCTCTGGGTTTTGTTTTCAAAATCCAGCTTCCCCATTTTATTTTCTGACAATTCTATTTGCCTGTGTCAAAATTCAGGCTTAATCATTTCAAATGCATTAAATACAAATTTTAGTTTCTAAGGTTTTGTCTTCTGTGGAACTCTTAGTTTTGACTGGGCTGTTTAATGTACTGCACCACACACAGTTAAAAAAGAATTAGCTCTGTATTGCCTTTTCCCGGGTTTAAAATAAACAGCTTTTAAAACTGTTAATATATGCCCATTTCAGTGGATGCTGAAACATAAACAAAAGGAGGTCAAGTATTCATTAGAAAAAAATAAAAATTAACAAGTTTAGAGCCATTTGGCATTATAAATGCTGAATAGGCAGAACAACATGGAATGCACAGTGTGACCATTCACGCCAGGTATTTGTTAGAAGAAAACCACATGAAGCCAAACAATATGAATAACATTAAATCTAGTTTGGCCCTGGGAAATGGTCACTTATAAAATCTGGAGCAGCAGGACAGAAAGATAGACCACTTTTGAATTTGCAGTTCAACAATACTTAAGTAATATGTACAAGCAGTGCTATTTTTCTAGAAAAAGAGGTGCCAGAACTCACCATGAATGCCTCCCTTGTTCTTATAATGGCAATGGTGTCCATCTGAGAGGTGCCAGAACTGAGTTCCAGTGAGTACCAGCTGAAAAAGCCCTGTGTACAAGATTTGCTAATATCTCTTGATCCTATTGACATTCCTAAGCCCTTCTTCTAAATATGGACATTGGATGTACTAAAGGGGGCACAATAATTATTCCCCCATACCCCACTGTGAACACTGACATCTACAGAGGGCTTTGGTATGACATGCAATGCAAGACATTTAAATAACACGAAAGAAAATGTTTCAGACTTTCAAAGCCTCTCGGGGTATCAAATAAGCACAGATCTTTTCTATTCCCTTTGGACTACAATCCACATTCTACTTTGTAATTTATTTCAAAAATTCTAAAGAAGCAGCTGGTTCACAGTCTTTTCTTTGAATCTGATTTCTTCTCTTTCCGTCTATAGCATGTATCAGCATGATGTCTCAGAACTCTTCCTCGAATATGAAATTATAATAGTCAGCAATCTTAAAATATCAGTAGAAATTTAGGCAAATTTATCTTAGACATTTTATGTGATCAATTATCTCATAGCAAAAAAGATGCTGGAGTTCAGTTTAGCAGACAAAGAAGAAAAGTAGCTTATTTTCTGTTGTAAGAAGAGAAAGTCACCTTAAATGCAAATATTTTTGTGGTCACTACTGGTAGAAACTTCCAACACTGATAGCTGATTTCATACTTATAACACACACATTCAATTTGTGGTTAGGTTTTTGTTTCTCAAACCCTGTGCTATCCTTGATTTCTTGGCATAGCACTCCAAGGTTACTATCAGAGGCCTTCTGTGTAACTCAGGAAGAATTTATGATGTATCTCCCTCATGAATCAGTGTTGCCATCCAGAAACTAGAGTAGCATGGGCAGATTTCTTCCGTGTTTTTCAAATGTTTCTTATATTTCCTGGGCAGTGTAGAGAGAAGCCATGTTGCATACCTTGTAAGTGTCCCAGGAAAACCAGGACATCCCATTTCCCCCCAATGAGATCACAGTGGCCAATTTCGAACTGAGATCTTGCCCCAGAAAAAAGCACTTTTGAGGGGGCTGCAATCTTGCATGGTGCCCCAAAACATGCGGTTTTGGGTGCTGTGAAAGCACGACCCTGAAAAAAGTACATCTTTTGGGCTCCGTGATCTCGCATGATCACATGACTAGCACAAACAGGGAGACGCACATCCCAGTTTTGGGACTGAACATGTTGGATTGTATGTTGTTGCATGGCTCCCACAAGCAGCTAAGCATCATTTCCCTGGGTTCCCTTCTTCCCCAGTCCAAACTGAGAAGACCTTTTTGATTTCCACCCTGTGGTAAGTATTAAATAGAGAGGGGTAATTAGACATATCTGGTCTGTCCCTAAAGATACAGGAAAGTAATATCCACATGGATGCTCAGATGTTTCCCTTATGAAGGGAAGTCCTGGTAAAGTGTGCAGCTATCATCTACCCATGTTTGAGGCTTGCTTTTTCTTAAAAATTTTTTTGACAAGAAGCCTAAATCACCTGTGCTTTCAGAACAAGAGCAATACATTTTGCTGCCTGAGATGAAGGACAAAGTGGTGTCCCCACATTTAAATGCAGAAGCTGACCAAAATGGCAGCTGAAACTTACTTCAACAGTTGCACTTCCTTCAGCCTGACCACAGGATGCTGGATTAAATGGGTCTTTCATCTGATTCAGCAAAATTCTTCTTATATTTTTATAGAAAGTGACAGCATCCTTCACCATGCCTTAAGGTAGCACACTAATTTAGGGAATGCAGGGCAGCCTACATGACCATCACTGTCTGCCCAATGGTAGGGCTAGCCTGCAGTTTTCCTGTTTCCACCTCTTACCTGTCATTTTCACAACTACTCTAATTTTCCAGCATGTTAAAATAATGTTGTCGTTTGCAAATGTGGAGCGTTGAATTTAATGAATATTAAAACAATGAGTGTATTAAATGTGAACTTCATCACCATCATCATCATCAATTATCTGCCCTCTACCTAAGGTCCCATGCAGATTACAACATTAAAGCACAATCTTAATATATATATAAAATAAACTGAAGAAGTGTGCATGCACATGAAAGCTTATACCAAGAACAAACTTGTTTGGTCTCTAAGGTGCTATTGGACAATTTTATTTTATTTTATTTTTATATTCCAACTGCATCAGACCAACACAGCTACCTACCTGAATCTGAAAAAACAGTTTAAAACAACTTTAACAAAGCAAGTCTTTGAGTCAAAGCAGCTGAAAACAGAACAAAAAAGAAGTTTTAATGCACAACTGAATTCTTAGTTAATGATGGTTGCAGAGAAAGAGTAATTGTTTAACCTAATGATGTACAACTCATGATAAACAGATATTTTGACATTACTGGAAAGCATTTCAGGGATGAAAAATCTGAAAATTAATTCCATCATGCTTAGCAAACCAAAATAGCTTAGAAAGAATTTCCTTTTCCACATTTATGAACAGAGAAGCCAAAGGAAGCAAATGTTTCCATTGACAAATAACTCTTATGTGTTTTAAGTTTGTTTATTCAGAGGTAGAGGCCATGAATCAATAAGCATGTGAATACTTGCTGCTGCATGATTTGGCTAGGGCTGACACAATACATTTTGCTCCCTGAGAAAAAGGACAAGATGGTGCTTGAATCATACTCCTTACTAGTGATGGGAGAGTGTCCTCTATTCTACCTGAGGAGGCTAGAAAAGAAGTCCTGGGACAGGCTGTAGGGTAGATACAATTCCATTCTCTAACTGAGGGACATGGGCCAGGGACTCAGGATGAGGAATTCTGTCTTGTTTGTCAACTTTTTTTCCCTTTCTTTCTTTGACATCTTTCTTTGACAAATCTGCCCTGGTTACCTTGGCAGAGCAATGTGGTTGTACAGTAGACTGTACTCTGCAGGTGTGGGGTATTTCTGAATTCTGTCTTATATAAAAACAAAACAAACCCCTGCTTGTAAGAACTGTAATAAAATGAAAACATCAGGGAGAATAGTTTACAAAACCCAGTGCATAAGGCTAATCTATCCAGCTTCCTTCCTTTAATAAACGTGTTTCCCCATGTCCACCTCCCCACCCAAAACTCCAGTCTGATGTGCTAAAGTTCATTCTACTACCTCATTCTCCTACACTTATAGACCAGACCTACATGAAGGTCCATGGAGAGAAAGAGGGAAATGAAGCCTAGGTGCTGGGGAGAGATCGAAAGAAGACAATGTAATAAGAAGACACTTGGATGAGGGACCTGGAATGCCTGTAGACGTTGTCAAACTAAGTCCCATCAGCCCCAGCCATCAGAGATGATGGTCAGGAATCATGGGAATTTTAGTCCAATTCTAGTTCATCTGGAGGGTCCCTCATTCCCAGTTTCTGCAGGGAAAATGGCAAGGAGAGACAAGTCATATAAATTGTCTTTGTTGGGCTTTGCAACTGTGGCTGGAAATAACATGGCTAGTAAATAGAAAATGATTTTTGGTTTTCAGTTGTAATTCCAAATAATTGCATTAGACGTGACCACTGTGAGGGTAAGACTCCTTCAAGAGCTGGGCTGGAAGGAACAAGGACTGAAGCGGTTTAGCCAGGGCAGAAGGACGAAGGATGAAGTTTTGTGTTAAAACAAAATAAAACATTTGTTGTTAGCCTACAGCAGTTTCAAAGTTCCTCCACTTATACACCATTGCCTTTAACAATGCAATCGGATAAATGTCTGCTTGGAATTAAATCTTACTGAATTCAGCAGGACTCGGTGCAGACAAATGTGTTTAGAATTGCACCCCCCAATCCAGCCTCAGTGCTATTACAGCATCCTCCAATGTCTTGAATACTCTAATACGCAGTATTCAACCCCACTTCCCACAGGGAAGCCAAACTAAGGAACAGGGTACATTTTCAATGTGCGTTAACGTCTCATTTCATTCAACGAATTCAAGGACATTCAGGCTTCAGCCACATTTCAGGAGGGTTTTTATTATCATTTATGGAGGCTCAAATTCTGGGAGCTTCCAATATTCTTGAGAAGCACTCTATAAAGCACATGAAAATTACTTGTCTTCAGAAAGAGGGAGAGATCAGAAATCTCGGGTCTTTGTGTAAATCACTAGGTAGCTGCTGAAGTGTTCAAATACCATGGTGATGAGATAGATAAAAATAAGACAAATTTCACAGATTAAATAGCTAGACTGAACTCCCTTTTATCTGTTGAATCCTTCCTACTCCCAATCTCTTGATATTCACACAAACTGAATTCACTAGCAAGCTATATATGAGCTGTATGAAATAAAACACAATTCCTGGGAGAGGTCATGGTACAAAGATGTGGTCCAAGCCTATGACTTCTTATTATTATTCTGAGAAGCTGTTGGATACTGCAATAACTTTCTGCTTGAGAATCAATTTAATTTATATCTTTGATACAAAATAAAACTCAAAACCACTTTTAGCAAGTTACAGCAGAGCGACCTCATACCTGTTTTAGACCACCAAATAAACTATACAGTCCAAGTTTGTGTTTTAGCATTGTGGCCTTTCCAACACATCTTTTGACTATCTAGCTCATGGGTAACCAACAAGGTACCTTCCATGTATTGCTGGACTATGTTTTCCATTATTCCTTTCCAGCGATGACGTTGGCTTGGACTGATGGGCATTATAGCCCAGCATCTAGAGGATGCTATATGGGCTGTCTCTGATCTAGATGGCTTAAATCTCAGTACAACAACAACAACAACAACAACAACAACAACAACAACAACTGCATTTATGAGCAAATCAATCAGAATGATCTCAAAACAAGCTGAACTAGATTAAAGCTGAACTAGATTAATATTAGACTGGCCTAAATCTGAGTTTGGGGGGTGATCCTGCATCTTTTATTTGCTATATGTTCAGTAGCTAATTTTACAGATGCTCTAAAAACAATTGCCACTATAATCAATTAGAGAGAACCTTACCTGAAACTCTGGAGACTGGATGCCAGTCAGTGTATATGCACCTCCACAAGGTAGCAGTGGTTCATACAATTGGTACTTCCATGTGTTTTCTGCTGTGCTATAATCTTGCTGATAGCCCTGCCCCTCCCTTTCTGCATCTCTCCTATCCTTGTGCATTTACAGCAGGCATGGGCAAACTCTGGCCCTCCAGATGTTTGGGACTACAATTCCCATCATCCATGACCACTGGTCCTGTTAGCTAGGGAAGATGGGAATTGTAGTCCCAAACATCTGGAGGGTCAGAGTTTGCCTATGCCTGATTTACAGGGTTGGACTCTATAGGGTTGCTACTATTAGGATCCATGACAGCATAGAATAAATTCAAACTCCGTTTTATATTTATAGTCACTGCTCATAAGAAGAGATAGAATCAGTAATGAAAATTCAAATATTCATTTATTGCTTATTGTAAAATGTTGCTTGCTGGCATGAAAATAACTTTTAATTGAATTTTTATCATAAAATTACAGTTTGTGATTTTCTTTTTTATGGTACAGAAGCTTTTCCTATCAACAACCATCCACCCCATATGTGACGGCAATTACAATGTGTTGACAATGGGTGGGAAATATTATGCACTCCTGAAAAATGAGTGTCACATTTACAGGTTACCAATTGATTTATTGCCACAAAGTATGTGAATGTTTATGTTCCAATAACAGTCTTAAAAACCATCAATAACACAGGACTTCAAAATACGTGTGCTGCTTATCAGTAATATTCCAGTTGTCAGTATCCAGGTTGGTCACTTTGTCTTAGGTCCTGACTTAAAAATAGTAATTTGTCATATTAGAGACTAAGCTCTTTGATATTAGTCTCCCTTGGCTACAAAAACAACAACAACAAACCACTATCAGCAGCAATATAAGCCAATACACCATCTTTTTGAAGATCCAATGAGTTAGGTAGTAGAAAGTTAAATATTCAATTATTGCTTACTGTAAAATGTTGCTTGCAGGTGTGAAAATAACCTTGGCTTTATCTTTTATGCCTCTCCCCTCCCTTTGTTTCCCTTATTCAGTCCATTGCCAGGTTGTGCTGCTTCAAATTCTGCTTTGTATTTATAGTCATTACTCAAAGCAGAAAGAGAATCTTGAAAAGGTATTGAATAATACTGAAAAAAATGCAGGTCTTTCTCTCTGACAACTCAGTGAAAATTCTGGACCATGCCTGGTCATCTCTCATCTTTACTACTAAAGCTTCTCCTCCAGAAATATTGCTGGGTACTGAAAGGATTCAGGGCGCCGGCTCATAGCACAAATCTGCACAACATTATATGCAGATTTAATAGTGCTAATATGGATTCACCTGCACTGTTTTACCATGATCCCATCTGCATTGAAAGCAGTACAAAAAGTACAAAGCACAAAAAGAATGTTTTAAAAAGTGAGGGGAAAGTCCAGTGAAAAAACAAAACAAAACCTTGGACTCAGCCTTCCCCGGGTCCTCTGACAATACCCATCTCCTCTGGGCTCCTGTCCCCACCCTGTCACTGTCCCATTATCTCTAACCTCTACTGCCAAAATCTCACCTCATTGCTCTGATGACATGAAATCCTACCATTAACATCTATACTCTCACAAACCCTTTGGTCTTATATTTTGAGGGGGGAAAGGCAGCCTTTGATTTTTTGATCTACCACTCTGAAAGTCTCCTGCTTCTTCAAATCGTGGCACTATTTCTATCCCTTTATGGTTGCAACTAACTCCCAGAATACCTCACTTTTTCTGTGAAACCTTTGGTTACATGAATCATAGGATGTACCATATGGAGAGTACCATATTGGCTATGCCACCTACAGTAACTAAGCCTCGCATTAGGTTTATGTGTAACTGAAGTAATGCCAGTTCTGTTCTTGTTTACACTTGGCTCCACTTCCACTGTTGTTTCCTCTGGCCTCATGTTCTTTGTTAAGTATGTTGCACTGAACACCAGTGCAGTCAGGAAAGACTGCTTCATACAACACACAATTTAAGGAATTATGAACAAGATATGGCAACAGCCAGCAACTGTGATGATGGCTATTAATAAGGGTTGAACAAATCCATCGAGGATAGGCCTATCAATGGCTATTAGTCATAATATATCTTCCATGTTCAGAAGCAATGTGCCACTATGGGGTTCCTTCTTACTGACTTCCTTGAGGTACATGGGAAGTAGGATGGATGTAATTTGATGGATCTAATTTGAGTGGCTGGGGAAACCCAGATGGGCAGGGTATAAATAATAAATTTATTATTAATAATAATAGTAATAATACAGCAGGGTTTTTCTTTATTTATTCTGAAGCCTTTATTCCATTCTCCATTTTTAAGGGCCATCATTTAAGACTGCATCTGCTTAGATTTAAATCTTTGAGCAAATTACAGCAATTCCTAATTTCTGCTGTGTTTCTTTTGTAGTCTGTGATGAGCTTGACATCAAACTTTTCCCTCACAGAACACACATGAAAGAACTTTTAAATAAAATGTGGATTTTAAATAAAAGATTTGTGAGCTTGAGAGGTGAGGTATATCTAATGCCTGTTTTTTTAGATGTTTCCTTTAAAAATCATACGGATGTAACATGCACATTCTCCTTTGGAGGAAAAAAGGTAGCATCAAAACCAACCCTTTGTAGTCTTTGATCTGGCTGATATGTGCATAAGTGATGAGGACCATGTGGGAGGAATGCTGCTGGTCAACATCTGCAGGGGGTGCTGTTTGAAGTGTCATTTCCTATTCCTGGCAAAATATTAAATAGCTATGTCCACAGTGCCCAGAATTCACCTTTGAGCAGAGGCCCTGTGGAAGTGGATACGTTATGTTGTTCAAAGGTAACAAGACGTGTCCCACTGTTATGCCCATGAAGCATTGTCTTACTACGCTCTGGGTGACAACTTTTATCAGAACTTTGGGCTCAATGTCATTCAAGATGATATCTAATTATTGTGAAAGTGGAGTTCAGTGCTAGCAAACAACGTATGCTGAAGTTGAGAAAAGTTTAGAAGAGATGTGGCCAGAGATCCTTTGAATCGCTTATGGCAACGTTTTCCAAAATAATAACTTCATTCTTGAATTGTTGTTCCCACCAGGCATCTTCATTTCTGCCTTCCTCTCCACACAAACCACTTTTCCTTGCCCTAGACTTCCTCCAACCTCTCTTCTTCTTCATCTCCACATCCCACCACCATT
The DNA here is from genome assembly GCF_964106915.1 of Podarcis gaigeae. Classification (NCBI taxonomy): domain Eukaryota; kingdom Metazoa; phylum Chordata; class Lepidosauria; order Squamata; family Lacertidae; genus Podarcis; species Podarcis gaigeae. The sequence continues at coordinate 29,196,821 of NC_139683.1, read as the reverse complement.
TGACCACTGCAAATTCTTGGGTAGTGCATTGCATTCATCATCCCATTTTGCTAGACTATATTGCATCACATCCCAGGAAAAAGGAGTCATGGGATATCAGTCAAGTGAAATGCACAGCTCACATATACTGCAAATTTCTTCATTAATTTCCATTAATTGTTTTCTAAGTTGTTTGAGAAATGTGATTAGAACTGCAGCTTGCCTGCCCCATCTATAAATTGTTATGCTACCTTACAGACCAATATACTGTGTCAGGAACTCTCATTGGCAAAACCTGACTTCTATCAGATGCACATATTGAACTTGGTTGGAATATAGTGGTGCACTGTAGAATAAAGCAGGTGAACATTTAGTATTATGGGAATTTTTTTTAAAAAAAAGCAGACACACATTCATTATCTAAACAGTTAATGGGTGTATTTTAATTGTACTCTATGCACTTTCCAAGTATATGTGTGTATATGTTTTACTGCTTTGCGTTGGAAAATAATTCCATCATGCAAGCCCCTATCTCCAGTATGAAGCAACACAGTTCAGACATATGTTTACTAATTCACATAAAGTTAATATTAGGACAGTGTCGTGGCTGCAGCCCTGGTCAAGATGGTGAAAACTGTGCTCTAATGTAGATGTCATGAAGCCAATACTGAGAGTTACTGGCTTCAGTTCATCTCAAATACATTGACATCTGACAAAAGGCAAGCCAAACCAGGTCCACTAGAGTCCTTAAAAATTGGTACAATCTAGGTCAACTTGATTTGGATTACTGTTATTTACTTTGATTACTTACTTTGGATTACTTACTATTTACTATTTAGGTTTGAAAATGTCCTGTCAACTGACCATTGGCAGGCATATTAATATATGCAATTTACAACAAGGTGCTGGAAAATTAATTATTTCATTAAACAGTGGAAGATATTTCGAGTATTTATACTAGGATTAATATCCTTATTTCACAACAGTGGTGGGTTGTGCTCATTAGGACTGGTGGGGAGAAAGCCAGGAAGCCAAAAGTAGGTGGTATCTGAACTAAGGACAAGTAGAATAAACTAATCCTAGTTTTGTCTTTACCTTGAGTCCAACCACGACAAACCTGAGACTAGGAGGGAGGAAGCTGATAGCCAGGGTTAGCCTCTGGACTGGGTACAAATAAAGAGGCTGGCTGATGGAGGCTGGCTGAGGGCACACTGAAGTTGGTGGGGACATACCCCAGGCTCTAGTAATGGACCAGCCTCCACTTTCTCAAAGTAGGTCAAGTGCAACTCGGTACACTCTTGATCTTCCAGCGCATTGAATCCAAAGCAATTAACACCTATACTGATCCCTAATAAGGTGAAGGGATCCTTGCTGCCATCAGTCCTGGCTTTATGTAAAACAGGGAATAACAGTATACCTTTGGAACTGGTTTGAATTTTGGCTAATGTAATTTTTATAATTCTATACAAGTAAACAAGAAAACACCCAATTTTCAAATTGCACGATTTTATACTTAACTTCAATACAGTATTCTTACCTTGCATGGTGACCTAGACAGTGTTTTGCTTTGTTATACAGTGGCTCCCTGTCTCTTCAGGGTTACAAATGAATAATAGAACAATAAAATAAAATGCGGTAGTAGCCTGCAGCCATAGTGCCATGGGTTGTGATCTTGTCAGATCTTATAAACTAAGCAAGATCTTATAAACTAAGCAAAAGGCTGTCATGAGTAGAGAGATAAAAGAGGAAAATAGCTGTGATTGTGTGTTTTAAGCCACATATCAATCACTTCACTCATTTAGCCAGGGAATAGAGCTCCCTCATGAATAAAAAGAACAAAGACCCATGTGACATCTTAAAGAGTTACACATTTTGTATGGTATGGTATAAAGTACGGTATTTCACCATGAATAAACTGTTTCACCATTGTCATAAGCCTACTATGCAGTTTCAAACGTTATTAACCATTAGGCATGGATCAGATTAGAGTAGCATTCCCTAATTTATGCACGTTGACATACTGCAGCAGCACTGCTGAGTCTGGCTCCAAGAAGTGCCTGGGTGGAAGACTACCTGGGAACCCAGTTTATGACATCTTGAGATCATTCATGGAAGAAGGGCAGGATCTTAGCAGAATAAATAAAAAGAAATGTATAGACCAGGAGTCAGCAAACCTTTTCAGCAGGGGGCCGGTCCACTGTCCCTCAGACCTTGTGAAAGGCAGGACCTTTTTTTGGGGGGGTGAACGAATTCCTATGCCCCACAAATAATCCAGAGATGCATTTTAAATAAAAGCACACATTCTACTCATGTAAAAACACCAGGCAGGCCCCACAAATAACCCAGATGTGCATTTTAAATAAAAGAACACATTCTACTCATGTAAAAAACACGCTGCTTCCCAGACTGTCTGAGGGCTGGATTTAGAAGACAATTGGGCCGGATCGGGCCCCCGGGCTTTAGTTTGCCTACCCATGTCATAGACACTTGCGCAAGTGACACTAACGTTTTGTTGGTTTCATTATATAGTTGCTAGTCATGGGAAAGTTTAGTGATAACATTACAATTTAGTAGCCTTCAGAAGTTGCTTAAGTTAAATATTTTCACTTTCAACTAGTTAAAGGGTAAGTTAAAAACAAAGTAACTCTTTAAGTTGATTTCTGAAACACTGTGTATTTGCATTTGAAAATGAAAAAATAATGCTGTAAATGGATTTTTTCCCACAACCTCACTGCAACACACTATTTTACTTTGAATTCATTCTGCTTTATGCAGCTTTCAGAATAACAATTTACCAATACCTGTTTCAGTTCCTTCCCCAGGTGAAGTACTTTATAATAGTAGAACTTCAGAATAGCCAGAAAGGTGACAAATGACAGCTGTTTCCTACAAAACCCCTGTTGCTGCAATCTTTATTGTTCTTAAGGTAAAAAAGGGTTATGAAAAATGTCTTTATTAGAAGCAATAAAAGTCTAAAATAAAATTTAGACTGAAATGAAAAAATAAATTTGGGTGATGAAAGGGATGTTCAGTTGCATGTCAGAAATGGTTTATACATGCTATTTGAACTTCAGCAAAAGTTCCATTTCAAAACTTACATCTGACAATTTTATACCTGTCTTGCAGAATTATGCCCCCACTATTGAACATTCACCCCATATGGGTAGATGAGGGGATATATGTATTGTAATGGATGCATAGGGCTGTGGTTTTTTGTGATGTTTTTAAAAAATCCTAGTGACATTTCAGTTAGATTTCTCAAAGATAAAAAATAAACTTCAGCTTCATGGGCCCTAGCTGGTTTTGAATTTCATGAAAATGTTAAGAAGTCATCTAAAAACGTCTAGAATTCTGAATTTTTATCACAAAGCCTCAGTGGCATAAATTTCAGATAGGCTTATAAATTTGTAAATTATAGAAGGATAGCTCATTTACTTATATATTCTGTAAAATTAGCAGCAAAAATGGCTCTCACTCTTACTGGGGCCCAATCTATTTGATTATTTGTGCTTGCTTCCTTTCCTGCAGCCAAGTGACGGCCTTGTTGACTTATACAAAAGTGTGTGTGTTAAGGAAAACTTTGGGGAAATCAGTTTCTTTATTACTTTTCCTTTAATTTATACTTTAATAAGTCAGTTAACCTTTCTAAAATTGACAAAAATTAAAAGTTGGCATCTGAAAGTTTTAAGTAGTCAAAGTTAAAAGTTAGTAAATTGTTTAACCTTTTAACTAGCTAATTCTTGCTTAACTGCTCTGCCAGAACTAATTCCTCAATTTCAAAGCAATACTTCTTCTTTTTCTTGACTTGCCCTTTTCTCTGTTAAGAAACCTGCATCCTCAGATGGGATTATTATTTGGTCCTCAACCTCTGCGGTCCGATTCTTTTACTGTACTTACTGCAGTTTTTCATACTTCTATCATACTTCCATAAGGAAAACTATCAAACACTTACGGCTTGAAAAATTGCAACTATCTTTAGAGTCATAAAAGGAAGCTCAAAATGGAGTGCTTTAAAAAAAAACACAACGTTTTGACAACATTAAAAGAAACCTGCATCTGCAATTTTTAGTGGCTGTTGTGAAAGAGAACTAAAGTGTTTTGCCTATTCAATAAGCATTGTACTCATTTTAATTGGCTTTGTTTGTTCTTATGAACATCAGTGCAGAATCACACCTGATTGGTTATATAAAATGTGGATATTATCTCATTTGCTAAATAATCCCAATTAGCTGGGAATGTGATTAATCCAGGAAGAAAACACAATAATTGGAAGGGGGAGAAGAGTGCAAAAACAGAAGAAAAAAAGGATAACAATGTTAGCAAAAAATAATTATCACAATTGAGGAATGATGGGAAATATTTCTGACATACAAAAGCACTACTTTCAATTTGAAAAGATTTGGGGCACACATTCACAATTTTTTTTATTTTTTTTTAACAAGGAGGCATTTCTTCCTATATACATAAAAATGTAAAGCTGTCATTGCACAGCCTTCAGTAGAGGATTTGTAGTGCTGGATCACAATCCTGGATTTGCATGAAATCAGCTTGGAGCAGAGGAGCAAAAGAGAAGGCGGGTTGCACAACACCAATGACCATGGCATGGGAATGAGATGGGAGGGACACTGAAAGAGGAAAAGTGGTGGTTTTTAAAAAGCAGATGTTTCAGTAAAGCAGGGATGGAGGGACACAGAGAAAAATTGTGGTTTTAAACAACAGCAGAGGTTTGAGAAGAGTGAGCAGGAAGAACAAGTGGCTGATTATAAAAAAGATTTGATATATGCAGTGCCATGGGGTGTGTGTTATCTAGTCTAAGAACTCAATCTTTGAACTAAGTCTACAAGTTGACCTAATTTTAACACATCTGCCTGCCTGCCCGCTCATCCGCCTGTCCGTCCATCCATCCATCCATTATTTCCCCCGCCATTCCTGCTTTACCTAACATCTTACCTGATGAAGAATTCTGGAGAACTTGAAAATTTTCCACAATTTTGTATAATTTTGATTAGCCCGTTGTGAATTTGGGAGTTGCTTTTTTTATCTTGTAGACCAGCACTGCCCTCCTTTGCTTTTTATGAATCAGAAGTCTACCATTCAGATTACCTTGGAAACCTATCTTCTCACAGCTCTACCCAGCACTGCCCTCCTTTGCTTTTTATGAATCAGAAGTCTACCATTCAGATTACTTTAGAAACCTATCTTCTCACAGCTCTACCCAAGTGTTGAGCAAGGTTAAGAGACTGGAAGTTCCCAGGTTCTGAAGAAGCTGAAGCTGGCATGGACTTCAGTGTGAGACATTTCAGTCATTTGAATGTGGGCTATTCATATAAGTGGCATACGCCTGAAGTGCATGCTTGAGGAGGAAATGAAAACAGAGATGTTTTGCAAACAAAAACCATACCCATAAAGTTCTCTATATTTTATTTTTAAACTTGTTTATGTGTGGATGCCGTTTTAGGAAAGTTATCACTGTCATAGATCTATGAATGAGATATACACCATAATTGAGTAGTTTTGCTAGTATGGAGAAGGAAACATCTCACAAAATCAATAAAGAACAACTCATGAGAAAGACCCATGTTGGATGTTACCTGTCAGTTCACCAGCTTTCTATAGTTAAAAGTTAATGTGCCGTGTTACAGAAACTTGGAATCAGTTTACTGAAACAAGTCCACCTTATGTGCTGTAATTTTATGGAATATTTACGAACATTCTAGCTGCTCAGTGGTTAGCACAAAAGCCCGGAAACAGAAAGTGTGAGTTTATGCTGTCAGACGGAGATGAGATCTGAACAGAGAATAAAAAAATAGAATATGTGTATTTTCAAAGGCTTCCACTTCTACATTCATATAGAAGCTTCATGATGCATGGCTTGCTTAAGAGTCTACAACAACTATATTTCAAAAAAGAAATATCTGGGACTGTTCACTGGCAATGTTCAATGTGCATGGAAATGTAATTCAACAGATCTTAAAGAAGCATTACATTCCACAGCTGCTCAGTGCCTTTTGGCCTATGCTGGGCAGTGTACTTGCCAGACCATCAGCCTTAGCTCCACACTGTGGACTTCACCTTTTGAATAACAAATAGGAAAGCACTGTCCTTTGTATGATTTCTTGTGGACCAGCATTACTCTATCTTAACTTTCCCAGTTGGTCCAAACCATTAGAAACTTGCAAATTCATCTCTTCAGCTCTCAACTGTCTTAGCCAAGTTGAGAAATGGTAGCCGTTTGCTGTAATTTCTAACACTTGTTCTCCAACAGAACAAAACACAGTGTTATCTCCAGACCTTTAAATAAGCCTTCAACAAAGCCATTTCTAAGTCTCGGTCTGTCTGTCTGCCTGCCTATCCATACATACACACATGGTGTCAGAATATTATCTTTACCTAGTTACATTGCATTGAATAGAAACAATTTCAGAACGACCAAAGGTGCAATCTTGCAGCTGTGACAGTGGACACATGCACATCTGCAGTTAGAAAGCTATTATGAGGCAGTAGGCATAAGGTGGGTTTAGATGTGCCTAGATGTAGAGTACCAAGTTGAAGCTGTGTTCCCAAGGAACTGGAACAGCAGAGCCCTTTGGCTGTGAGGTTCATCAGGCACTGCATGATGCTGTATCATTCCTGGCAGCATTTCCTACAGGCTCACATTTGGCACACTTTTGGCATCTTGCTGGGAAGATACATCAGAAGAGAAATTTCAGTGTTCCGTGGTTGCATCCCTGAAGGTTTCTTATTTAGTTTTCTGCTTCTTGCTCTGTAATTCGTGCCCTAGCCATGCAGAGGTGGATGCATTCACAATTACCAGCTACAGCAGAGCTTTCCAAACTATGTGTCAGCAGCAGTGTGTAGGTGTGTCGCGCGAACGCTCCCCACACTCCTTCCGCGTTTAACCTCCAATTTGCTAGTAAAACTGAATTACTGGGTTGCGAAATGATGCATGTCTAAAAAGTGTGTCACCAACATGAAAAGATTGGAAAGCTCTAAGGTACTGAATTGTGGTGCAAGACTGCAATCCTCTTCTTATAAACATTTGTAGCAGAATTCCTATTAATTATTATCTAGTAGGATTGCAAGTTATGCAAATACATATTTCAAGTTATAAGTATTCTAGATGCTAAATTGTATAAAAACCCAAAACATCATTCCTATATAGATGTGTGTATAGAATAGCATTGCTATTCCAAAAATACATACTTTTTTAAAAAAAAAGTGGGGTGGGGGGATGTAGCAGTTTCATATCAAGACACACAAATGCATGTCACTGATAGTATTTTATTGAGTATGTTCTCCCACTGACTGAAGCTATTAACATATTTAATATTGTATTATGGTTTTAAATATTACATTATAAAGCTATATTTTTCCATGCACTGCTTGGTGCTAACAGGCATATGAGGTAGACATCTAACAGATTCACATCCATAGCATGATGCAAATTAGGTTTTTGTCATATATATTAGAATACCACATAGTTCTGCTATTAGAGTCATCTTGCTGTTTTCAATATAATAGCATTTGCTGATTTCTAGAAGGTTTACATATCCATAAGGATACCTTGATATGTATCACTTTATGCACACCTATTTATTATAAAGTGTAGCACACTGCTGTTGATTTCCAAACTCAGTTGATAAGGAAGCAGCTGGGAGCAGTGCAAAAAGCCATAACAAATCTACAAAAAGAGGAAACCAACTACTTTTGTTAGTACACATTTTGAACTCCAATAATAAAGAAAGCATTAAGCAGCACTGGATAGAGAGATGAGGCTGCTATTATTTCCTGTCATTTCCTAGGGAGAATGGGGATTTAAAAATTGTGGGGAATGTGGAATTGAAGTAAAAAAGATTTAATTTAAGCTAAAAAGTTTGTGAAGTACTTATCTACATGGGAGCAGATGAATTAGGAATGTAACTGAATAATTTACAAACACTAAAAATAATTACATTGGAATATGATGAGAACCAACCAAAATGATGTAATCAGTCCATTGTTGAGCATGATAGCGGCTGATTATGTAAGAGAGTAATTTTATTGAATAATGATTTAACTGTATGCTATAATTTTCAAGCATTCTGAATGTTTCATGCGTACTATGTCACCCCTGTAGGAAGCAATTAAAATTGTATCTATCAATAAAAAGAACTTTTTAAAGCAGGCTGGCATCCCTAATCATCAATAGATTTACCTACAATTCCTATGGAGTTTAATGGCACTTTTACGTAAGTGTTGCTAAAATTGCAGATTAGTGGTCTTACAGCCCAGTCATAAATATACATATATTTGGAAATAGTCAGAGCTCACAATGAGATTTGCTTCCTCGTAAATTTGTTTAGGATTGCTGCCATAATCCCATCAGCTGCTGCAACTGGCACTGAATTTTGCCCCAGCACTGGGCCTCGATCCTGCTGCACAACTTGCAGCAACGACTTGGCACATCGCTCCTTTCCAAAATTCTTTGACATGTGTACAACCTGAGAGAAATGCAGGTGTTGGTCAGGAAGAGAGAAGATGCTTACCAATATTTTCAGCACCACTGTTTTTTCCCCCTCCCCACCGGCTCCAAGCTCCAGACCCTAGATTTCAATGTGGACACTTGCCTTTACTCGGAGCATGTGCAGAGTGCATGTCCCTCAATGTTACCAGCTGCATGTGTGGTTGACGAGGAGGTGGGGCTTCCAAAGCTGCAGAAGATGCTGCATTGAACCCTCCACATCCCTTTCAGCTGGTGCTTTTGATCCACTACTAGCACATCCAAACCCATTCCCCAAAGCTGCTCCCTCTAGGTCCCTAGCCAAACTAGAGCAGCTCTCCTCTTTTGATCTCGCTGGGGCGCGAGGAGCAGCAGCAGCAATATTTCAAATTCCTCACAAGCAGTAGAGAGGAAGGCGCTCAACGCCATGGACGTAAGAGCAGCCCACCTCCGGTGAGGGAAGCGGAGCCATGATGACGTGAGACTGGAAACCGAAAGCGAGACCCAAAAAGCAAGTCTGAAAGATGTATTATTGTGGTGATGAATTGGTTGGTTGGTGCCCAATTTATCTCTCTTTCCCTCACACACAGCGCAAATATGAAGAAACCCTTTTCGTGTGTGTGTGTGTGTGTGTGTGTGTGTTTGTGTGTGCTGTTCCCTCAGGAATTTGTCCTGGCTGAGGCGGCGACAGCGAGTGCGGAGGGACAGGAGTAACTTTTGAGGGGAAGTGGCGGCGGCGGCGGCAAGTTGTGGCTTTTTGTGTGCGAGTGCGCGCGCGCGCTTTCGCCTCCGTTTGTCTGTCACACTCATATATAGAGAGAGAGAGACACAAAGAGAAAGAGAAGCAGAGCAGCTGCTTCCTCACGTCCGTGAGGAAACTCTCTTTCTCTCTCTCGCCCCCCGCCCCGCCACGCGCGCCCCCGCCTCGCGCTGCTTTTCGCGCCTCCCTCCCCACAGGCGGCTCTTCCTCTCCGCGCGTGCGCTTGCCTAGTGCGGCGCGTGGGGCACCTGCTTGTCTGGGCTGCTGTTTGCCGCTGCCGCCAGCGCCACGCAGGGCTGCCGAAGCTAAGAGCTGCTGCTCCTGCTCGCTGCTGCCGCCGCCGCCTCCTCCTCCTTCTTACTGCCGGTTCCAGTTCCTTCCTCCGCTGGCGCCGCTAGTGTTGCTTCTGCTGCCGCTGCTGCCGTGCGAGCGAGTTGGGCTCCTCCGGTGGGGTTTGCCCCTTCCCCGCCTGCTCCTTCCCCCCCCACCCCCTTTTGCCTGCGAGTCAGCCTGGCTCCGAATCACGTGGCAATTGCCTGAGGCTGAGACTAAAGAGGGGGAGGAGAAAAAAAAGGGGGGAGAGAGAGAGAGCAAAAAGCGCCTCATTCCTTCTTCCACCGCCATACTGTATTTTATAGTAACTCGCATTTTTATTCCTTCCTTTTACTCCCGCTCGGTGAGTACCTTTCCGCTGACATTCTTGTCCTCCTTTTTCGTCCTGTTTTTGTTTTTTCCTCTCTTCCTTTTTTTGTTTTTGTTTTTGCTGCTTTTTTATTTTTTAACCTCTTTGTTTTCATGGATTTGATCCTTTTTCTGATGACAAGTTTTTTTTTTCTTAGCATGCGATGGTTTACTAAACTGGGAGCAAAAGGTGTTGCTGGAACTGGAAGTCACTGGGAGCCTAAAGAGGAAAGGAGAAAGAGAGCGAGCGAGAGAAATAGACTTGCCAGTCCAGCAATAACGTAAATGCAGATAAATTATACGTATTTATACATATGCAACTGGTTTTGTTGTGAGAAAGAAAGAAAGAAAAGCGATGTGAATTATGATGCATATTTTTTTATTAAAAAAAAAAAACCAAAGAGGTGAGAAATGGGCATGTTGCTTAAACTCTGTTTTGCAGAGATTTTTGATGATGTTGTTTTGGTTTTTTATTTTTTGTATACATATGAGATTTGAAAATGCATTTTACAGCAGTGTTTACAAAGAGTTTGTAATCTTGCAATACTGGTGCAAGCCACTAAGCAAGATATTAATTTTGTTAAATGGTTTTTGTTTTTCGTTTTGTTTCCTTTTTTTGGACACCTGGTTGCAATCAGCCGTTTTTCTTCTTTTTCTGTTTTTGGTGCCCGGTTATAATGTGAAACTTTTCTTGCAGCTTGGTACTGTTGATCATTTTTAAATACACCCCCACTTCCCTTTAAAAAAAATTACTATATTGCAAAAAAGAGAGAAAAAGCCAAAGATAATTCCTTTCCAAAATTTCACTTTTTTATTCTTTTATACCGAGATAATGTTATGATGATTATCATAATGTTGATAGATATACACATATATACAAATAAGTACATTTTCAAATGATGGCAGTGGAAGGTTTTCCTGGAGAATGAAGTGCGGTTTGGTTTCCTTGTCAACGGAAGATGAAGTGAACAACTGAACATCTCCCCAGTGCAGGTACTTTAGCTCCTTGTAGGCGTTTCCACTCTTTGTAAATTACATTACCGAGATCCCCCCTCCCTCTCTCCCCAAATAAGATCTCTTGAGCCTTAGCTGCAGAGCTGTAAGTGATGAAATGAAGATGAAGCTAGGTATTCTTTTGCTGTTTGAATAGATGCAAAACTGTACTAATTGTGCACAGGTCATTGCATGGTTTGTGTGCATAAAGGGAGCTTACCTGAGTGGAACCTGTGAGAGACATCTCACAGGCAGGGACTCTTTGATGGGGTTAAGGAACTGACAATGCCAGGACTTGATAGAGAGAAAGATGTTGGGGTTTTGTTATTGCCCGCTAGGTGTTTGAGACAGACACAGCAGCAGCAGCAGCAACAGCATCCCTCTGAAGCTTGTTACCTTATCAGGCTTGAGCCTGAGACATTTTTTGCAACCAGATACACCACACACAAACACACATGCACACCTCACCACCCCCTTGTATCCAACATCTGTCTTCCTCCTTAACAATGCCCAAATAATGCACTGTGTCTCCTACCTATCAGTTTTCAGTTATATGGACAAAGATTTGACTATAAGAAAACAGTTGGTATTTGTTTTCATTTGGGTTTGATGATTATTGGTGTTACTGACCTCCAGTGCCTGGGAAATAGTTGCCTTCCATCCTAATTCATGATTTGGGCAAGAAATGGATTGCTTTGTTTGCCATGCTGTTAATCACTGAATAGTGATAGATGGTGATTTTAAAAGAGTGTAAATGAAGATGCAGTTTGAAAATTTTTCCTCCTTCCCCTATCCCACCAAGCTTTATTTGAGTAGTTCAATATGTGGTCAGAGTTAGATGTTTTGCATGTTTGCTGTTCTGTGTGGTTAATACTTCGAAATGGTAATATTTCGATTACATGGGCACATAACTTTGTGGTTTCTTTAACACAGCCAGGCACAACAAGTGTACAGTGGTATATTTTCATGTTTTTAACCAAACGCAGAATAGTTTTACTTAGGTTGGAGAGAAAGCCATTCCTACATCTATCTAAAATTTATTTAATTTGAAATGCTTTGCACATGCATATGGTAATGATGGAAAAAGTTTGTTCTTGCATAATCTGCAGTGCTAAGGTTGTTGGGATGTGGAGAACCAAATTAAATCAACTGAGTAATGCTGTATAGAAAAGCAGAGGCTGAAGACATACATTTTCCAGTAGTATGCAATAAAAGTGCTCAGCGAACTTGGAAAAAAAGGTTGTAAATTTCATGCAACTGACCCAGCAAGACTTCTCAAGAGATAGTTGTTTATCTAATTGATATGTGTAGCATTTAACCGGAGGTGTTGACTATACATCTCAAAGATAAACACATTTCTGTAGAAGCAAATGCATTTTTTTTTGAAAAATGAAACTTTGTTTCTGTGTAATTGTGCTTTAAGCTACAATCCTATACACACTTTCTGGAAAGTAAGTCTTGTTGAATTAAGTGGGATTTACTTTTAAACAAACTTGCAAAGGATCAGGTTGTACTATTCAAGTACCAATTAAGTATTAAAAAAACAGTCCGAAAAACATAAGTTGGTACCATCAGTTTCAATTGAACGTATATTCAGGATCCTGGCTATATGTGGAGAAGATAAGTTGTTTGTTTGGAATAGTTCCTGTCTTTGCTGATCATTTTGAAAAGCATTATTTTAAAATGTTTAGGCTTCTGAATCGATTGGTCAGGGGCTGAGAAACGTTTGCATTTAGCCACCATTGTTTCAGAGATGCCTTCATTTTTGATATTTTAAAGATGCTTTTACCAAACAAAGAAGACTTGCCTTGCCTTGCTTTGTAAGATAATGCAGATGTGTCACCTCAGTGATATTAAAGAATGTCACTTCACTAGGTGCCATATCTTTGTGCTTTTTCATATAAAATTAATTCCGAACACTTTCTGATGCATGTGGGAACTAATAAAACTTTATGTCAGATACAGTGTTTTAAGAGGAAACATTCCAAATTATGAGTATATTCTTAAGTGCTTTTTCAGAGCTCTTCCATTTTCTTCTAGGTGAGTAATCATTGAAGGTCCTCTGGAATATTCTGAATGCAATGAAGAATATGTGTATAGTATTTTCAAAACTTGAGCCAAATATTGTAGAGTTTTGGAGAATTGCCATTTTGAGATGCGTATATAGAATATACAGTAATATTTGGCAGACAGGTGCAGCCAGATCCTAATTATGTTTACACAGAAGCAAGTCCCTTTTATTTCAGTGAACTTTGTCTCCAGTAGTAGCCTGGTCCTATGCAGAATTAAGCATGTGTAAATATGTGTTGGATTGGGCTCTCAGGTGTGTTTTGGAATGCAGCCTCATCCCTTTTATTTCTCAGTGTGCATGTCTTAGTTGATTGAATTTAATGCTGTCGGAAACTGAGTTTTCTCAATGAAGTGACTGGAAGTCTGAAAATCTAGAGATATCCGTGCTCTTACTATTTTTTCCAATATTTGAAGCAACAGATTTGTAAATTATAAATTCAGAATATTTTATAATGGATGCATACAAGATTGTGTACCTATAATAACGTTTGAAAGTGGCAAAGTAATTGAAATACAATTTAAATATCTCAGTTTTCTTCAAAGGAAGACAATCTTATTTTCCGTAGCTCTCTAACAGAATATGTTTGTTGTGAAGTCCAACTTCACTATTATCTGGGACTAAATCTGCTCAGTTAAGGGCTTGTCTCAAGAAGCTGCTAAGTGCCCCCATTTGATAAGAGCACTGTGTTTTTGCACTGATATAGACAGAGATGCACAGGAAAGGATCTCGAAGTGTCTCTGTTTTGCATGTTTGTTTGTTTATGGTTGCAGCTTGCCCTTTGAATTGGTGTAAGGATCTTAAGCATCCTTATCTGGAAGTAAGACAATGTGTGATTAGAGACTTACTTCCAAATAAATATGTTAGGATAGTTCTGCATGATGGTAGCTTGCATACAGTACATTCGATAGATCTAGTTTATTCTCACAGCTTGATCCTATGTATGTTAGTTCCAATGAATTCAATAGAAATTAGTCTTAAATAAGTATGCATAGACTACAGCCTTAGTATAGAAGGGCTTTGAGTAGCATACTTGCACTTCAGCTAGTGAAAAATACTGCAGCCCTGATGTTGGTTGGGGCAAGGTGTTCAGAGTATAGTACTCCAATATAATATTAGCTCTACAGTGGTACCTTGGTTTATGAACTTAATCCGTTCTGGAAGTCAGTTCTCAAACTGAAATCATTCTTAAACCAAGGTGTGCTTTACCTGATGAGGTCTCCCGCTGCCGGTGGCCTTCCACCATTCGGATTCTGTTCTTAGACTGAGGTTAAGTTTGCAAACCAGGACACTACTTCCGGTTTTGCTGAGTTCATGAACCAAATCTTTCGTAAACAGGGCTGTTCTTTCCAATTCAAAGTGCTGCTTATGACCTTTATTGCAGTTAATTGTTGGGGACCAGGTTATTTGAAGAACAACCCGCATCCATGTAAACCTGGCTGGACTTTAAGATTGGCCTAGAGGGCCTGCTTGTGGATCCATCAGTAGCTACAACTAGATTTTGGCGGTGGAACTCTCCATTATTGGGGAGCTGAATTCAATCTTCTCCTTGATTTCTTTTAGACAAAACCTAAATATTTTTATTTTCCAGTTAGCGTTGGTTAAGCCAAGCAGGTATGCTGTACCACAAATGAGGGGGCTGGTTCTGTTGTTCTATATGGTCTTATCATTGACTGCCTGGTTGTTTTTATTCTGTGAGTTAAGTATTGTATTGCTTTGTGTTGTGCACATTAATGTGACTCTTTCTTTTTTTTTTACTTTAAGCTGCTTTGGGAGGATCAAAATCCTGAAAAGCTGCACCTAAATTGCTAAATAAACTAAATAAACAAAATATACCTCTGTAACTTTATGTACATCTTATAACAGTAGTGCTCTATATCTTTGATTGGGTTGTATCAGAGATTTGCAGAGCTCAGAGGAGATCCCCTTTCTGCATCCATGGAAGAAGCCATGGTAAATACATTTGAATTTACATTTGACTCATTGAGGTTTCCCCCCATTATCTGTTTCTTTTTTTCATGCTAGCATGTCATGATTCAGTTTTCCTTACACAGCAGTGTGACAGGCTTTGATCAGGATCCATTCATGACACCAGTCTGTTTTTATGGAAACTGAAGTCCCTAGGCTGTGGTTGGGCATTTACTTCATCTGCTCTGATTACTTTGTCATAATGCAAGTGCAGCAACGCAGTCTTCAGTTGTCTTGCATTCTTCTGGGCTAAGGCAAATCTCTTTTTTTGAAAAAAAAAAATTACATTGCAATGGAGACCCATAGATAATTCTGAATTCTGAATGTGTGTAAGCATTGTTCATATAAGTTGTCACCTTGCCTCTGACAAATCAGAAATTCAAATTTTAGCCTTCTAGAGCATGCAGTGACAGGGCAGTCAGTCATGTGTTACACCAATTTACAAAGTCAGGCTTCACATATATATCAAATGCTTTAAGTAACTGCAAGAAGGGTTGATTGCATTACCGAACCCCCTCAGTTTAATGCCATTACTACAATACTCAAACTCATATATACAATAGTCTGTGGTGCAGTTCTGGAAAATTTAGAAGTGGAAAATTCAAAATGGACATATGATTTAGCATGTTTAGATGACTTACATTTAGTAAAAATAATAGCAAAATTATATCATGCTAGTTTTACAGTGGTACCTCGGGTTACAGATGATTCGGGTTACAGATTCCGCTAACCCAGAAATAGTACCTTGGGTTAAGAACTTTGCTTCAGGATGAGAACAGAAATCACAAGGCGGCGGTACGGCAGCAGCGGGAGGCCCCATTAGCTAAAGTGGTACCTCAGGTTAAGAACAGTTTCACATTAAGAACAGACCTCCAGAATGAATTAAGTTCTTAACCTGAGGTACCAATGTAATTCCAGTAGTCAAAAGTAGTTGGAACTGAAATAGCAATTTGCAGCAGTAGGGGTAGGGTTCAATAAAGTTCATACTAAACAATCCTGTACATGTTTACTCAGAAGTAAGTCCCACTGTACTGCGTAGCATTTACTTCCTAGTACGTGTGTTAAGGATTGTAGCCAGGCAGAGCACTCCAAACTCACTTTGTAGCAGGTTGGATGGTGATGGTGGATTGGGTAAAGGTGTCACCGGGCCCAGCTCTGCCAGTCTCCTGCCAGCGTGGGGCTTCCTTTTCTACCTGCCAAACATGTATGCAGACAAAAGTGCTGCCAGGGGGATCCCCACCAGCAGAAGCCCTCAAAACGGTGTTCTGGAGGCAGTGAGGAGGAGTCCTGGTTGCACTGCGATTATCCTTCCCCCCATCCTGGCCATTGTGTGTGGCTGAGCTACAGAGGCAACTGTGGTCCAACTCCTCTGTAAAGCACTGCTGGTCAGTGGCTGGGACTTGGATCGTGGCTTGCTTCTTGCGTTCAAACAACTTATGAGGATTTCTTGGAAATCATTTTTGTTAGAATGTTCTAAACATTCTAAAATATGGCAATACCATTCTCTATTGGTACATTATATTTTAAGGGGGAGGAATCAATGCCCTGAAAACACTTGAATCTACTAATTTTAGCTTCTCTGAAGATTAGTGCAAATATGTGCTGATTTGATTAGTATTGTATCACTTCTAGTTGCTCTGTTTGATTTGTATTGGCTTAGTGAGATGTGTATGAGAAGGAAGGAGCTACTGTTAGCCTTTGGCTCATATATCCCCACTCTCCCCACTCATAGAGGAGGAATATGGCAGCTTTTTAAAAAAAGAAATGTGTGCTGTATTATCCACACAGGAATCCAGGTTTATAACAAACCCTGGTTAGTTTAATAAGCCAGCTTCAGAAACAATGGCTTGAAGTACTCTTGCTTTGAAACCAACAATAATTTGTTATAAGTTATAATTCCAGGTCAAGATAGTCTAACTAGCTGAGATTCAAGGGAGGCTGGGGTGCAGGGGTTGGGAGAGGGCATTAACAAAGTCCTGCTCCTGGACACATGAAGTGGTGAGGAGTGTAGAAACCTGTGGTGCACAGCAGGTCATTTCTGGTTGTGCATGTCTTGGCAGATCATGGTTTAGTAGTGTGATGTGTTAGCCAGCAATGCCATCTTGATAGCACAAAGTAGTGTAGATAAATAAAAGTATTGGTACCTGAAATTTCATTTAAATTTTATTTTGACATATATATATATTTGGCTTGAACAATTGTTGATGCTATAGGTACTTTTGTGGAGACTAAATAACAGCCATGGTTTCCTACAATATACTATACAAAATTATTTCATTAAGCCTAATTACATGTTAATCTAAGAAATGTTTAAAAATTGAGATAGCATTTTAATGCTTTCTTTTCTTTCCCGTTCGTAGAGGAAAAAGATTGAATAATTTTAAAACTTGATTATTTTCCTTTGGTTTAAAAGAGTTGAAAATTGTAGGTTAATTTGAATAGTTTATTTAATCTCTTAGAAGCAATGGGACTTTGATTTGTGATCACTTATGTAGGAAACATCATTCTTGCACAATTGACTGATTTTATAACACAATGAGTCATCAACCAACAATTAGAACAAATGATAGAATTTACTTTTGAATAACAGAGAGAAATTGCTAAGCAAAAAATAAGTAAAAATAAATGGATTAATGTTATTAATTAAGCATCCTGTGCCCTCCCCCCGGGCTTTATAAATGTAGTCCTGCCACCTGGTCAGCATTCATTTTTCAATATTTTAGTGGTAGGGCTTCTCCTGGAGTCACCTGAGATCTCATGTGAAAGATGTGGGTTCCTTACTTTACTACTGTCACTGTTTTCTCTTTGTCTCCAAAGAATCCCTTGGAAAGTGGTATGACATCTTCCCATGCCAATGAGTCCACTGTACAGTAGAACAGGGGTGTGGAACCTTGGATCCTCAAAAATGTTGCTATACATCAGTTCCCATAATTGCTGACCATTGGTCATGCTGGCTGGGGCTGGAGGGCCCCATCTGGAAGGCCGCTGGTTCTCCATCCCATCAGCAGAACAAAGCAGTATTTAATAACAAGTAGTTCAGCTACCTGAATAGGCGACTCTGTACAGTGGTACCTTGGGTTACAAACACCTTGGGTTACAGACTCCGCTAACCCGGAAGTAGTACCTTGGGTTAAGAACTTTGCCCCAGGATGAGAACAGAAATTGCGTGGCAGCGGCAGTGGGAGGCCCCATTAGCTAAAGTGGTACCTCAGGTTAAGAACGGTTTCAGGTTAAGAACGGACCTTCGGAACGAATTAAGTTTGTAACCAGAGGAACCACTGTAGTTACCATGAAAGCCTGAATAATACCTTTTATTCATTTGGATATGGGGGGAAATTTTTCCTTTGTCATCACTAATAAGGGTAAATAAACTTCCTTGGTGTGAAGTACAGAAGGATACTCAAGTGTACAGTTTTAGTTAAACTCTATGGGAAAGGCTATCATTCAGTGGTAGAGCACATGCTTTGCATACATAACGCCCCAGGTGCAATCACCAACACCTCCAGGGCGGTTCTGGGAGACACCCCTGTCTGAAGTTCTAGACAGCTGGTGCCAGCCAGTTTAGTAGACATACTGAGTTAGGTGGACTAATAATCTGACTCAGGATAAGACAGCTTTTTATGTTATGATTACCCATTCTAAGACTTGTATCACAGTACTGGACAAGGTAAATTTCCAAAAGTATGGAGAAAAGGAAAGACCAGCGAACTGGCCAGGAAGTGCTCAGTGGACCTGGTGTGGGTCTGAAAATCATAGTGTATTTTTCAAATTCTTCAGAGCATTTCTACAAGTACTACTAGTAGTCCATACTCTCATGGTTCCAAGTTGCTATTTTGTGTTTGTGTAAGTCTTAATTTTGCACTTTTCTCTCATCATGCTTGTTTGTAAATATATGAATGGCTTGCATTTCTGTAGCTTAGAGCCAAAATAGACATTGTATCTGGTTGCACATACCTCCAATATTTGCTTATTCTTGTTGTTTTTGACATGCAAAGCAGTCAACTTGAGGAGAAGGGCTGCTTTAGTCTTTTCATTCAGGCTGTTTTACTGCTCAATAGACCTTCACTGTGGAGCTTGGGGTTCCCATATCTTTTTGCTTCTGGGGGGGGGGGGGAGCAACAGAACACAGTATTTTAAGCAGGAAAATAGTATTAGAGATTGATTTAAGCAACCCCTGTGTCCTGCTGGTTCTCTGTTCAAGCTGTCACCAACCGCAGCTGCTTTTCCTTAAAACAAATACATCAGAACAAAGTTACATGCAACTTACCATTCCAAGAGAAATGCTTAATGCCACTGTGTTTTGATTTGTTTTTTCCCCAGTCTGTCTTGATCTGGTCTGTATTATTTCATTGCTGTAGAATTCAGGGTACATGATGTGACACTTTGCATAATAAAAAGTGATGGCCTAATTAGGGGATGGTCACGCTTAGCTAACCAAGTGATGTATTATTAAGTTCAGCAAAGGATAGAAGTTTGTACCTGAAAGCAAAAGGGAACAATAAGCCAGCAAGTAGCATTCACATTTCATTGGGGGGCCACTTACAGCTTGCTTTTACTGTATCTAGTTTTTTTTCATGGTCATACATTTAGGTGATAATGAGACTGCATGGTTCAGGACCAATAAAAAGCATGTATTTTATCAAAATCACATTTGAATTTGCTTTAAAAGAGAGTTCAATGTGGGCAGACTTGTCACTAGCACATTAATGCCACAGGAGGCCAGGAATGTCTGCCTATCTCACAGCTTTCAAGCATTGACTTGCAAGGTAAAAAAGAAAAGAAAAGAGTTTTTGAATACCTGTGTGGTAGTGATTCTTATTGCTTATGTTTCTTTAAAGCATTTAAATTTATGTTTTCAGACCTGTCTTTTTTGATATTTTCCTTTACAGCACTGTTTCATTCCAGAGCTGTTTCATATTTTGGCTGCAGTCCTACACATTTTACCTGCAAGTCAGCTATGTTGAACAAAGGGGGACCTACTTCCTAGTAAACATGCACAGGAGTGTACTATTAGAATAGTAGAATGTTTGCACCATACAGAGCACTCCTTTTATCTCAGCAATGGCACGGAATTAAATTTGAGAAAAATAATTTCATATTTTCAAAAAAGCTGTTTATAGAAGCGTTTCTAGTCAAACAAGGGCCGATCTCAAGACACGCTGTGCCTGCAGTTCTTATTGAACTTAATTTGTGTTATGACTGTTTACTGCCTTTTTAAAGAAATTATTCTGAAGTGTGTGGCTGGATGAGCATAATATCTGTGATGCTGCTTCAAGCTAAATGCATGAGTGATACAAAAATATGCAGATACCATGCCAAATCTTATGTCACCCTAGAGCTCTTTCTTTTTATCTCTCCTAACTCATGGTGGTCAAAAAAGTATGAGATGGACTCAAAGAGGAGAAGGCAATTGCTTGGAGATATTCCTATATCATCGTTGTCACAGGCTAGGTCTTGTGTAAGTGCTTTTATTGGCTTAAGAGCAGAATGCAGACTCCCCCCCCCCCCCAGTGTATATTAACAGCATATAGGAGTGTGCCGCCTTCACTTACTGAAAGTTGTAGCAAACAGTGGGACTTTCTGTTCTTTCTCCCCAACCCTAAACAGATTTACTTTTAAGCGAAGCAAGCTTTCTGGGAAATTTAGTTCCCATTCTTCCACCCAAGCCCTGACTTGTGTGACTTCCCCGCCTGAATGTACCTTTTGGTACGACTTTTGTCTTGGGACACTCTTCTGTATGGAAGAAGTGACACAGTGAAAGGGCTGGTGCTGTGCGTTTTTTATTGTAGCTATTTGTATGTTTTAATTACGTATCAAGTTCTAATTCTGTTCATGTTTACTTGTTTTTTAATGATAGATTTTTTTCTATGTTTCCAGTGATTCTTGATTTTATTTGTAAGCTGCCTAGAGTCTTGATAGGGAAAAAGGTGGCGTAATAATAATAATAATAATAGTAATAATAGGAACAACAGCAACAACAACAACAATATAAACACGATCCATTGCTTGCTCAATACATACATTCATATAAGATATTATTATTAAAATCTTTTACCTGCTTTTCACCCTAGGGTCCCAGGGTGGGCTACAACAATTAAAACAAAGTCAAAAAAAGCTTATACCAAGAACAAACTTAGTTGGTTTGTGCTACTGGGCATTTAATTTATTTATTTTTTATATAGTTTGTTCTTTAGTAGTGTCCGACTGTTCATGAACCCATGGACCAGAGCACGCCAGGCACTCCTGTCTTCCACTGCCTCCCGCAGTTTGGTCAAACTCATGCTGTTAGCTTCGATAACACTGTCCAACCATCTCTTCCTCTGCTGTCCCCTTCTCCTTGTGCCCTCCATCTTTCCCAACATCAGGGTCTTTTCCAGGGAGTCTTCTCTTCTCATGAGGTGGCCAAAGTATTGGAGCCTCAGCTTCAGGATCTGTCCTTCCAGTGAGCACTCAGGGCTGATTTCCTTAAGAATGGATACGTTTGATCTTCTTGCAGTCCATGGGACTCTCAAGAGTCTCCTCCAGCACCATAATTCAAAAGCATCAATTCTTCAGCGATCAGCCTTCTTTATGGTCCAGCTCTCACTTCCATACATCACTAACCATTTGAACTAGGTTACATCAAATTTCACTTCAAATGATAATATATTGAAGTAACAGAAGTTTCTGTTACAGATTCTCAATCATATGAAGGACAGGTTGTGGACTGATGGGTGTGATAGTTATTCTATATTTAAATTAATGCAGCTGTAAATGTTTCAGTCTCTATATATTCAGTCAAAAGTCTCATCAATACTTCTGAAAAGCCCAGTCAAGGAACTGCATTTGCAGTTACATAGTTAGGCTTTATGTTTACAATGTTAAGAGTTCAAATAAGTAATTTTATAGTTTGATTGTTCTTAGCCAAAGCATTTTTTATTAAGGGAATATAAAATTATTGGTAAATAAAAGGCACCCTTATGTTCAGAATTCATTTTCTGGTTACAGGGTTTATACTTGATTTGCGGTTGAGAATTACAAGAAATTGGTAACAAAATTAAAGACAACCTTGGGCCGTTTCAGACAACCACTCTTGTGATTCTGGCTGCAGGGGAAAAATGCCTGTGACAAGTTAGTATTAATTTGAAGTTTGATGCCATATGCTAAAGCTAGCATGGATTGAATGTTAATGTTCAGTTGCAATTGTTTAATGGCACTATCATTTTATATTAGTATGAATATATAAATCATATACTGCATCCCTCTTTAACTCACAGACCTTGGGCTGTATGCAGCATGCAACCCTGTACTGCAGTCTAACTGGGAAGGGCCACTAAAACATGATTTACAAAGCTGCTTAGCTACTAGACTTGCATGTTTTGCTACATGTTACTCAGGGGATGGCCAGGGAGCTATGAATTAGACAGGCCTATTGTCTTAATGGAATTTCATTATGTCTCAAAAGTAATAAATGGAAATGCTTAAAATGATGGGCTTCTGCTGAATGTTTATATATGTGGTTCCGTGCAGTAGTTGATGTGTCTTATGGGGTTTAAACTTCTTATAGGGTCTAGACAAATTAATTGAAGATAAGGCTATCAAAACCTGCTAGCCGTCATGGCTCTGTACTATCTCTAGTATCAGAGAGGGTATGTCTCTGAATACCAGTTGTTGGGAATCACAGGTGGGGGAGAGTGCATTTGTGCTCATTCCTTCCTTCTGAACTAGACATGTGGTTGGCCACTGTGAGAACAGGATGCTAGGCTAGATGAACCTTTATTCTGAGATTCATTTTTTTTATACGAGTCAGGCTGAAATCTCTACTGACTGTGCTGCTGTTAAATGTCAAGATGCTACATGCCGCCCAAAGTGATTTCAGTGGAGATGGTAATGAGCACCAGCAAGATACAGTATAATATGACTAATAGAAGGCATTTGAATAGACTGAATTGATTCTGAACAAAGCAGTATTTTCCCCCAGATCCTAAACTAAAGTGCAATCAGCATGCTATAATAACTCTGCTGAAAGAACCCACATCAACGGACTGAGAAATCTGATGATTAAGTAATGATAGATGCTAAATGGTGCTCACAATGCAAAGCACAAAGTTAACTATTTCAGAACTCCAGTTCTTAGCGGCAATTAATGTACATATAATTAGAGTATTGACTACATCTAGGGTCTCTGCAGTTGATCCTTTTCTCCCAGTCAAAACTTATTTTCTTTGGTTTTTAAAAATTTTTTAATCGTTTGGATCAGACTGATTATTAAGGTCAGTTGTGGCGATCAAGATTGAGGTCCTTTTGGTTTTTGTGCTTTCATGAAATAATTCTGACATCAACAATTCTATTCAGTATAACAGAAGAGTGCATTAAAATTGTTGTTTTGTTACTTGCCTTTCTGGATTTATTTTTATTTATTTTATTTTTGTTCAAGCTTTTTGTTCCCTTATTTTGGGATATGGGCTTTTCTCTTGGTGCCAATACAACTCTGAAAGCAAACAGGATAGGGATAGAAGAGGGCCAAGCAAGTGAAAAGAGGAGGAGGGCAGCAGCTGGAGTGGATGAAATTCTATAGGTGATTGTGTTTCATTGCTTCAGTCAAAATTGCTTTCAGCTCTGTGGTAAGACCTGCTCTGTGTTCAAGATGTTGTCCATGTTACCCAAAACAATATGTTCACTTTCTGAGAAACTGAACTTTGAACCCATTTGGACAAATTCAATGAACATAATCTTTTAGAAAAATTGAGATCTCTTTACAAATTCAGCATTGTTTGCTTCTTCTGCTTAAGGGTCTTGTCCCTTTATGGAATGGTTGCAGTAAGGAGCATATTGAGGCTTTGCAACACAAGGACAGAATCAGCTCTGGCCAACTTACATTCAACAGGATTTTGCTTTAGCAGTTGTAGTGCTAACGCTTTAATATATTCATCATAGCAGCTAGAGTAGAGGAATCAGCTGCCTATCCCATGGACTTTGTTGCTCTAGATTGTTCCATTAGATCAGTTTAATTTACTAGCTGAATAAGTTCACACTTCAGCATAAGTGTCAAACCAAAATATTCTGTGCTCTACTGTGCAAGGTGTTATGCTGCAGTGCGAAGAAAAAGGTAATAGCTGTTAATGATCAGAAGACTAACAAAACAGAACAGAAAGTACTTCATCAGTGGAGCAATGCCCTAAATTATATTATACTGAAAAAAGGAAATGTAGAAATTGTGGTGCTATTTTCTTCCTGTGCAGAAATGAAATGCTCCAAATGAATTGCACCTAAGCTGAATTATATGTTTCAAAAGGGACAATTAAAACATTAATAGGATATTAATGAAATGTGTATATTAAATGCTAAAGGCTGGGAAGTAATCCATACCTCAGTGCTCAGTACCTGTAACGTGCTTTGTTGCTGCTTTATTGTAGCTGTTTAATAAGCCCGTTCGAAATAATTTCCCTTAAGAATTGATTACATAAAATTGGTTCACAAGTCATTTCCTCCCTTCACCACCATAATTATTTTTTCCAATAATGTTATTGCAAGAGCCATTGAGAATGTGGACCACTTAATACAGTACATATTTGGTAGAACTTAAAAGTATAATTTCAATTGCTATTATTGGAAATTCTGATTAGTAGATGAACTGTTTTTTTTGCCAAAACGGTAGCTTAGCCAAGGAGGGCCCATCAATCATCACCATTTTGGATTAGGTCAGTCATGCCAATGGAAGGTACTTGCTAGGTGAGAGACAAGGCATGTTGCTGGATTCTGGAAAGGCTCACCACTGTGCCGTTTAAATATATTCATATAAAAAGGAGATTTCAAAGCAGATGGGAAATAATATATAAGTTTAACAACTCTTGAACTTATTCTGAAATCTGCATTAAACACATACTGAATGCAGCAGGGAAACCTGTGTATGTGTTATCCAAAACTTTGTTACATGTATTAGAGGTCATGATAATGCCATATTTTGTATTTTGCTACTGGTTCCTGTGGTCCTCTCAGCCGAAGAATTTGAGCATAAGACTGCTCCCTTAATCATTCTATTGATTTCCAAATTTCAGATTCACATTCCAGTCCTTGTATAGCCAAAAATCCCAAACATGAGAGAGAAATCAGACAGCCTGGGTGAAATCTGAGGTTTTTCAGAAGTACTTCAAAAAAGTTCTTAAGGGAATGGGAAAGCCCCCAAAACAGCCCCATGTGGGACTGAGCATGCTCAGTTGCCTACCTGACTTCTTGTAGAGGATGGAGTTGTGGAATGGAATATCAGATGAGAGAGGATACAGAGGAGTGTCCCGGAAGAAGGCGTGGCTCACTAGACTAGAAGAGGAAATAGGTACATTCCACTTTGCAACATTTTGTTCTGTTTGATAGCCAGGGCAGCCTTCCCCTCCCTGCCACTGCCCATATATCTTGGACTATGAGTCCAATCATCTCTGACTATTTTCCATGCTGCCTGGGCGGGGGGGTATGGGAGGTTTTCCAGATAGCTTTATCAGGCTAGATTGTAAATTAAACAGAGTGAGCCAGGGTGTGTGTGTTTCCTGGCCATGAGCCTGCATCTGTCTTAAGGCAGAATATGGAAGGACAATTCTAGATTCTGTACAGCTATCAGGTTGCATAAAGGTCTTTTGGGAAGAAGAAATATAAAAATGACTAGTTCCTGTTCTCTGGAACTGCAGAAACCACCTGTTACCTAGACTTGTCTTCATCTGAAGGTAAAACCCACAGGTTTTTTTGATAGGTTAAGATATCCAGGTTGGCTTTTAAACCCAGATTACTAGCTGAAATTAATTTCTGTGGATTGCCCCCACCTCTTTATGGCTAATACAGATATGCATATCCGGAATCTTTGCAGCACTTTCCAGCACAGTGGCAAATAGCACTATTCCAAGCAGCAAACCAGCTAAAATTAAAGTACAGCAGAAGTGTTTGTTTGAGAGAAAGTATCTGATTCTTCTGCAACAGCTGAATAAACTCTGGACACCCTTTACAAAACAAACAACCATCTTGCATCACTTCGTTTAACAAGGCGCATTTTACGACTAGATAGAAAATGGATGCAAAGCCCCCCCCGCCCTTGCCCAGCTGAACTGAAATTAATCATAGCAGAGTTATTGTGTAGAAAGTAATGATACTAAATAAAGTTTTCCATGGTCCATGTTGCAAAAAATGGTGGAGATTGGGTACCTTGTGCCCACTTAGATGTAGATGACAATGACCAAGTCCCAGTTATTGTCTCATCCACTTAGACCAGAAGTGAATCAAACTGGAGCTGTAGTTTCCCCATGCACGAAAGATTATCTGCAAAAGTGCTTCTTAATGAACTACTTCAATTTACCCACCTATGCAAAGTATATAACTGGTGCAGGTGCTACCAGAAAGCACCAAACTAAATGGACTCAGCAGTTTGTAATCTTCATCTGTGAGAGCTACAAAGCAATCGATGTGGTGCCAAAAGCCACGGGGACTAAATGGAGCCCCAAAACCTATCATCATCATTACTGTTCTTATTTAACAACGGGATGGAATTTTGCAGACAAAATGTGATTTTTGTCCATAGTTTGGGAACTGCTTCTCAATTCCCCATCTACATGGAATGTCAACTAGCAATTTTCAGCATTAAAAATAAGATGAAAGAACTAACAGTCAAGCTGATTTTTCTTAAGTACATATTTAACCAGAACTCCCACACAAACAGTATGTGCCTTTTTTTCGTTTTGGCTAGGAACCATATATTTGTGAGATGATGACTCATCACTGGTTGTTGCTCTCAGGCTATTATGGAACAGTTCCCCAGGGTTTAGGGAGAGAGACTTAATTTGTATCTGTCGTATTAGCCGACTAGTGAAGGGAAAATGCATAATTCAAATAACTCAGTTTTGTTTGAACCATACTGATTTAAAATATGATCTTCCCTTCTTGCACTAGGAAGCTGATCAAGAATCCTGTCTACAGAAAAGATCTAACTTTTTTGTGAGATTCAGAGACATGTTTCATTTGGAGAGAACAAATGACCCCTTACCAACTGACAGCTGTAAATACATAAAACGTTGAAGCTTTCTTGAGGCATGACTCCAAATGCCAACACAAAATCAATACTGAAAATCAATACAGTATATGTGCAGTAGTTACTTAATCATATTTTTTCTTAATTTATTTCAGTGACAGAGAGAGACAGATCCTTAAGGGCAAAAGTTCTGTTCATGTCAATGGAGATATACAACATTACACCCTCTATTGGTCTTGCTAGTGTATCCACTGACAAACTGTGGAACTAAATCCAGTGCAATTTCCATTACATATGTAATTTGTCAGCACCAAATGTGATTGTGACCTATACTGTAATCTCAGAATTATGCAAAAATCTGCAAAAACCTTTTATCAATGTATAGTGGGGGGGGGGCATTCATGAGAAATAGTGAATATGATAAGACATGAATGTAACACAGTATGCATCCATAAATACATATTGGGTGAAATCCAGATCCATTAATACTACTAGGAATTTTGCCATTGACTTCTGTTCAGCATGTCATGTTCACTTGCTTATCAGTGAAAGAATAAGAGAAGATACAAAATGTGTGTAAATAAGCATGGGTCATAGGATTGTTCAAAGACTCAGAATTAAAATTTCAGAATATCCTTAGCCACATTTTCTCCAGAAAGCATTCTACTTAAGGACACCAAGGATAGTACTGTAAATGTTAGGCTTTGGGATGATGGTTTGAAGGAGTAGTAAATGACATTGTTAGATCAAAATAAATGTCTAAAATAGCACTATAAGCAGTACTATAGCTGCAAGCTAAATAAGATTCAAACCTGTGCAGATAGATGTTGTGTCTTGAATGATAGATTACAACCGGTTTTAACTTTGTGATGGTTACTAGTTGTAAATAAGTAAGTTGAACTTATGAACTAGCATGTCTTTGGAATATGACAACACTCTCCCCTAGGTTCTGAGACCTGGGGTGGGAAGGTGAAGCTATAATCAGAAATTGCAATGGGTTGCATACAGTATCCAGTTCCTATCTTATACATTCCCAAGTTCAGTTTTCCAAAATTCTAAGTTAAATATTTCATTAGCATAATCTTTTAACAGAGATCAAAGTTTAAATTTCCCTTTAATATTATTCAAGGAAAATCCTCATTAACATTAATAGTAGTTTTGACTTTGAGTAGAGGGCAGAATTTGATGTATGGTAATATTGCATGCAACTAATGTTGATTTATTAAGCTGGGTATTTCCTTACTAAATCTTCATCATTTTTATTTTATCTCTGCAAACAGTTAACTCTGCTTTGTCTGCTAACTAGCTTGCAGTATTATTAAAAGTAATTGTGGAGAGAGATAATTGCAGAGACATACATAATGACATACAAGTCATTACCAATTGCTATATGCAATGAACTAAATTAGGTCACATACATTTTTCACCTTTGGGTGAAAAAGACAGAATGGGGCAATTTGAACTGGAAATGTATCTGCTATTAAACTTTATTTTCTATAATTTACAAATAAGAAATCAGCCTGGATTTTTTTGTATGTAAATAATTGTGTTACATTCATGAAACAGTTGTTTCCAGTACTTATATGTAAGGCTGATTTCTGTGATACATACATAAAAAGAATGGAAGCCAGCCATGAGAAACTTTCCTAGTACAAAACAAAACAAAAATTCCTTCCGGTATACACTGGAGTGTATCTGAAGCAGTGTATCTGAAGAAGTGTGCATGCACACGAAAGCTCATACCAAGAACTAACTTAGTTGGTCTTTAAGGTGCTACTGGAAGGATTTTTATTTTTATTTTTTACTATGGCAGACCAACACGGCTACCTATCTAACATTTCCTAGTACAAGTTGTATTAACATGAGTGGAAGATCAAGGTGAATAGAACCCTTAATTCTGCAACATTCAACAAAGTTTGGAGGAGAGTTGATTGTGCACATTTGAGGGATGCCAGTGGATCCACTCAAGGGCTCTAAAATTTCAAAACATTGGGAATGAATGCTAGTAAAGGCTCCCAGGGATTCACAAAGTGGATGCTGCACTGTGCCTGCCTTCCCCTGTTGCAACCCCTGGAAGAATGACCATTGCATCATTTCCCCCCTAAATTTTGGGTAGTCCTGGCTGCATCAGAGTACCTTTCCTTGCCAAGGATTGGGAGTAGAGCTACATAGTCCAGAATCCTCAGGAGAAGCTGGTTCTCTGTGTTTATTTGTTTGTCCTGAATCTCCTTCCATTTGACTGTATTGAAAGACTCTAGGTTCCATAATTTTGAAAAGAGAGGGAGAAGAAAAAACCCATGCATAATTTATACACCTTTAACACATATCAGGTGTCATGGAAAATCCATCAGGCCTGTATGTATAAGTATGCAATTTTGCATAATTTTAATGCAGCTTTTGGCTCATTCTAACTTGGTGACTGTCTCCTGATGCAAAACATGTCGTTTATCCCTGATTTAAGTTAAAGGTTTGTCTAAATGTTGCTTCAAGCATATAGCTCCACCCACTTTTGACTTCCTGTATATTATTAATCCGCATTATAACCCATTTCTGCTTAGTTAAACTATCCATATGGCAATCTTTGGGATCCACTGTGAGGTTCTTTCTAGTGTTAATACACTTTAAGTTTGGATGCTATTCAACTTCATGCATTCAATAATGAAAAAGCTTTCAAAGAGGCACCTTTAAATGTGTGAAATAAATTATTTGTTTTCTTGTTTTTCTTTGCAATATACTTAGTTATTGTTTAACTGTAATCTTCCTTTCTTTGTAGTGTATGTAATAAGTAGGGTTTGGAATTCACTGAACACTTTAGCCTTGCTTAAGCTATTAATCTCAGCAGCCATTTATTGGTTTGTATGCTACAAAGCAAGAGAGATTATCCCTTAATTAATTCCACTGAGAGGGTTCAGCTGCCGTCATCAACCACAATATAGTTTCATGAATTAATGTTGCATGGAAAATATAATGGAATGCATAATAAAATAGAAGTTAAAATACCAGTTATAAAAGTAGAAATAATATGCAAGAAACTTGGATGTGTCATATTAAACATATCAAACATAAGAGCTATTAAAAATATGGGCACGATCCATTTAGGTAATTACACATTCTTTAAAATGTTTTCAATTGCAAAGACTTTATGCATATCAAAATAGGATTTATTCTCAACTGTAATTAGAACTGAAGCATTGTTTATAATAATTAGGTGGCAATTCAGTGACCAGTAACACTCCTATAATTTATCTGAGGTCATGGGGATTACACTAATACAAGTGGCCAATGAATAGCAATACTGTAATTAATGATATGAATAATAATAATATTCCATTACAAAAAGATGAAATCTTGCACAAACAAAAATCAATGACATCCTTGCCATCTTAGCTGGGACTTTATCCAATCTGGGCATATGAAAGAAACATAATAGGAGATTATTGCAGTTTGAAGTGTGCTCTCATTTTCTTTTGTTATGTGTTTGGGATGTGTTTTGGAGTTAATTTATAGAAGTGTTTGGAGAAGTATACTTTGTTTTCCATTTTTATGGTTTATTGGCACATTGCAGTCACTTTTCCATGCTACCAAGCATTTTTATTCATCTGTTTCTATTCTATATATACTTTAATCACATCTACAGCACCATTTCATATTATGTTGGATTACAATCCAACTTTTATTATGTATTCTTTTTGGTAATTTTCCATCATAAATGGTTTATTTAATGATATATATGTAGCTTTGAAAAGCTGGTCTCTTGCAGTCATTACTATATCCGAGACCAGAGATACTCCATCACAGATGAAACCGCTATTCTTGGATCCAGCATTTTACAGTGTGACTTACTTAACAAAATACTCTGTTGACTTAACCCTTCAAGGCAGTTCATTAAGTTAGCTCCTCCATTCATTGTGAACCTTGCTCTGTCACCGCTGCTACCACCACCTATCTGTTCCTGCCGCTGTTGCCTGCTCTGCTGCCACTGCATGCCCTACTACATCCACCTCTGGCAGAGAAGTGTGTTACCATCAGCCAATTTCAGGCAAGATCATGCCAATAGTGTGTGAGGTCTCACCCAAAATGGATGCGATCTTGCCCAAAATTGGTGCCAATGGCAGAGAGAGTGGGGCAGACTGTTTACCTCACTTTTTTGTTTATGGATGCTGCTGCTGGGCGTTAAAAGGATTGGCACTCAGGTAACTAACAGTTCACTGTTAGTGTATGCTGTATGTTGATATGAATAGAATATTCAGCACTGTTACTGCAGTGCACCTTGTAACTATCTTGCATTTTAGAAAGATCTTGCCAAGACAAGGTGTTTCCTAATCATCTTGGTTAATAGCAAATGGTGTTTTGAGTTCGTCAAATCTTTTTTTGAATTTACTTTACTATTCGCAAACGTGCTGGATTATGGAGAAAGCTAGAGAGTTCCAGAAAAACATCTACTTCTGCTTCATTGACTACGCAAAGGCATTTGACTGTGTTGACCACAGCAAACTACGGCAAGTTCTTAAAGAAATGGGAGTGCCTGATCACCTCATCTGTCTCCTGAGAAATCTCTATGTGGGACAAGAAGCTACAGTTGGAACTGGATATGGAACAACTGATTGGTTCAAAATTGGGAAAGGAGTATGACAAGGCTGTATATTGTCTCCCTGTTTATTTAACTTATATGCAGAATTCATCATGTGAAAGGCTGGACTGGATGAATCCCAAGACAGAATTAGGATTGCTGGAAGAAATATCAACAACCTCAGATATGCAGATGATACAACCTTGATGGCAGAAAGTGAGGAAGAGTTAAAGAACCTTTTAAGAAGGGTGAAAGAGGAGAGCGCAAAATATGGTCTGAAATATGGCTCAGCATCAAAAAAATGAAGATCATGGCCACTGGTCCCATCACCTCTTGGCAAATAGAAGGGGAAGAAATGGAGGCAGTGAGAGATTTTCCTTTCTTGGGTTCCATGATCACTTCAGATGATGACAGCAGTCACAAAATTAAAAGACGCCTGCTTCTTGGGAGAAAAGCAATGACAAACCTAGACAGCATCTTAAAAAGCAGAGACATCACCTTGCCGATAAGGGTCCATATAGTTAAAGCTATGGTTTTCCCAGTAGTGATGTATGGAAGTGAGAGCTTCACCATAAAGAAGGCTGATCACCGAAGAATTGATGCTTTTGAATTATGGTGCTGGAGGAGACCCATGGACTGCAAGAAGAGTCCCATAGACTGCAAGAAGATCAAACCCATCCATTCTGAAGGAAATCAGCCCTGAGTGCTCACTGGAAGGACAGATCGTGAAGCTGAGGCTCCAATACTTTGGCCACCTCATGAGAAGAGAAGACTCCTGGAAAAGACCCTGATGTTGGGAAAGATTAAGGGCACAAGAAGAAGGGGACAACAGAGGACAAGATGGTTGGACAGTATTCTCAAAGCTACGAACATGAGTTTTTACCAAACTGCAGGAGGCAGTGGAAGACAGGAGTGTCTGGTGCTCTCTGGTCCATGGGGTCACGAAGAGTTGGACACAACTAAATGACTCAACAACAACTCGCTGTTACGACATAACAGCACATTATAAGGATCAATTAATTTCGTGTCGTGTAGAGGAAATGACCTTTGTTTCTTTGAAGGCCTTTCTGCTTTGTAGATATAATCAGTTTTTAAAAAATGATTGCACTTCCATGACTTGCTGAAGGAAGTTTGAGAACTATCATTTTTCTAGGGTTGTGAGTGTTATTAAGCCCCCTTTGCAGAAATTCTGCTTTGAGCAGCTGCATCTAGTGCAGCATTGTGTACAATAAATACCAAGTATCTTCCTTTTGAGAACTGACAAGAGGTATACCACTCAGTTCTCAGTTTATGTAAGGATAGATGTTGGAATGGTATTGCCTGTAAAAGGTGACTAGGTTCAGCATTTGACTGCACTCAATATATGAATAGCTTTAGAGGAATAACTTTAGAGGTGACTTTAAAATTTTGATCTGTGGTGTCAATTTGCAGTT
This sequence comes from Podarcis gaigeae, assembly GCF_964106915.1. NCBI lineage: Eukaryota > Metazoa > Chordata > Lepidosauria > Squamata > Lacertidae > Podarcis > Podarcis gaigeae. The sequence goes on along the minus strand of NC_139683.1, from coordinate 29,163,904 downwards.
GTTTCATATATGTAAGTTAGTACTTTATGTTGAAGTCGTTGATGATGAACTCAGCCTGGATATAATGGAGGCTGGTGTGCTTGTTATTTGGCTGTTTTTTAGCTCTTTATTTTCTAAAAACAAATAGCTGGTGTGTGAATGCGAAGCCATATCTGGAATATGCTATCAGGAAGGGGAATAAACCCTTTGCTTCTGCTGTGGTCCCAGTCAGACTCCCAGTCCCCACCCACCCCATGCTTATTGTTCACATAGGAGAAAATCCCACTGCAGACCGCACATGTGGGTAACCTGTTTCCATCTGGGATCGCGTTGGGGACAAAGGTTTAAATCTCCCTACTCCCCACAGAATGGTGCTGATCCCATACTGATTATTTGTGAAAGTGAAAGCCACACAAAACCAAACCAGATGACAAGTGTACATCTAGCTTGGTCCTGTATTAAGAAGAGGCGAGTCTATGAAACTGGGAACTCCAAAAAGGAGAGAGAAACAAAATAAAACAATAAATCTCACTCATACCCTTGTTTTTTTTTCTACCTATGGTCATTTACCATATATGTATGTAAATATATCTGCCCACATCCGTTCTTCTTGTCTTTACTGTTGATTTTCACCACTTTGCATCAGGAATGTGTTTGCTGCCTGTACAACAGTGTAAGCTACCACGTACAATTTGAAGCATTTGCAGTGTCCTAAATATAAGTGATAATATAAAGCACCAGTACATTTTAAATGAACAGAGGGTCTGATTTTTTTCTTCCATGAAAGAACAGTCAACTCTGAAAGGGAAATGGTTGGTAGTTTTTAGTGAACATCATTTAGGAGCTATAAAACTTGATATAGAGAAAATGACTAAGTGGAAACTAAAATCTTAGTAAAACTCCTGTAGTGATGTGATACAATTTTACTGTTTTGGAGGGAGAGCATGTCTCATTTACTATGTTCCTTCCAGAGGGCTTAAACTTACAGAAATTGTGTCACTAATAGTTACTTTCAAGTGTTACAAATTGTGGATAATTGTGTATTTTTCACTTCTTCAATAATGATGGTTAGGATAAGCAGATTAAGTAAAGCATAATGGAATCCAATATTTAAAACATATGTGATGCCAGTGTGATGTTAATTATCCTAAATCTCTTTTTGGTGAATACTTTTTCTAGTATTTTCCACCTTTCACATCCTGTTACTCATTGGTGGGTACTTCATGAGTTTCTTGGGAAAAAGAGGCTTACCCAATATAAAAGGAAGTCAAGAAAAAACCTAAATAGTCTGGGTTGTAGCTGAAGGCAGAAGAAAACAACAGATACCCACACTTCTTAGTATTTGCTGGGATGTGCTAGAACCCTGCCTGACTCTTAATGAGAAGTCAATGTAGAAGTTGAGATATTTTGCTTGCAGGAGCAGACCATGGTTTAACCTTGGAACTTTTTTTTTTTTTTAAGTGAAGTGTTTCACTTGACATCTTATATAAAGCAAGGGTTTGCAAATGTTTCAGGTTTGTTTTTAGGTATTGCATTTGATTTTAAACGTTTTAGGCTGCTTTTCCAAAGCACTAAAACAAGCAAACAAAAAGTGTCACTACACTTTTGTAACTTTGATTTGTGCCTCTGGAAGTGCTTTACAACACAATCCTATGAATATTTACTTAGAAGTAAATCCTGTTAATTTCAGTGAGGCTCCCACCCGTGTAAGCATGAATAGGGTTGCATCCTTAATTGCACCCCTAAGTAGCTTTGTGCCAACAATTTCTTCTGTGCTTCCCTCCTGCTCCACAACCATTCTCCCTCAGTTACTGAGAAAAGGAATCACATTTGAAAATTATCAAAGGGAACAGACAATTTTCTCCATGAAAACAAAAGCCCTGGAATCCCATGGATATTTGAACCAACTCAGCCATATTTAAAATGTTATGTCTTTCTTAACTTTTAAACATTATCATGCTGCTCCAGAGTGAGATTTGAATTATAGGTAGAACCGATTTCTATAGCATATTTATGCTTTTCCAGGTAAATGTGCAGAAAAGAGATACATTTTGTGTGTGCTTTCTCACTCTTTTATCTCTTTGCATGTGACAGAAAACCCTTCAGGATAATATAGATGTTATTTACAGTCTGTGACCTCCTCTGCCTTTTTCAGTGCCATGTAAACCTGACTCTCTGGTGTGTTTGGTCTAGCATTTGGTCACGCTGCAGAGTATGTCGCTGGACCAGAAATGAATTGACTTCAAAATCTGCTTATTTGCTTATGCGATTGACAATGACCGCTCCCCGCTTAAAACGGGGGGGGGGGTGCCCTTTGCGTGGACGCGTGCAGCCCCTAGATCTGGAGCGGCTCCAACAGCATAGGCTTGGCTTTGCCTTCCCTCAGGTGGGATACCTGGAGGTCTCCGCCTACCTCAGTCAGTTGTCCAATCCCACCTGGGGGAAGAGTTGCCAAGGAGACCAGGCCAGGTAGGGGAGGGATTACCTGCCCACACAAAGGAGGGAGGATCTTACCTGGGAATTCTCACTTGGCTCCAGAGCTTCTCCCATCCTACCCACCCTCAGTTAATGTCTTATTTTGCAGGTTAATTTTTCCTCACAGGTTTTGCAGGTTAACTTTTCTTCACAGGTATGCGGGCGCTGCTATGTTAAGGTCGCTGTTAAAGGGCCGGAAAGGAATTTCCCTGCATTGGCAGGTTTCGCCTTTCCCGTAGCAAAACTTCACAACTTTGGCGGTATCAGGCCTTGGGCGGAATCCTTTTGTCTATCTTCCTCTTTGCGGCGGCGATACCAGGGTTCCCTGTTAAAGGGGTTTTCTGAAGGGAGGCTTTGACCGTACGCCGAAAGGTCGTCATTGCTCTCCCCTGCGGCGGGGGCGTTACGGGGGCGGCTATCTCTGCTTGAACATATGTACTCCAGAGCTGGCCCATCCCCCCCCCCACTGCATAACCCTGATGCTCCCTAGGTCCCCGGCTGGGGACTGGGGAGGGAGAACGCCCAATGCCTGAGCCAAGGTCTACCCACATTTGAAATTTAATAAAGTTGTGGCCAATTTAATCCCATAGCACGTTGTCTTGAGTCGTTATTCCACATGACGGGGGGACCGCGCGGGATCTGGGGACTCCGCCTGTCCACGCAATCGGATTCAACTTACTTGGGAGTGATTTGTGGCTCATGTAGGCTAGTTAGTCATATCATTGCTATTAGTGAACTAGTTTAGTTAACTTGTACAGTCGTAACTTGGTTTTTGAACAGCTTAGTTCTCGCAGCGTTTTGACTCCTGAACACTGTAAACCTGGAAGTGACTGTTCTGTTTTGCAAACTACTTTTGGAAGCCAAACGTCCAATGGGGCTTCAGCGGCTTCCGATTGGCTGCGGGAGCTTCCTGCAGCCAATCAGAAGCTGTGCTTTGGTTTCCAAACATTTTGGAAGTCGAATGGACTTCCGGAACAGATTCCGTTCAACTTCCAAGGTATCCAATTCCCACTAGACTTGGTGGAGCCTCCACTGCCACCAAGTACTCAAAATGACTTAGAATCAGGCATATTGTTCACTAAAACCTGGAAGTAAAGCTGTTAAGGTCATATTGATTCCCAATCTGTTTACTATGGCATTAGTTACCCCTCCCAGATTGGTGTCATCTGCAAATTTGATGAGCGTTCCCTCAGTTCCTTTGTCCATGTCGTTTATAAAGACGCTGAACTACAGCACAGTCAGAGGTGAGGCATGAGGAAGCACTGGGGGGACTGTCACACTGCGTCCCATATGAAAGTGGATGAGGCCCACTCTTAGATAAACACTATTTTAAATCATTCTCATTGAAATTAGTGGGATATAAAAAAGGCTTCGCTTTGGCTGGGGTTGTCTCCAGTGTTTTCTCTTAACAGCACATTTCACGAAGCCATTTACAGGAAAAGCATATTAATAAAGAAGTGGTATTCTAATTTTATTGCTCCATAAAAATAAGTAATAAAAGCGTCGCTGTTATTTTGTACCTCCTTGCTTCTGTTTTTGGTCCCACCATGCTGTTATGCTAAACACAGAATTTCCTGTGAAATTTGCAGTAAATCAGATTATAGGGAAGCAAGATTTAAGGCAGGCATAGGCAAACTCCGGCCCTCCAGATGTTTGGGACTACAGTTCCCATCACCCCTGACCACTGGTCCTGTTAGATAGGGATGATGGGAATTGTAGTCCCAAACATCTGGAGGGCCAGAGTTTGCCTACGCCTGATTTAAGGAATACTTTAATTTGGCTAACTGTTAATATTTGGTGATGGCTGCAGGATAAATCTCTCAGTTCTTCTGCAGTCCTGTTTATTTAAAACTTACCTGAAATCTTAATCCTAGACTGTAAAATAGTCTTACCTGAAAAATAGTCCTACCTAGACTGTAAATGAACCTTTCATGGCATATATACCACATCAGAGCTGTGCTTTTGTTATGCAGAACTATTATTTCATTGAAGTTGTTGATGTCAGCAAGGCTTAAGTTGTCCCATGACTCTGACAGGATCACCTAGAATGGCACAGGTAGATCCATCAACTGCCTTCCTGATATATTGTAGCATGTTAATACCATTAAAAGATGTCTGCTTCTTGGGAGAAAAGCAATGATATACCTAGACAGCATCCTAAAAAGCAGAGACATCACCTTGCCAACAAATGTCTGTATAGTTAAAGCTATCGTGTTCCCAGTAGTGATGTATGGAAGTGAGAGCTTGACCATAAAGAAGGCTGATCGCCGAAGAATTGATGCTTTTGTATTATGGTGGTGGAGGAGACTCTTGAGAGTCCCATGGACTGCAAGAAGATCAAACCTCTCCATTCTTAAGGAAATCAGCCCTGAATGCTCACTGGAAGAACAGACTGTGAAGCTGAGGCTCCAGTACTTTGACTACCTCATGAGAAGAGAAGACTCCCTGGAAAAGACCCTGATGTTGGGAAAGATTGAGGGCACAAGGAGAAGGGGACGACAGAGGACGAGATGGTTGGACAGTGTTCTTGAAGCTACCAGCATGAGTTTGACCAAACTGCGGGAGGCAGTGGAAGACAGGAGTGCCTGGCGTGCTCAGGTCCATGGGGTCACGAAGAGTCAGACGTGACTAAACGACTAAACAACAACAACAACAACACCTTTCACTTCTTACTACAACTGTTTCCCCATTGTATGGTGAGCATGTGGAGAGGATTGCACACCCTGTTGCTGGTCTTAACCTCCATGTACTCATGCACATGTACAACTTTTGTAGACTTTGTGTGGTTTGAGAACTTTGCTTTTCCAGAGTCCCCGAGTATACAGAGAGAACCTTACTTGCACACAGTGTTATATGTATAAGCTCTGTTCAGATGTTCAGCTGCAGAAGTCAGGCTGCACTGACAGAAGTCAGGCTGCACTGAGATCTGCAACTCCGTTTCCCCAGTCCACATGTCCACTGAACACTAATATGTTGTGAACTAATCAGTGCTTTCAGTTGTTACCCCATTCAGGAATGTAAGGTTGATGTGTGGAGATCATTTCCACATAATATTTTTCATTGTAGGAATCCTTCTGCGTGTTTCCCAATACAGGATCTCATGCTGGAACAATCAAGAACACGAGGATAAATTAATTATAGAATGATGACCTTATCCCAACCTCTCTATCTCCTGGGATTTTTCTCTTGGAAAAAAGCTACTGCAGCAGTCAGGAGATTGGAGAACCTTTTACTGAAGGATAGGTTCATGGATTACTGCTATATTTATCTCCTCTTTTGCTGCTGGACACTCATTACTGGATTTTGTAGTAAAGGAAAGATGGAGAAATTGGAGGTCGGGATTATTCCCCCTCCCCTTAAACTCCAGTTGCACAGGAATCTTTGCTGCACCTTTTCTAGTAGTTCTTTGCATAATAAAACTTAATTATTGTCACATTCTGGAGGAGGTTGGAACAGATGGAAGCTCTTCCCTCTGTGCATCCTTGTGTGGTTCTAAAGACAGGACTTTCAGCTTTCTCCCTTTTCTGCTGGAAAGAACTGATTTGTACTTTTAGACGTTTGCACTCTGGCCCCAAATCCATTTACACTGAAGAAAATCCCACCAGTAGAATACTTACAAGTATATTCCATCAGTGGTACTTTTCCTCGGCATAAATGGATTTGGGGTCATAGTGTAAGGATCTAAAAAGACACTTCAGTTCTTTCAGATAGAAGGAATTACCTAAAGTCATGAATACTTTAAATCCTGTAGTAAAAATACAGTGGTACCTCGGGTTACAGGCGCTTCAGGGTACACGTTTTCGGGTTGTGCACCATGCCAAACCCAGAAGTCCCGGAACAGGTTACTTTTGGGTTTCAGCACTTGCGCATGCACAGAAACACTAAATTGCGCTTTGCGCATGTGCAGAAGACCAAATCGCAACCCGCACGTGCGCAGACATGGCGCGGTAGGTTGTGAATGCTCCAGGTTGCAAATGTGCCTGCCACATGGATCATGTTCACAACCCAAGGTTCCACTGTAGTGAGTTAAAATACTGAGTTCATACTTAAACTTCACAGTATAACTCACTCCCCCCCCCATTTTTTCTACTGGAAATGTTTTTCTACTAGAAAAAATAGGATATTTAATGGCCTGGTTCACAACATTAAACTATGGTTGACACCAATCTATGGTTAACTCTAACTTTCAGTTAACAGTAACCACAGTTCATGCTGATTCAGGCATTATTAGTAATTTTGGTTACTTGAAAATGGAAGTGAAAGCTGACTGGTAATAACTAAGGCTGAGATCCTATACAAACTTCCCTGAAATGAGCCTTTTTCTACGCAATGTGATATACTGTTGAATAAATATGCACAGGGATTCGACTGAACAGCTGTAATCTTGTGCAAAATAAGAGTGCTGAAATCCTTTCAAAGTCACTGGGATTGGCAGCCTGATTCTGAATATGTGTACTTAATAAAACACATTGAGTTCAGCAGGACTTTCTAGAAATATGCATAAGCTCAGAAGCATGTTTTTGCTGGTGCTGCGTCCTTTTTTCTTTGCCACCAAGTAATTAAGTGGGCGAGAGGCAGTGACAAGAAATAGCCACTGTCTCACTCACCTGCTCTCGCACTTGAAGTAGCTCCCATCCACTTGGTATGATTTTGGTGTCTGGTGATGACAGCTCCTCCTTAGCTACAGTTGGTTATCAGTTGACACTGATGTTAGTGCGTCAGGTGGGGCAGCTTTGTGGTTAGGCTTGCAGTCTAAAGCAAACTAATTGTTGTCAGGTTTGCATACTTATGGTGAGATTAAAGAGGGACCAATTATGCAAACTAAATTTGTAGAACTGCTGAAAAGAGGACAGGATTCATGTATCAGCATGAAGTAACAAAGAGAGTATTGGAATTGGAAGTATCTTGCTAATCAGTGCAATGATGGTTCAGACCATAAGAAAGTAGTTCTGTGTCAGTAATAATGCTGGAAAGGTAGTACATTAATTTCTTCTAGATACCTATAATCTTATTTCATTGCGATTACTATAGTGTTGTCTTCTCTGGGTTCTCTTCTTGTCTCTCCAAAATGCCTATTGTCAGTATTTTCATGTATTTTACAACTACTCCATGCACAAGAAGTCTGTTTAAACAAAAGGAAATCAAAATATAAGCCTTCTAGGTGTTTGTTTGGCCAGTAAGGTAAGGTAAAGGACCCCTGGACGGTTAAGTCCCGTCAAAGGCGACTATGGGGTGTGGTGCTCATTTCGCTTTCAGGACGAGGGAGCCAGTGTTTGTCCGCAGACAGCTTTCTGCATCATGTGGCCAGCATGACTAAACCGTGACGGAAGCCATAGCGCACGGAAATGCCATTTACCCTTCTGCCACAGCAGTACCTATTTATCTACTAGCACTGGTGTGCTTTTGAACTGCTAGGTTGGCAGAAGCTGGGACACAGCAATGGACGCTCACCCCATTGCTTGGATTCGAACTGCCGAACTTCCATTCTGCAAGCCCAAGAGGCTCAGTGGTTTAGATCACAGCAGTTTGGCCAATATCTAAACCTTGGTGCCAACATTTAGTTTTAACGCTGTTTATAAGCCTGATATAATGTGATGTTGCAGTCACATAGGCCAGCAGATGAAGAAAAAGGGGACATGGCAAATCAGAGCATGGTTGTAGTAGGCAAAGAAGCAGGCCTGGTTACTGCATGACCAGATTTTTAAAATTGCCACAGTGAGCTATGGCATCTGATGCAGCTAAGAATTAGAAGGTTTTAGCAGTTTGGTTCCCATTAGTAGAGTTCCTTTGATATTTGGAAATGAATGTTCGAGTCTAATGGAACAGATTGCCGCAAATTTGTTGATACCTTCCAGTGTTAGTCAACTACAGGTGCCAGTTGTACCATAATTGCTGGGTATACTAATGGACTCATCAAAGTCAGATGTGCCTGTTCAAAGAACAGGATCTGATGAGCAAATTGCTGTCACAGCAACTATGAAAGGTGTTACATTTCACTATCATAAATGCATTAATGCTAGACAAAGAAACATGTTCAATTTCTTTGGAACTAAAATATTTCTATACTTCAGAATCATTTGTTGTCCATTCAGATTCATGTATGAAGAAAGCATTAGGTTGTCCTCCATACTTGAAAACTTTATTGGGTAGCATTTAAATATTGTAAATAAATAAAGAAGGTTCTTTTTCCACTGGAGATAGATAGATAGTTAAATGGCTACAAGTTTACCATAGTTATACAGTATAACTGACCTTCTAAATGTTGGGAACAGTATTGCTGTAGGTTTAAGACTGTGCTTGCTTATCAGAGCTGTCAATGACTTACAGTATTGATTACTTAATTAGTTTTCTAAGCTGCCTAATCAAGGGTAGATATCGGTGTCTGTTCCTGCCAGCTCAACATTTAGAAGAACTGTGAGAACCTTAAGCAAATGAAATAGATTTGAGTATTCTGAACTGGGCAGACGAGTGCATTCATTACAACATGAAAATAAAGCATACACTGGGGAATGACTATTTGCATTAATTTTCTGTAGGAACAACAAACAGTTTCTTTTTTGCTGTTTTTAAATCTTTTATGGGGTTATTTATTTAGCTACCCTGGATCTAACTTACCAATGATAATTTCATATTATGTGCAAACGTGTAACTGAGATTTGGTGCTGATTTTTTCTTAAAGGAAAATTAGGTTGGAGAATTTGGATCATGGGTATGGTATGGGGATGCTTAATATTTTCCCCACTTTCTCTTTCTCTATTCCATCCCCTCCCCTGCTTTTTGCAAGGTTGGAAGATGGCTTCTATTGAATCAGAATATTGGTCTATCTAGTTCAGTATTATCAACTCTGACTGGCAGTCTCTCCCCAGGGTTTCAGATATGAGCCTCTGCCCCCTTCTCCCAGGGACCATTTGGATCCCTTCCAGTCGGGATTCAGGCCTCATCATGGGACTGAAACTGCCTTGGTCGCACTGGTTGATGATCTCCGGCGGGCTAGGGACAAAGGTGAGAGCTGTTTCCTAGTTCTGCTGGATCTCTCAGCGGCGTTTGATACCATCGACCATGACATCCTTCTGGACCGTCTTGAGGGGCTGGGAGCTGGGGGCACTGTCATACAGTGGTTCCGCTCCTTCCTCCTGGGCCGTGTTCAGAAAGTGGTGGTGGGGGATGAGTGTTCAGACCCCTGGGCTCTCACTTGTGGGGTGCCCCAGGGTTCTGTCCTCTCCCCCATGCTTTTCAACATTTACATGCAGCCACTGGGAGAGATCATCAGGAGGTTTGGGCTGGGTGTTCATCAGTATGCAGATGATACCCAGCTCTACCTCTCTTTTAAATCAGAACCAGTGAAGGCGGTGAAGGTCCTGTGTGAGTGTCTGGAGGCGGTTGGAGGATGGATGGCGGCTAACAGATTGAGGTTGAATCCTGACAAGACAGAAGTACTGTTTTTGGGGGACAGGAGGCGGGCAGGTGTGGAGGATTCCCTGGTCCTGAATGGGGTAACTGTGCCCCTGAAGGACCAGGTGCGCAGCCTGGGAGTCATTTTGGACTCACAGCTGTCCATGGAGGCGCAGGTTAACTCTGTGTCCAGGGCAGCTGTCTACCAGCTCCACCTGGTACGCAGGCTAAGACCCTACCTCCCCGCGGACTGTCTCGCCAGAGTGGTGCATGCTCTAGTTATCTCACGCTTGGACTACTGCAACGCGCTCTACGTGGGGCTACCTTTGAAGGTGACCCGGAAACTGCAATTAATCCAGAATGCGGCAGCTAGACTGGTGACTGGGAGTGGCCGCCGGGACCACATAACACCGGTTCTGAGAGATCTGCATTGGCTCCCAGTACGTTTCTGAGCACGATTCAAAGTGTTGGTGCTGACCTTTAAAGCCCTAAATGGCCTCGGTCCAGTATATCTGAAGGAGCGTCTCCTCCCCCATCGTTCTGCCCAGACACTGAGGTCCAGCTCCGAGGGCCTTCTGGCGGTTCCCTCACTGCGAGAGGCCAAGTTACAGGGAACCAGGCAGAGGGCCTTCTCGGTAGTGGCACCCGCCCTGTGGAATGCCCTCCCATCAGATGTCAAAGCGATAAACAACCACCTGACATTCAGAAGACATCTGAAGGCAGCCCTGTTCAGGGAAGTTTTTAATATGTGACATTTTAGTGTATTTTTCATCTCTGTTGGAAGCCGCCCAGAGTGGCTGAGGAAACCCAGCCAGATGGGCGGGGTACAAATAATAAATTATTATTATTATTATTATTATTATCAGAGGTTGAACCTCCTCCATTCAAAGCAAGTGCTCTTACACTTAGTGGCTTTCAGTTTCTGATCTCCCTGTGTGTCCAAAATGTGCCTTTTTGTGCTTAAGATGGTGGGAAGAAAGCCATGCATATAATGCATTTTGGAATGGGGAAATTGTGGACATGGAAAGGATTGAGCTCATTGCCCCCATATTTCATCCCCGTTCCTTGACAATAACTAGTTTCCACTTAGGTCATTTAGTATTCCTACTTGACCCGATTGGTTAGTCTTTTCATACTGCTTTAGTTACCTTAAATCCTGATGGAATGCATTACCATCCAGTCAGATTCTCTTGAGAACTGACAGTGTTAAAATTTATTTGTCAAGTGACTTTTTAAGAGAATACTCCAAAGTAAGTTACTTGTGAGATGTTAATGAAAGTGCAGGTTTGAATGGAGAAGACGTAGGGATAAGGAATGGGTTTATAATTGTAAAATTATTTCACATTTTAAAAGAGTAATGCTTCAATAAATAAAACCCAGGTGACAAATATCTTTGAAGTCCCTGAGCTCCTTCGGGAGGAAGGGAGGGATATAAATTCAACAAATATATGAAAGTAGAGTGTTTCTCATCAACAGTTTCAACGATAAGATCCAAATACTTGAAACTCTTCATAGCTTAAATCTGCTTGCTGTTTTTGTAATCCTGCAAGACTATTTTTGACTCTGTCACCAGGCAGGAGGAAGAATATGAGTTTTTCATTATAGTAAATCTTTCATTTGACTTAATCTAAGTTTTGGTGAGGGGGACGCAGGTGGCGCTGTGGGTTAAAGCCTCAGTGCCTAGGACTTGCCGATCGAAAGGTCGCGGTTCGAATCCCTGCGGCGGGGTGCGCTCCTGCTGCTCAGTCCCAGCGCCTGCCAACCTAGCAGTTCGAAAGCACCTCCGGGTGCAAGTAGATAAATAGGGACCGCTTACCAGCGGGAAGGTAAACGGCGTTTCCGTGTGCGGCTCTGGCTCGCCAGAGCAGCGATGTCACGCTGGCCACGTGACCCGGAAGTGTCTCCGGACAGCGCTGGCCCCTGGCCTCTTGAGTGAGATGGGCGCACAACCCCAGAGTCTGTCAAGACTGGCCCGTACGGGCAGGGGTACCTTTACCTTTACCTTTTAAGTTTTGGTGAAATATTCTAAATAGAGCAAGGCCTAGTCTGGTTGGTGAATGCTTGACATAGTTCAAAATGGTGGCAATCTTTAATTTTTTTATAGTGTTGCCTCGCACCATGGACTTATTGTACATGTTGTTCAAGATGGTGTAAATCTGTATTTGTCCTGTTAAAGCTAAAGTGGATTCCTTGAATTGAGATATGGAATCAGATCCAGAGTATTACATACAGTTTAACTATTGTTTAGTCTGAATTTATAGCATATATTAGTATATATGCTATCCTTGAGTAACCTTCTTATGCTTTGGTTTAGTGGTGATTTAGTCAGATATAAACCAGGAATGTGTTTCATTTTGCCATTGTTCACATCAGTGGCAAGAATGTGAGTAGATACATATCATTGTTATTTATCACTTGCATTTCCCCGCTAAATCCGTATACTTAACTTCCTATCATTGTTCCTATGACCATTTCACCTTGGTGATAGCCAGAATAACTGAAATAGCTTTCTTTTAAGATTGTTTATATGGGAATTTGCAACAAACTATAGCAATCTCCCATCTTTTTGTGTTCGTTTTAGCATCAAATAATTGCTGGCACGAGCAACAACACATGACTAACTAGATCACTGTGTTGCAATATTGTTACCTAGAATCCTATTATATATCAGACGTAAATCGTATGTTTCTAATTTGAAGTTAGAACCGATCATGGTACATGGCTTTGCAATTACGAGACCGCTACAACAAAAAAATAAAATGGTAGAGCTTAACACTGATTCTTTGAGTGTAATGAGTTGGGACCACAACAAAACATGGTATCCAAAGTGATTTATTGTAGTCATTTTTTTTCCTGGTTTACAATGCATTTTTATTATGAAAAGGATTTCATTGTCACCCTTGGCACCAAGGGGTGTTTGCATAATAAACCAAGATACTTTTACAATAGTTACAAGAGCTGCAAAGTCTGCCAATTTCAAAGGATTAATTTAGCAACTCGTATATATTTGAGCAATCAGCTTCATGCTACCAAGCTTCATAAAACAAACATTGCGGTCATAGAAGGAAAACGTGCTCAAAACAACAACTAAGATGTGGACAAGCTCTTGAGTATCTTCTTGCCACTATTCAACAAATATTAGGAAAAAACAATGCCTTTTAACATCAATGCAGTGGTGTTAGGGATTAGCAGCCCAATATATTGGCTTAAATGCAGGTGTTGTTATTTTGTAGCAGTAGTTTAAATTCTGAACGTCACTGAATTTACATTGGGTTTCAGTTGGCTTCAGTAAATGTTGAAGCCCCAATGGGGGAACCCAAAACCATACATATAAAAAGCAGACATTTGAAGTAATAATCAAGCCACTTCAAGTTTAGCACAAAGAATTATTTGCAGTGTTTCAACAGCCAGGCAAACAAATGCTTAGATACAATTTTATGAACTTGTATCTCTGCCACAAACATTTTATTGCTGATGTGCACAGCAATCTTGTTTAGGGTGGATTATGCTTATGTAAGTGGGCAATCTTGAAGTTGTCATGAACAGAAACATCTGATTTGTAAGTCACCACTCAACCCACGTGGGCTGAATTTGGATGCTATGGTAAACCATGGTCTGTCGTGACAGGAACAAGAAGCATTTGCTTCTGTTGTGATTAACCATTGCTTGTTCCCTTGTCCAAACCTCACAAACTGTGGTTACCTTCAGAATGGAACAAACAAACTTCTAACAAATGGGTAGGCACTGCTATGAAGTTGCTCCAGACAGCTGGTGTGGAAATTTAGAATACATTTCCAGGTTACAAATTTTGAATCCATGTCTTCTTCTTTTTCCCAAATTTTCAAAATAATAGTAACAATCATTTGAAAAATAGAACCCTTTCACAGTATTGGTGAAAAAAGTTGAAGAACTACAATGGACAAAAATGGTTGAAAAATAATAATTGTAACACATAATTGGCTTGCACAACTGCACGTTAGCCTGAATAATTTATTATAATGATCTAAATCTAACCTCTTCTACATTCTACTTTAACTCCACTGTCACAATCGAGGGTCTCATCTTGTGTAGCTTTCAATTCATTATGTTAAGGCAGTTTTTATCCTTGTCTACCAACTAAAATTGCAATAATAAAATGCTAAACTTAGCAAAATACATAGGGATGCTTTAGCTATGTTATAAAGAATGTGGGCTTTATCTCTCTTGATTGGATATAGAAGAGGAGTGCAAACCTTGTCAGTATTTGCACTGATTCCCCCCCCCCCCCCAATACTCTTACTTTTTATCCTTCTAAAGCAGCTTCTCAAGTCCTCTTCATATAGCTGTTATGCAGTGCTTAAAACACAATGAGCATTCATTATGCCAAATCTGCAGACATTACACTTGATATAATTGCTGTCTGCCTTAATTCCTGGTTTGTCCTTTCGCAAGCATTAATTACATGTGTCAACAACAATCAGTTTAGAGGAAGATAATTGTAGGTATAGGAAAGGTTATTCATGGCAAATACGTACTTGAAATATCATGTCTCCATATTATTAAAGTTTTATCTCTTTCTAGATTCTGTAGTTTGTAGGAGTTTTTATCTTTTAGGCTTGAATACGTGGGAATAAAATGGGCTATTCTGTTCTGTGGTGCTAGTATACAAAGTAAAGTGCTTTTTAATGTTCCATTAATTTAACGTAAAAATTTGAACCCATTCCTAACTTCTCCTTTGAAATCTATAGAACTTTTAAAACATTAGGAAGGTTGTACATCTCGTTTGACCTAAGCTAATGAATGTCAATTTGCTTTGGCCTAAATGCTTTGAAAACTACATAAGCTGATTTGTCCTTAACATAAGGGTCTATGAAAGAGAATTAGTTTTTGGAGAAAAGTTTGATTGCATAATTAAGATTAGATTTTATGATTACTTAAATGACTGCTTCATATGACACCTGTACTGGGAAACAGTAGTTTAAGCAGTGCATTAAAATCAGTGTTGCAAACTAGGATCTGATTTGTTTGTAGGCACCACTTTAACTGCAGTTTTCTGATTCAGGTGTCACAGGAAACTCTGGATTAACAAATCTAGAAGTTTTAGCTGCAGCAGGGCATGCTAAAGGATGAGGAAAAAAGCATGTTGCTTCAGCAAATTGTTCATTTAGAATTGGATCTGACCTGGTTCACCACAAGTTGTTAATGTATTGCAGGTTTGGGAGCAAGACTGCCATCAGAAATCTGGCAAGACCTGACTCACTCTGCCCCACTTAAAATCACAATGTAATCTTGAACAGTGTTTTCAGAAGAATAAAATGTATATTAAAATTCTTCCTGCAATGAAATGTGCATAGGTTGAAATGTTGTAAATATCACAAACTGCTTAATAACCTGCCTTCTCAGTTTAAAGGTGTGTGTTTTTGTATAAAAATTCTATATATTGAATTTCTGCACTGATCCATTAGTCATTTATCTAGCATTGTCTTGATAATCAGTTGGTAGCACTTAACAATAATGGTGTGCAGAATGTATTTTTATGCCACATTTTATTCTGATTATATTATGCAGTTAAAGTGAGAATTGTCATTAGCAAGTGTGAGTCATCCCATTACTAATTTTGTTGAATATATCTTTGCAGTGCTGAAATAATTAAATGTATAATAACACAATTAATATAACTTTGCAATATTCCTGCAATTGGTATGAAAATAAAATAAAATGTATATCCCAACAGCTTTCATGATTCAGCACTCATTACAGAAAAGTCATTGTTTTCTGATTTATTTTTTGGATGCCTTCTACTTAAAAAATAGTCTTGAGGTGGATTACAACACACACACACACACACACACACACACACACACACACACACAGTCTCCCAAGAAAATATGTATATATTATAACCAGTGCAAGCAAAACAATGCAAATGCCCAACAGAACTTAAAAATATTAACTGTCCAATGCCTGAAAGAAGAGGAAAGTATTTGCCTGGTGGCAAAAATATTTTAATAACAATTCTAGGCAGGCTTAACTGGGTGAAAGCATTATAGAGACAGGTAGCTGAAAACACCTTCTCTCTTGTTGCCAAACACCAATTTTTTCTCTGCCTCAGATATCTCAGAGTCCATGTGGGCTCATGTTGGAAGAAGAGCTGCACAGGGTCTTGGGGTCTTCGGCTTTATAAGGCTTTAGAAGCTAAAACTGGAGTATCAAATTGAATTTGGAAACCTATTGGTAGCCAGTGCAGCTGGGTCAGTACCGATATGGTTGGGCTATCTGGCTCCTGCTAAGAGTCTGGGTGCTGCATTCTACACTAGCTGCAGTTTCTGGACTGTCTTTACATACAGTTCTACATATAGTGCATTGCAGTAACTGAACTGCAAGTTCACGGACTTCCAAAGCTGGGCTGTTCCTACCCAGATAGGTGTGCAGCTGATCCAAAAACTGGAGCTGGCAAAAGACTTTCTGCACCAATGAGGACACCTGGTTTCATGTGACAGTGATGTATCTAGGAGAACTGCCTAAACTACAAACATACTCCTTCAGGGAAACTGCAATCCCATGCAGAAGTGGTTGAACACCACTTAGCTGGGCAGGAGAACCACCTACTAGATAAAAAACTTGTCTTAAGGACTCTTCCGAATTTGTGAAGGGTTTACTCCTTAGCCTTTTCTTCTGCTGACTATATCCCACAAGGCAGCCTCTTGATAATTTGTTGTTGTTTAGTCGCGTCCGACTCTTCGTGACCCCATGGACCAGAGCACGCCAGACACTCCTGTCTTCCGCTGCCTCCCGCAGTTTGGTCAAACTCATGCTGGTAGCTTCAAGAACACTGTCCAACCATCTCGTCCTCTGTCGTCCCCTTCTCCTTGTGCCTTCCATCTTTCCCAACATCAGGGTCTTTTCCAGGGAGTCTTCTCTTCTCATGAGCTGGCCAAAGTATTGGAGCCTCAGCTTCAGGATCTGTCCTTCCAGTGAGCACTCAGGGCTAATTTCCTTAAGAATGGACTTGATAATTTAGGCTGGGCCTAATCTGACTCTTTGATGTAGCATCCAGGGAACTTGGGGGGCAAGCATTTCCCCCTGCCATCCACCTTCCATACTTGCCACCACGAGCAGCAGAACTTCACCTCTGCTAGCCAGGGATTAGGATTAGTCTTAAGATGCCATTTCAAAATGGTTATTTCACCATCTTCTCTTGGGGTGATAGGAGAACTAATTGCATTGCATTGTTTCTGCTCGCAGGAAATGCTACTATACTTTCTAGATGGAAGATTAATTATTTGTTTATATTGCTACAGGTGGTGGTGCTCACTAGAACTGGGGTGTAAGAAAGTGCTTATTCCTTATGATTTCAGGGCATAGTATAAATACATGCTTTCTGATTGAATGTGTGTGATTACTTTCTGTTTAAAATTAAGTAATATTTCATTGGATGAGGGTATACATCCTTGTTTCCCTAGAGGCACACAAACTACACCGAAATGGATTGGGTTTCCTGATTTCAGAATGGTTATTCATCCATGTAGCTATTATACTTTCATACACAACAGATTTGTGTTATTCTTTTTGCCTCTTCGGTACTTCCCTTGAATACCACTAAAGGGTGTATCATAATTTTTCAGCACATTGAAGGAAAAAGAAATATGACAGCAAAAAAAAATCTGATAAATTAAATTTGACATGTTTTTTATCTATATAAAATGGATTCTGAACAGCTGGTAATTGTGAATATTTTAGCAGTCATTTTTTATGTGGAATATTGCGTCTGTGCTCAGCTCTAATGAGATGTGAGTTGTACTTCATCAAATTGACAGTTCTTACTCCTTTTGATGAGTGTGTGATATATTTTTTTCAGAGTACTTCTTAATGGATACACTTACTTTTGGAAGAGAAGACCCATTTCTTAGACTTCTTGAATTAGGAATGACCCTGATACAAAAATTGTAGAACAGTAAAAAGGATGTAAAAATAACAGAACCTTTTAATTTGATATTAAAGGTGAACAAAAAGCCAAAATCACACACCGGTTAAATGAACCTTACAGGACAACTGGTGAAAAGTTTAGTTTAAAAAATCTTTCTTATTGGTTTAAAAGGAAGAACAAATCGTAAATAAGTACATCGACATGCATCTGTTGATTTGTTTCAATTGCAGATGCAGTGGCAGGAGAATTTAAGTTGTTGAAAATTTCAGGCATGTAACCTAAACCGCTTCTGTTTGGAGGTTAAGGTGGTAATCTGGAGTCTGAGGCATAATTTGCAGACAGGTGATGCAGCAATCTCAGTAATGTCAAGCAGGTTTAGTAGAGTGTGTGGGATACCCCCAGGAAATTCAAATGTGCTTTCATGGAAAGATTAAATAAATAAATAAAATATTTTCTTTTTCAGTCTAACATATACTATTTTTAATTGGTATGGTATGAACTTTACATGGATTGATCTTATATTGTTTCAAATAATTATAACCCTAATGACAGCTTGTAATTATTGTCATTAAAGAATTCATCATTTTTGCCTGTGTTACCACTTTCACAACTTTGAGCTTAGAAATTCCCATATGTTGCAAACATTAATTAGGCAAAAGCAAATATATTTCTAGCAGATACCACTACAAATCTAGAAGAGGCCTCTCAAACTGGGAATGCAAGTATTTAAAACATTAATTACTGCATCATAGCTTTATTTTGACAAAGACAGAATGCTAATATTTGGGTTCTTCTGTAATTATAGATTCATGGTGCAAGAGAGATTGCCAATGCTTTCAAAGGCTTTTCAAAGTTTTCTGGCCCTTTTTTCTGTAATCTTTTTTTTAAACAAACAAACAAATAAACAAACCATATTGGAGATTGGGGAATACCAAATTCCCAGTATTTTAGAAAGAGGACTACCGTATCTGAATATATTACAAAATGTATGCATAGTACGCAAAAATAAAAGATAAATGAATCTCAATTTGACTGATGTCTTTTAACCATTCCTCTAAATCAGTGTTTCTTAATCCCCTTTTAACCCATGCACTCTTTTAGTTAAGATAAAAACCCCACACAGCCCTTCAAACCTGCCTTCCCTAATTATTTTATTTGAATTTTCAAATAGATTTTGTAAGTTATATTCTACTTATATTTTACTTTTGGGGGGGGGGGGAGACCTGCCTCTGTGCCTGGAGATCTTTCTAGGTCTCCCTGGTTAAGAAACACTACTCTGAATAGAAACATAACACAGAAAAAAAATTGTAGTTGAAGTCTGTAAGCTGTACACTCACGGCTGTTTACAAGAGGTAGAGGAAAAGGGACAAGGCAGTCTCTACTGGTTGCAGTCATATTCTTGTCCCTTGCCCTCTACCTCCTAGTAAGCACCTGTGATACTCTAAACTTCAACCACAATTTTATTGTGTAAATAAAACTAAATATTTATTTCCAGTTCTAAATTGGCATGTTTGGCAGTAAATGGTACTGCAGTCAGCTTGCTTCTAAGTAACAGTGCAGTTTTATGCATGTTTACTCAGAAGTGACCTATTATTGTGTTCAGTGGGACTTAGTCCCATCTAAGTATACACAGAGTTGCAGTCTGCTTCTCTTTCAGATTTGGCATTTGTTTTAACTGAATATTGTATATTTGTTAGTAATTGCTACCTGCTCCAGGCCCTCTGAGTAGCGGGTGTCACAACATGCATAGCAAGAAATAAAAGTATTTTTCAAAGCAATTATCTGATGGAAATTTCATAAGGGAACAGGGTGGTACAAGACAAACAATGGCCAGCACAAGCAGAGTTCGAAGTCTAAATAAAAATATAGCACCCTAGGGGACAGAGAAACACATAACCATGACATTATAGCACGGAAGCCATTGAAAGGCCTTCTCACAAGCTGCATGAAATAATTACGGCTGATGGCGTGTATCGGGTATATTACATGTCTACTGATAACATAATTTTCAGTGCATTGCTTCTCCATTTGTAGGATTAGTCATATGACAAATATGCGATAGGAGCAAGATAGTTTCAGGTTGCAACATGTTCCTTATGTACAGATCTAATGAAAAAAGGCAGCAATATTAATGGAAATGGAAGTGTAAAGAGCTCTTCCTAGGCTTAAAACTGAATAGTAGCACCATAACCTACGCCCATAGACCTAGAAATAGTTCCCCTTGTTTCAGTAGAATGTAACTGTGCCTGGATTGGGTATCAAATATATTTACCTGAAAGTAACTGCCACTAATATATATAGAATTGTCGTGCAAGCTACTCTCACCTTTATTGTATCACAATCTCTTAACCATCTGAAGCAAATGTTCAAGCCCCAGATACAAAACCATATACAGTAATTTCTCGTTGACAGGTACTTCTGACAAGAGATTTTGAACAGAAACTGGTGCCACAGAAAAGAGATGTTTCCCCCAGACCTATAACTTTCTAGTGTTTTGGTACCATGCAGGGTTAAGTTACAGTTTGCAGAACACCCCCGTTTGCTTATTTTGTTTGATTTCTGTTGCGCCCTTCATCAGGTCATGATCCCAGGGCAGGTTTCAAAACAGTATAAGCATTAGAACATAATAACAAAAACCTCAATTAAAATCCAATTCACTAGTTCACGGAGCAGCAAATTGGCAACAGATATGCAGCTAGCATAGCTAAATCGAAAGACCTATAAAAGCCTGAGCGAAGAGATATGTCCGCAACTGGTGCCAAAAGCTTCTGCGCCGTCTGTTGCTTAGCGCATGGACAATCTCTTCAGCTTGGCCTCAGTTCATTTGCTTGGACCCTAACTACCACTGATCCTTAAAACACAGGCGTTACCTGATTCTTGCTGTTGTGCCCATCAGAATTCTGCCGGTTATATTCTGCACTGGTAGAAGATCCTGAAAAGGCCCTGCGTAATGTGTATTAATCAAAGCTGGAGATTACCAAGAATGAATTACGGTAGCAAGGGCACCTCTTGTGTGTGACGTTTGCAGCACATGGGAGGAGAACACTTTCCCCTTTATCTACAGCCACACAGCCTTTAGCAGTGGACCTGTATGTCAGATCCAGACTGGGAGCAAGGACTTTCTCTCCCCTCGACTTGAATAGTTGTGCTCATAGCCAGCTAACAAGACAACATGCCTCTATCTTGTCTTGCAAAGGTTGACTTGCTCTTGCATCAGTTAGGTGCTGCTAGGCATGCCATACTATTTGCGCACAGTTGTTGTACTTTCTATGCTGTGTGATTTCCCCCGCACGTCCTCTCCTAGCTCTTACTGGATTTGGCAGTCATTCCACTCTGGAACAGCACCATCTCTGTTTCCAGCGTAATTTGGGTATAGGATATCTGTGGTAAGCATTTAAGACTGGACCTATGCACACAGCTGCTATTGTAATATAGCACAATATAAATGTAGCACAGTGATACAGGTAGAAATGCAGATTGCTACTGGGCTGGTAGGCTGGTAGCAGAAGACCATTCTTTTCTGAAAAAGAATATGCACTATTGATCATTTTACCATATAATTGCCAGAAATTCAGACTCTGACTACCCCCGCCCCCATTGAGTTAGACAAGATAGAGTTTAGAAAATGTAAATAATAATTATTTATGCATTTTTTCAGTGTCCAAAGCACTACTCTTGTAATTTTTCCAAAATGTAAAGTAGGCTAGTATTGTTTTCTGCATGTTTCATATGCAGGTGCATAGTGTAGATGATAGATAGAGGCTTGGCTATAGCCTCTCATAGCAGTTGAGCTGAAATGTGCAGCTGGGACATCCCATTTGTAGTGTATATGGTTAACTATACTCATTCCCATCATTCATTCATTCATACATACACTTTTCTGACACCGGCAGAATTAATAATAATAATAATAATAATAATTTTTTATTTATACCCCGCCCTCCCCAGCCAAGGCCGGGCTCAGAGCGGCTTACAAGCAATAATAAAAACAAGATGAATGATTACAAACTTAAAAACAAAAATAAAACACAACAATTAAAATAATGGAACATTAAAATATTAAAATGTAGCCTCATCGCAGGAGGAGAAGGAAAAGAAGGGGAAAAAAGAGAGAGAGGGGGGGGGAGGGAGGGAATCAAACTGGCTCCAAGCCAAAGGCCAGGCGGAACAACTCTGTCTTACAGGCCCTGCGGAAAGAAATCAGATCCTGCAGGGCCCTGGTCTCATGAGGCAGAGCGTTCCACCAGGCCGGAGCCAGAGTTGAAAAGGCCCTGGCTCTGGTCGAAGCCAATCTAACTTCCTTAGGGCCCGGGACCACTAGGGTGTTGTTATTTATGGACCTTGAGGCTCTCCGTGGGGCATACCAGGAGAGGCGGTCCCGGAGGTACGAGGGTCCTAGGCAACCAGGATTAAGCTGTTTTTCTCATTCGGTTTGCTCTTTGACAATGATCCACATTGCTAGTTGTGATCCTGTTCAGTGCTGCTCCCTCTATATTTTCTCCCTAATTATTGCTTTCCTATTTTTCATAGGATGGCCACTCAAGTTATAGATTATCACAGCCAGCTGGGTAGCACATGGGAAACGTTATATACCTGATCAAATTTAGTTGTATGATATAAGTGTGGAAAAGTGAAGTCAACTGGAAGTGAGGGCAGTGCTTTCTGTATAACGTAGGATGAGATAATTATATTATATAGCCAGTGTTTGCAGTCTCTAAGGATATGAAATTATTTTTAAAAAGAAAGACCTTCCAGATACCTGTGACCTTGCTGGGCTATTCTGAACTGTTCAAAATTATTTCCAGTTTTAAAATGGAAACCTAATGAGTAAAGGTTTTGTCAGTTTTTTTATTCTTTTTTGTCATTTATGAATCCTATAATATGTTCCAGTAACAAAAAGACATGCTATATATAATATCATTCCAGTAGCTAAACAGTCACCAGTGTCATTGTCTGTGAGTGAAATGAAATTAGAATGTCTTGCTAAAGTGCCAGTGACAGCCTGGACTAGAATGTCAAATAATGAAACATTTCCCCCCTTCTCCTTCTTTAAATTTTTACTTTGGCTGCTTAGCCACGCTTAATCACAGCTGTAATTGAGGTTAATTTATATGAACTACATCACCCCTATCAATTAGTAAACAAGGAAGCCAATTAAACCAATTAGAATGTATTGGAAATTGGCTTCTGCCATCTGGAAATTTCCATTGTTTGAATTTACAGCTGGAGTAACCTCTTAATTTGGAACAACTCAAGCCCTCTTTCTTCCTTCCATGGTAAATATAGAAAAAATATATTATTTATTATTCATAATGAAAATTATACCAAAACATAATAATCAATAAGTCTACTTTCTGCTTAAATATGAATATTTATTTGAGATCAAATATAACAAGTTCCAACATGTGTGGGTTGTTTCAGACATTTAGCATTACAATAACAAGCCTGGTCTCCTACCTGGGTCACATCCTCCTCCTCCAAGTTCATAGCACCTGATATACCAAGCCTGTTCTTGCCATCTTAATATCAGCAGATGAAAGACCTTATACTGTAAAGCTCATTTACAACTCATGGAACTTCAGTTCTTTACATGGTTTTGGGTTGGCAATGGAAGAGAGCAGGGCCAGAACTCTGTGGAGATGGAAGTATCTTCACTCATGGATGCCTTGCCTGGGTCCCTCAATAACATCCAGACCCCTGCTTTGATCCCTGATTCTTCTGCTTCACTGGCTGGAGTGGACACAGCAACCTGAAGGAGTAAGCCTTGAGTCACCATAGGATAAACAGTGGCCCAGAAGATAACCAGAAAGAAGAGGAGCAGGCAGCAAGGATACAATTCTTTCAATCTCCTGTAGACTCTTGGTGGGTTCACATCTCTGTCTTCAGCTCTGGAGTGTCCAGCTCCCTTGCTGTTATGTGATCAGGCCACTGTTGCACATGCTTTAATAACATTCAGGTTAGATAATTTCAACATGCTGCTCTCAAGAAGTGTCCGGAAACTACAGCTGGTTCAATATGCCACAAACAGAGTAATTCCTAGTGTCTGGTTTTCTGACCACATTAAATTGTCACATTAAATGATCACACTGGCTTGCAACTTATTGCTGGGTCAGTTCATTGTGCTGCTGATCACCCCTCCCCCCTCTTTTGTGTGCCGTGGGAAGAAATTGGAAGCTTCCATCAGTTCCAGTTCCCTTGACATTCAAATTTAAACAACTATGGTGTGATGGCCTGGGAATCCGATTCAGAGGCTGAACCGGAGGAATCCCAGCCTGCACAGGAGTCCCCGCCTCCAGGGCTGGCTGAACTGGGGCAGGGCCTTGATTCTGAAGCGCCTGCACCTGTGCCGGATCCTGAGGAGCAGGCACCAGGTGAATCCACTCTGGCTCCAGAGGTGGTTGAGGACTCAGTGCCTACAGGTGAGTCTCCCCCTGGGCCCAGTAACCCTTCAGCCTCTCCTGAACTGCAGAGGCTCAGGCCAGAGAGGCGAAGGGAACTGGTTTCTCCAAGGAGGAGTGCTCGCCTTAAGGCCAGGAGAGGCAGGTCTCCTGGGGGCTGGGACCGCCCCTGGCCTCAGAGAAGATAAAGGCCAGTCAGCCCGGTCCCAGGTTGCGGGAGCAACGTTGTTGTTGAGTACCTGTTCCTGCCCGGACCCAGACCTGACCTCCAGTGTTCCTGTCCCCGCCCGGCTTCCTGCTTCGGACCTCGCCTCGCTCCTTGTGAACTGTTTCCAGGCTAGTGACCCAGGACCGGACTTTGACTACGCCAACAGTAACCTTCCCCCCGGGACCATCACATATGGTGTGTTTCAACATGTGATTTTAGAGCAAACCAGGATCGGAAATAGCTGCTCGTTACTGGTTTATTCTAACTAACCGTAGTTTGTGCAAACCACAGTTTCCTAAATTCAGACATGAGGAAGAACTATGGTTAGATTAAACTTCCAATCAGCCCTGGTGCACAGAGGAAAAAAGGTGAGCAGGTGAATACATAAACTGAATCCTCCTATGTTAAGAAATCCATCATTTCTCATTGCATCTCAACCACAAAATGTCAACATGCCCAGTAACAGAAACATTACTTGGGATAAGCCATAAATAAGAGGTGCTTGAATTATCTTAAGACATTGTTGAAAACAAATTTTGATAACGAAATTTCCATAAACCGGTACTATTTTCCTGCAGGCAGCTCCTGTATCAGCATAAAAACTAGGAATTATATCCTTGTCAACTACTTTATGAGATAAATGAAGTATAAGCTGTTCTTTTTAAAAATGATTTATGTTTAGCTTTAGCAGCATGCTGTGCTGAAAGGGGAGTGTGAAAACACATTTATTCTAAATATTGTGAAGTGCAGCACTTCTCTTATGATCATAAGCTTATAAATTCTTAGTGTAGTTAATTCTGCCTGGACATTACCTTATTCTCGTTAGTTTTAAATGGTGGCATTTTGTTTGCTTCCAGTGTTGGTTGCATGCTTATTTGTCTGGATTGTTTTTGTAAACTTCAGATAACTAGTATACAATATGCATGTTGCAGGAAGCATAGTCATGATCTTGTTTATCACATGGAAATACAGAATTAAAGGCTTTTAGTTCTGTATATGTGCTTTGAGTCGGTGTTAGTAACTGCAGAAAATTAGAGAATGTGATAGGTATCAACTTCCTTCATCTTGGAGTTAGGGCTCAGATTCAGATGTTCCAACGAAACATGGGAAGAGTGCTTCTCTTCCATGTATACTTTTATTATCATTAAAGGAACCAAGCAAGCTGGAAAGCTGCTATCTGGCCATCACAAATTCTGTGAAACAATATATAGATATACAAATGAGCTTTTTCTTTCCTATACTTGGAAAGGGATAAATCTGAATTTCTTGCAACAGAGGGAAGCACAATTGCAACCATCTAGCTGATTCCTTTGAGGTGCACTTGAGCAGTTTTCTATACAGACTGAAATAGTTTTTCCATTCTGAGGCCCTATTTTCTCTACTTCCAACTTAAAGTTAGATTTTGTAAAGTGAGATCTTGCTCTCACTAGGAGGATTTATCTGATCAATGTTACATTTTTTGAAATGTTTATATTTCGATAAGCAAGCTTGGTAAAGTTGTATACATTGTTGGTTGATAGTCATTTTTTGTCATATTCTGAGATAAACTCTAATGTGTTGGACAGCAATGGACGAGTTCACAGCTGGTGTAAACAGATGAAATGCAGTTGATTTCAAGAAAAGTGCAGGTCCCTGACCTTTCAGTAATAGGCATGTGCCACCTTTAATTTTGGGTATTTTCAATTATAGTAGGTTTGTTGTCCCAAATCAATTCTTTTTTTTAGTTAATTATACATCTTGGTTAACATTTTTCTGCTATGAAAGGTATTTCAAAGGTCACTTAGCCCAACTTGCTGCTGATATGCCCTACTGTAACATTCCCGATGTATCTTGGATGTATGTAATAATGTCTTGGGCTCTTTTACTTCCCTGGTTTTGTTTTTATTCATGAATCCTTTGTGTGATTATGGTGTAGCAAGTATCTTTCAGAACAAAGCTAGAAGGAAGCCCATTCTTTTTCTTTTCAGAATTAAGGGCAGCATTAAAGGATAAAAACCTGAATTACTTTGTTCCTCGTCAGCATTCCAGTGCCAGTTCATCACAATGTGATCTGTCACATATATAGCCTATATATTTTTTCAGAGGTGGGTTTCTTTCCTTTTTTAAAAAGAATCTCTATTGTTGAGAGATGTTCAGTTCATTGTAGCCTTTAGAACAGTATTATTGTTTTGATGGCTTGTTATTGCTATAGGTAGGGACCACTAAAGAGGTCACAAGTCTCTTGTTTCATACTTTCCCATCAAATCATGATACAGACTCACAGGTCTAAGTCTGTTCTGCATCAAAACTACTTTTTTATAGTAGAATATTACTCAGTGGAAACTTGCACATTCTGTCTTCTGAGGCTTTAAAGCTGACATATCTTGTTAGAAAGACTGAAGGGATCATGTGTAACAGATACACAGTGTTCAAGGTGAGCAGTGCCTATAGGTATAATAAAGTTTAAATGGATCATCTCATTTAGAAATGAATCGTTTCCTTGCATAGAACATGTTACATTTTTGATGTGCATTAAAATGAGCATTTAGTTGTTGTTGGTACATTTGCATAGGTCTGTAGCTAAATATGCAACACTAGTAAAGGGAACTCAGCCATGTCAAACATCAGAGTTTGGACTCCATGCTCCTGTGCAAAGAATCTCAGCATAAAGCTTCACATTTCTGTGCTTATTATTTATCAGCACAATGCAAGAATCACTTCTCAGGGAAGCAGTTGTTTATTGACATTGCCAAGAATATTGTCTATATAACTTAAAATGTTATTATATTGCACTGTTTACTATAAAAATCCACAGCAGAGGACTCAAATCTATTTTTTTTTGAGTGAATGAATATTCTTAGCTAGCATTGCAAAAATAAAGATGTTTGCCTGAATGAAATCTTTGCATTCTTGTGTTGCCTGTATAATTTTATTTATATCAGTTAAGAGATAAAAGCTGCATTTACATTTATTCATCATATGCAATCAGGCAAGAGCAGCGGGAAGCATATTCTTTAACTGGATTATGAAGCATGTGACACTCCAAAGAGGTATAAATATATGTATATATACATGCCTCCAGTGGTTTTCCTGCTGCAGATTGAACAAGAGAAGGAGAAAATAAAGTGCTTATGGTGCTATCACATTTATTCTCCAACCCTTGCATTTGTAAGGGGCTGAAATATTTTCCATTAATCTGACACTTGAAAGCACCCTGACATTTGAAGGATATTTTTGACCTTTTCAGGTTCTAACAGATGGCACACTTACTCTTTGACTAGGGAATTAGGGTATGACAGCCAAGGTGCTGTAGTAGCCAGGCTGTTTGAACTCAGGACCACCACTCCACCAATTCAAGTCTTCGCTGAGCTAAGTGATTGACCTAGAGCCAGTTGCAGTGTCAGAGCAGTCTTCTCAACAGGATTGCTGGGAGGATAAAAATAGAGGATTCTATCAGGAGAAAGGATGGGATAAAGGGTCATGTTTTTGTGTGTGTCATGTTCCTCTAGGGAACTTTTCCAGGACTGCCCACTCTGGTCTACGAAGAATTTTCTCATCTTGCCCATCATCTCAAAGTGTGGATAGGTGAGTCTCAAGTTGCTGTACCTTCTCTTCCAGCAAGCCAATCAGCTTGCACTTGCTGCAGGTGTAGCTTTGCACATTCTTAGGCAGGAAGTCAAAGATGGCACAGATGTTGCAGGTTGCTGTAGCATCTCCCTCACTGTCCATTTGTCTTGGTCCTTCATAAACCTTAAGACAGCACTCTGGGCTTCCACCTCAAACTCCTCCACTAAACACCTTCGCAAAGGGCACCATTTGTGTACAGTGTTCTGGAACTGAATCTATCAAACCACAGAGAATCCAGGCTTTCACGGAACAGGTACTAGTCCTTATGATGGCAAAGGGAAGGTTTTGAGTGGGTTCAGTGAAACCCTATGGGCAGAGGGAAGGTGTACACTCCATATAGCTTCTTTGTCTCTATTCTCACATTTCTGTCTCCTTTTATCTCCTGATGCTGAAAATGGAGATGGCATCCCCGATATAACGTGTAGACAGCAAGCTTGATTATTTGCCCAGCCTGCTGCTTCTGTGGGCCTCTGATCCTTTTGGCAGCTACCTTTCGGAAGAGACTTTTCTCCTCCAGAGGAG
Source organism: Podarcis gaigeae (assembly GCF_964106915.1). Taxonomy (NCBI): domain Eukaryota; kingdom Metazoa; phylum Chordata; class Lepidosauria; order Squamata; family Lacertidae; genus Podarcis; species Podarcis gaigeae. The sequence continues at coordinate 29,135,418 of NC_139683.1, read as the reverse complement.
AGGGCTCCAGACTGCCAGGAAGGCTGTCTGACCCTTTGGCACTGCACCACTGCAAACCTTCAGCGACAGCATAATCCAACCATATATCTTCTGATGTGAAGACAGATGCAAATAATTCATTCAACTTCTCTTCAATCTCTATTTCTTCCTTTAGCATACGGTCATCCAAGGAACCAACCACTGCCCTAGCTTGTGTCCTGCTATTAATGTTTTAAAAGAATTGTTGCTGGGCAGTTTTCGCAATGTGTTCTTCAAATTCTTTTTTGCATTCCTTATAGACTGCTTGTATTTATTTTGCAAAATTTTGTTTACTTCTTTTTCATCACTGTCACACACATCTAATGTTTTCTAGATTAGATTGAGTATATTTAATGCCACATGAAAATGCCATCACAAGTATATGTTTGGGACTGTTATTTGCCTAATCAGTATTTAGAGAAAAATTGTGTGACAGTTGGTTCTAAATTATGACTGTGGATAAACTGGTCCTGAATGTGACTAGCCTGAAAGTAGGGCATCATAAATCTGTTTTAAGCAAGATTTAACTTTAAGTATATATTGACATGTTTTCCCACATCACTGTGACTTCCTTGAAGCAATTCATGAAATATACATCTTTATGGATTCTCTTCTCTTCCCTAATTAAAGGATTTCAGCCCTCTTTAAACTGAAATACGGAAAAGAATCTAGAACACAGAAAAAGACATTTATTTTCTTGTTTTCTGTATTTTTATCACCATTATTAAGCTTATTTCTGTTTCTGTAAACATTCAAAAATTGTCATTCAAAACGTTTAGCCTTTACTTGTTTTAATTCAATGGTTAAAGTTGCTATTTTCACTGACTACATACCGTATTGGCCCGAATATAAGCTGCACCCGCAAATAAGCCACACCTTTAAAGTTCAAGGGGAGGAAAGAAAAAAAGACAATACCCGAATATAAGCTGCTCCCTGAGAATTGGGTTATAGGTTGAAAATTGTTGCGGTTGGTAGAATTGTAACTCCAAGACTATTTAAGCCTTTGATCTTGCTAGCCCGCAAAAGTTATCGTACAGTCGCTAAAATTGCAAATCGCTATTCAACTGCTACAATTCCACAGGCACTCAAGCTCACAAATCGGCAATAAAATTTTTTTTGTTCCTTTTTACTGTATGCATGTTTCAGCAGCGATATCGTAAATGCCTATTTTTGTAAGGTTGCGAATATAAGCCTCTCTTTAACTTTTCACAGTCAGAATTTGGAAAACAAAGTGTGGCTTTTTTCAGGCCAATACCGTATGACCATTGTAGGTGAGCAGAAATCTCCCACCTAAAAGTTACTCTACTGCACTGCATGCCCAAGACTCATCAGTGAAGTTTATGGGTTAGTTAGTAATATGAAAACAAAAGCAGTAAACTAGCATTCCAAAAATGGCCAGGTGGATTCTGCTATAAAGTTTTTCTGTTAAAATAAGTCATGCCAAAATAATTGAAGTAAGAGGGAAAATGTTAACCTGCAAAAAAATAATAATCTAAGATTGCAATTATTTATCCTATATCTAGTCCAATGAGTTGCTAAGGTAATGTCTTTTGTAGCCCCATAAAATAAACTGCAGTAATGCAAATCAGATGTTTTATGACTCTTTGTGTTCTTTGCCTCTAAAACACTTGTTCTAATTCTCCTCGTGGCAGACTTCTTCTTAGCTGGTGTTTTAGCTAGAACAACCACGTTAACTTGAGCTCTGGCCTGTTGCAATAGTTACAATAAATACTGAATCCCTCCTGGATGTGGGACTTGAATTTTCCTTGATACCATGTTTTATTTAAAAGGTGGTCCTTCGCTTGGGAAACAATGTGATGTAGAAGTACATTCTTGCCACATGTTGACTAGATCTAGTCTCCTATTTCTTGAACATGCCATTGATCAGAATGCCATCTTCAAATACGTGAAGGGTTGTCACATGAAAGATGGAGCAAGCTTGTTTTCTGCTGCCCCAGAGGGTAAGACCCAAACCAATGGATTCATAGTACAGTCATACCTCTGCTTAAGTATCTGTCTGGATACATAAGCTTCGGTTTGCGAACACGTCAAACCCAGAAGTGTATACTTCCGGGTTTCACTGCACACGCATGCGCAGAAAGGCGGCTCCAGTTACGAAGTTTTTGGGATGCAGCCAGGCCTCTGGAACAGATCCTGTTCATAACCAGAGGTACCACTGTTTAAAAAGGGAGATTCCAACTAAACATTAGGAGGAACTTTCTGTTTGATAGTAGAACAGACTACTTCAGAAGGTGGTGTACTCTCCTTTAGTGAAGGTTTTTCTCTATGCTGGACAGCTTACTTTTTTATAATGATGAGTGGCAATTACGGCGAGGTGTGACCACAGTCCAGTCAGCAGTCAGTTTTGTTGATTCAGAATACATACCCAGTGCCTACACTGAAACCAACTTACAGTGGTACCTCAGGTTAAGAACTTAATTCGTTCTGGAGGTCCATCCTTAACCTGAAACTGTTCTTAACCTGAGGTACCACTTTAGCTGATGGGGCCTCCCGCTGCCACCGCACGATTTCTGTTCTCATCCTGAAGCAAAGTTCTTAACCTGAAGCACTATTTCTGGGTTAGCGGAGTCTGTAACCTGAAGTGTATGTAACCTGAAGTGTATGTAACCCGAGGTACCACTGTACATCTGTAATCAATAAAGTTGTGGCATGTTGGAACCCAATATGTTTGTTCTGTGAGTTTATGATATCATCTCATAATATGGGCCCCTCTGGCCATGGATTCCTTGCACCTGGACCCACAATGTCCATTTGCTCATGTGGGTTCCACATTCAGCATGAAAGCATACTTAGATGTGCATATGCTATGTCCCTATTTAGAGAAGTGTAACTGCATTTATTTATTTCATTCTCTGTTAACATGAGTACATTACACGTGGAAGTGAAAGCAGGTACATGAGCACTGATCCCAGCTTCTGAGTGTTCTACAGAAATGTGAAACTATTCTATGGACATAACAGCTGCATGCATTTAGAGTTTCTTTCACACTTCAGCTGAACATGCACAGGTTATGGCCTGAATGCTTAAAATGGTGTGTATATGTGGGGGGAGGCATTGGTGGTAATAATTTTCCATCTGAACTGAACAGTTTGTTATCAATAACAGCTCTATAGATATAAAAGCTTGTATTGAAGACTTTGCCCTTTGAAGATATAAAATAGTTCTGATTGTAAGAGGCAAAAGAATTCTGTACCATAACATCATTTAGCACTTCAAAAGAAACTTGCAGAGCTTGATACGTAATGCATACTGATGCACTCAGTAAATACATTAATTAGGCAGATCACTCTGACATAGCTTGAGCTAGCAGCATTTGCAAGTTAAATTTGATATCACTCTACAAATCTGAGGAATCATCTAAAATTTGAATAGTTTTATTTATTGTGTTAGTGACTGACTAATTCCTGGGTAAAATTAAACTAAATGCCATTTTATGTTTTTATTAGGTGAATTTGGGGTGGGTTTTTTCATTTGTTTGTTAAATCGAAATACATGGTCTTTCAGGATTCTGATACAGTACAATAATAATAATAATTTTTTATTTATACCCCACCCTTCCTGGTTTAAAAAGCGGGCTCAGAGCGGCTAACAGGAAATATAAAACATTGATAAAATGCGACTTAAAAGCAGCATAAAACAGCATAAAATACAACATAAAATGCAGCATCAATATCAATAAAATTCAAAAATTCAGGGGTCATGGGGGGGGGGGAACCCAGTCAGTAGACATCAAATGATCATCAGGGCTGACTGGCCAAGTTGGTCCTACTAGGGCCAGCAAGGAGACCAGGGAAGAATTTAAATGTGGGGTCCCAGAAAGGGTTTCTTCCTAGAAAAGGGAATAGAGGATCAGGCTAATTCAAATTGAAGGCCAGGTGGAATCAGTGGCGCAGCGTGGGTTGTCAGCACCCGGGGCAAGGCAAGTAATTTGCGCCCCCTAACCCGTGGATTTGTGCCCCCTACGCCACTGGGTAGAATAGCTCTGTCTTACAGGCTGCTTTCAAATATTTGAAAGTGACTATTTCTGTATGACTAAAAATAATTGCTAGCCAAGAGATAGCTCCTTTATATAACTCGATAAGACATTTTTTTTTATTATGTGGCTAGAACAAAGGACTTATCAAACTTTATCCTAATAAAATCAGTTCACACAAAAAACCTGACAAGTTGAGGATGTAGATTAAATGGTTCTGTACCAAGCCTTGAATGTGGATAAGTAGTCATGTGAATATTCCCAGCGCTCTGATCTTTCATTTCAATCCACATTTGCCTCACCATTGTCTGACTCATTTTTGAAAGTTCTGAATGGTGCAAAAGTGGATTCATTTTAAGTGAAGCTGTGATATGTATTTCATTACATGTGGGTTTCGGCACAGATCTACCAAACTTTTAGAAGACATCTGAAGGCAGCCCTGTTTAGGGAAGCTTGTAATGTTTAATAGGTTATTGTATTTTAGTGTTTTGTTGGAAGCCGCCCATAGTGGCTGGGGAAACCCAGCCAGATGGGCGGGGTATAAATAATAAATTATTATTATTATTATTCTCTGCTGAACCCTCCTCATCTATTTCCAATCTGGTTGTGTCAGTGGTTTCTGAACCTCTCCTAGTAACCATGGATGCTAGTTTTGATAGTGCTGATAGTGTGAGAGAGGAGGAGGTGGTGATAGAGCTGGAAAAGGATAAATCTGGAACCAGATTTTTCATAGGCTATTGGTGCTGTTATTAAACGTGGGGTACTGGGGCATGGCAGTATCCCCTGAATTGTGGCTTCAGGTCCCCCCATGCAACATCCTGTTGTGCGCAAGGAGCATCATTCAGAAAACTGATCCATGCATGGATGCCAGGATTTTTATTGATGATTTATGGACTATATTTAATTCAGTACATAATTCAGATGCTGGTTTGCTATGATGTGAATTAGCCAACATTCTTTAAAATTAAATTTGGCAGGCTTTTTTTTTTTTTACATCTAGACTGCTGAATCAACTACCTTTGGCCCTTTATGTATGACTTTCGTGGTTATAGTTGCCAAAAGAGACTTTTAAATAGCCAGCAGTATGGAGGTGGTAGCAACTGTATCCACTAACTGTTGGCAAAGCTGTTCTGGGAGTGTTGGTAAGCAATTGCTATTTGCAGTATACAGAAAAAGATTCTTTCTTTGCAAATGGGTTTGTAGTTCCTTGGAAAAAACAAATATTTCATCAGCATAAGCTATTGCATTAGAATAGTCAATAGCAGGATTTGCACATTATTTTTCTACATCTCCACAACAAAACCTCAGGAAGAGGGTTACTGTATTATTTTTCTGCATTAGTTCAGTTCTTTTGCTTATTTTTTCAGCAATATTTATTGTAGAACATAACATGCTCTTAATTCCAAGCCAGGTAGTTTTTTAGGTCATAGTGTTTAAGAATAACTATTATGAGCTAATGCAATGCTTATTCTGTATCTGATTTTGTTGGTCAACACAGTAGACAGTATCTACCCCGTCAGTGTAATTACTCAATAATTATTCTTTCTTATTTCTACAAACAAGTAAACCTAGGCACTTCAACTCTTTGAATAGAATGTCATTGATTGTGTCATTTGTACTCCTCTCTAGTCAGTTATGTTATAAGCATTGCTTTGAAAAATTAAAGTTAAGCATATGCAAAATGTGGTAGATACCATAGGGACAGGAGCCAAAAAGTAGATCATATCTGCCTGGCTCCAGAGGCCTCTTGAACATAAGGGGGCCCTGATGTATGCTGACAGATCTTTTTAATTTAGTGCTGTGCTGAAATCTGTCATCCAATTTCTTGGGAAGTTTTTTTCCACTGTGAAATTGGTTTCCATTATTTTTCTTTTCTTATTCTTAGGACATCTTAACCAATTCTTTAAAAATTTGGTGCAGATCTTTGGGATTACTTCATTACAAGGTGGCTGAGATGGGTGACTGACATTTTCTCTCCAGTAAACACTTCTCTAGCACTGCAGCCTCCCTGGCTATCCACGTGTCATGAGGTGAAGAAGGCCCATGTGCATGATGGTATAAGTGAAGGAAGGCTGCAGAGAGCCAGTGTGGTGTAGTGGTTAGAGTGTTGGACTAAGACCTGGGAGATGAGGGTACAAATCCCCACTCAGCCATGAAGTTCACTGGGTGACCTTGGACCAGTCCCTCACTCTCAACCTAACCTACCTCACAGGGTTGTTGTGAGGATAAAATGAGGATAAGGATAATTGTATATGCCACCTTGAGGTCCTTGGAGGAAAAGTGGCATTGAAAAGAAATAAAATAAATAATACAGAGTGAGATTACTTGTAGAATTATCCTAATCATTTATTAGTCATCCTTCACCCTAAGAATGAAAAAAAAAGGCAGTCTCCGTGCACCAACTCTAAGGTGAGCATGACATACCCAACACACAGGAATTTCACTGAAAATTTACCGGTACTCTCTTCAATCTTTTCTAGTGCAGTTTCTTTTTATTATTATTAATTGTTAAAGAACCGGGGACGGGGAGAGAGATTTTCTGCACAGCACTAGTTGTACCCCAGGGTGCACAAACACTATTCGATCCTGGTCATATTGAAGGGCTCCAATATAATAAACCTGCATAAAAATTGCTAGGTAACTGCATTGCATTTAAATTGAAAATCGCCTCCAGGAATGCATACCACTACCCAGTCATTTCCGTCCTTAGGAAAAATACTCTTTGTAGTGCCAAACACTTCCTTAATAGCTGATAAGTCCAGGGCCTTTAGTATGGTGGCACCTGTCCTTTGGAATGAGCTCCTAGTGAACATCAGGAATTTAGGTGCCCGGTTAAAACATATCTGTTCACCCAGGCGTTCCCTGATGGGTTATCCAACTGTCTTGATGCATTAAACGGGTCTACTGGTTTGTGATGCATTTTGTATTCGTTTTAGGACGATGATTTCATTGTTAATTTTATGTTGCCATAATGTGTTTTCTTAATGTTGGATAATGATTCGAATTGAAATGCTTACTGTAAAATGGAATATATCTGGAGGAAAATAGCTTCTGAGAATTGATAAATACAGCAAAAGATAAAGCACACGAAGATAGTTTCAGAGTGTTTGCATTCACATGTTTGTATTGGTTTTTCACAGGCTTGTTTGTTTCCAGCTTCTGAAAACAATCCCTTCATTTCTTCACCTCTATGGCTCTCTAATAGTGCTATATTTTTGTGGTTTCATTAACAATGTCCAGAAGAATTGCTGTTTGCAACAGTATCTTTTTCCTTTGGTAAATTAGTTAACCAAAGGTAGAATTTATAGTCTAATTACTAAGATAGAAGGCCTTTTAAAACTTTATACCCAAATAGTGGAGTTTTTATTATTTCAAGTAGAATTACTTCAAATAAAGCTGTTTCCTTATAAATGGAATGGACCATTTGGATTAGTTTACATCTACTAAAAGTAATCAGAACATCCAGGCACTGTATAAAAAGTAAATACATCACATTAATCCATTATATAAAAAGAATCACATACTTTAAGTTTTAAAAAATGCATTGAAACGTACTCTTGCTAAGTTCTGCAAAGCTATCTTTGTTATTTTTTGCCCTGGTTGACATTTATTAAGTAAATGCATTAGTGATTTCTTATTTCTTAGTGATAACAGCTCCTTCCTCCCTATCAATAAAGGAAATAGCCAGAGCCTATTGCATAAGCTACATCATTGGTTTGGCTTACTGGCTTTGCATACAAACTCATCCCTGGGGCCAATACTCTGCTTCTGTCCTTGATTTCTGCCCAGCTGCTCCATCCTTGTGCTTATTTCTTGTACTGTTTTTGATCTTGACTTCTGCCCTTCTGCTCTTTCCACCTATCCATCTTCATGTTCCTGGGGATACATTTGCTCTGTACTTCTACCTTGTCACAGGCAGACTGTTGAGTATCACATCTGGGCTCTCTCTGTACTCTGCTTCTTTGAAGCCAATACTTGGCTTGGTTTGATATTGTACATCCTTGGAGGTGAGAAGCTGCAATGACAGCACCTTGCTATGCATTCTTTCAACTTTTTGCTCTCTTATTCCTTCCTCTTCCCTGTGCTCACTGTGGGCACTGATGCTGTGGATGCCACACATGTTCCCAATTTCTGATAGTTTGCAGAAGGGGAAAATTGCCTACTAGGCTGGGTTCCTTGGAGCAAAATACAACCAAGTGACTGCGATTTTGCATTCTGGTTAGATAGTTTCACAGGTCCTAAAGAGTGATATCTGAATACCTTGTCATTTTTGTTGTTGTCTTTATCAGGAAGAAAATGGTGAGAAAAAGTATCAACCTGTAAATAGTTGGATGCTGTTGGTGAGATGATATATTAGATTAGATGATAGATAGATGATAGATAAATGATAGATAGATAGAGATAGATAGAGATAGATGATAGATAGATAGATAGATATAGATAGATAGATAGATAGATAGATAGATAGATAGATGATAGATAGATAGATGATAGATAGATAGAGATAGAGATAGATAGAGAGTTTAGATAGATAGATAGATAGATAGACAGATAGTAGATAGATAGATAAATAGATAGATAGATATAGATGATAGATAGATAGATGATAGATAGATAGATAGATAGATAGATGATAGATAGAGATCTGATCTGATCTGATCTGATTTTATTGGTGAGTTACTTGCTATACCCTGTTCCACTGTCAGGAGACCACTTATTTAAAAATATGGATTCTTTCCCACCCTTAATGCTATGTAATAAACAGTAGCAGAAAGCATGATGCCCACTGACCTCCTAGCAGCTGCTGATAACCAGGAAGGAAAGGGGTGAGGTGCAAATGCACAAACAGAAGCCCTGGATTGGCTCTGCTGGTGGATTTACATTGTGCTGATCTGCCCGCTACCTCATTCTTTCCCTTCCCTGTAAGCAGCAGTAACTCAACTGTTGAGGCCAGATGATTGCTGCCGCTCTACCTCACCGTCCAATACGGGTAATAAATGTACATGCTCTGTTAATCCCTTAATTTCCACCACCACTTCTCAACAAACCCTTATTACCACCCTCATTTAGTAGCAGGGATGTTAGGCTATGAGTTAAGATAGGATAAAGAGAAGTGGTGATTTACCTCCAAGTTCAAATAAATATATTTAAACACTTATACTTTGAGATGGTTCATCATTGGCTAGTTGGATATTATTCTGTTTTTACTTGTTTCTTGTTTAAAATGGCATTCCATTGCTTAAAGGAAGCAATTGTCACCTCAGTTCTGTTCATTTCCCTAATAAAAAGTAAATGCCAATTTCCTTTGTTCTACCTTCACCCCAGGTAGTCCTCCCTCTGGTCAGGATACAGGATTTCTCTCTCTCTCTCTCTCTCTCTCTCTCTCTCTCTCTCTCTCTCTCTCTCACACACACACACACACACACACACACACACTTTTCCCTTCATCTGTACAAACACAAGGGCAGGATTAAAAGATAAATGGTAGAAATGAAGACCTGAGTTTCCTAAGAAAAATGTTCCTCACCTGGCAAACTGGTTTCAGCATTACTTTAGTGGTTTCTTCCTGGTCAGTGGCTCATAAACGAGGACTCAGCACATACAAAATATCTTAGTTTCATCTTCCCAAAGTCTCATAGTTTTTGTTTTTTTAGGTCAGCTGCCTTCATGCTGATAATATGGCCAGAACCTTCCCTGTAGAACTGCTGCTAGACCCTTCCTCTCCCGGCAGGTTCTGTCTTCTGTGATTTCAGCTGTTTTCTTCCCCCTGGTTCTGAGGCTGCCATCTTCTCCCTCACACTTTTCTTTGCCTGCCTGACCTGACCCATTTCCCCAACTGACAGCCTGGTGTCTGCCCTTTCATACTCTAATGATCAATTAACTTTTATCACCTGCTTAAATGCCAGCTAGCCAGCTGGACTATACTTAAGAACCAGTGAGTGTTAAAAGAAAGTTATCTAATGCACCTAATCCTATCACAGCTCGTCCTTTTTTGGTATTTTGTGGTCCAGTATAAAAACTCTGGGATCTAACTGTAAATTTAATAAAAAGGTAAAGGACCCCTGATAGTTAAGTGCAGTCACAGATGACTCTGGGGTTGTGGTACTCATCTCTCTTTACAGGCCGAGGGAGCCGGCATTTGTCCGCAGACAGTTTTTCTGGGTCATGTGGCCAACATGACTAAGCTGCTTCTGGTGAAACCAGAGCAGCACACGGAAACACTGTATACCTTCCCGCCGGAGCGGTACCTATTTATCTACTTGCACTTTTTTGGTGTGCTTCCGAACTGCTAGGTTGGCAGGAGCTGGGACTGAGTAACGGGAGCTCAACCCGTCGCGGAATTCGAACCACCAACCTTTTGATCGGCAAACCCAAGAGGCTCAGTGGTTTAGACCACAGCGTCACCTGCGTCCCTTGTAAATGTAATAAGGCCACCTTAATAGTAGTCTTTAGGAACAGCAGAATTGGCTTATCAGCCTGAGTTGGGTAAAGCCACCCAGATTGGCTGGGGTAACCGAGTTAGATGGGAGGGGTACAAGTAATAAATTATGATGATGGAGATGCGTCTGATCTTAATCAACATCTGGATATCCCGAGTTTAGCCATCAGTGTTCCTTCATATAGACCTAGGAAGGGTGTGTGTGTGAGAGAGGGAGAGAATATATTTTAGATGTTTCATTAGGGGTTGCACATTTAATGCTATAGCTTTGAAAGCAACACTGACTACCCTAGGTTCTCCTGCTTACTGGGTGGGAATATTCCATCCCCTTATTGTTATGGGTTCGGATGCTTCTTTTATATGGTTCCTTAAGAGCCTAAATGCCATTGTTTTTAAAATGCTGGCCTTCGTTTTTTAAAAACAAAAACATGCCCTGCTTCCCCCTCACTTCCAGCTTCCCTGCTGCCTTGTGAATAATTCAAGGCAGACTTCACTTGAGGTAAATAGTTTGATTTGAAGGTTTTTGTATCTGGATTTGGATGCAACAAGGAGTGTTAACTGCTCAGAATGTTAAGTGAACGGAATTGCAGAAGCCTTGTTATTAAGATGGAACACGTTTGCTGTTAGTGCTCTGGGCCTGCCATTGAAATTTCAGCGCTGTGCTATTTGTCATTCTGTAGTAGGGAGGCATTATGATGCCTGGAGTATAAATCAGCCTTTACATGGTGTCGAGTCCTGAAGCACTTTGAACATTCTAATCCACTTCAGAGTTAACAGAACATTTTTCCCCCTTTTGGTTTTACAAGCTTTAAAGTTTCCTTTTAAAAAAATTAACCCCATCAGTGTGGTTTAAAGCATAAGACACATTCCACCCTCCTTCCCGGTTTCTATACACTCATTGTAACCAAATGCATTCCTCACTGTTTACTCCATAACTGTGATGACAATAGTGACAGAAAGATAAGCTGTAGGTCTCTTCCTTACACTGAATATATTATTCTCATGCTAGTAATTCATTTTTCATCATTCTTCTAGAGCTAATCAATAAGGGAGAGGAACCAGCTTTTTACTATCTGCTGTACTGGTTAAACTGGTAGTGTTTGAATCCTCTTTGGCAGATATTTTTCTTAAGCGTTTAGACCAACTAGCGGTGTCGTGTGTGTGTGTGTGTGTGTGTGTGTGTGTGTGTAAGAAAGCAAACATGAATCTTGTGGCACCTAAAAGGCTAACAAATATGTTGTGGCATAAGCTTTCATGGACTAGAGCTCACTTTTACAGCAGATAAATTGGTCTGTAGTCCATGAAAGTTTATGCTACAATAAACCCATTAGGTTTTTAGGTGCCAAAATACTCTTTTTTCTTTCTTTATTTATTTACTGTAGCAGACTTACATGGCTGCCCCTCTGGAACTTATTTTTGAAGGATTTCCTCAAGGATATATTAGGTTGGAAAGAGGTTGGATGTAGAAAGCCAAGCATATAATTTGCTTGTGGTTGCTTATTGTACAATTTTAGCGGAACAGCCATCAGTGAGTAATTGTAGCACGGAAACGTAACCATAAAAGCTGGAATGACTATCTTTTTTACCTATACATTTTGACTGCTGACAACGCTCTGAATTCTAAAAATTAGGAGAAATCCCATTAACCAGAAATAAATTCTTTATAGGCCCATTTAAAATGCTTTCTGACAGCGTCACAGAGTCCTGCTATATTATTTGTATTCTATAAAATTTAGTATTCTTTGCCAGCATATACAAAAAGTACATACAAAAATATCTGGAATCTTAATGTCTATGAACAAATGGCATTGGGTAGCATAAACAGTGCCTTGAGAACTGACACCTTGTTTTGATTTCTTTTATTAACAAGCAAGTGCCTAGCTCCACCGTTGTTAAAAAAACTCCCAAGTGTGGCAGAAACCAAATATGTGCTTTACATGATTACAAGGCCAGCCCAATACATTTTACTTCAGCATTTCCAATGGGCAGGAAGCCCAGCAACAAACAGATGCTGTTGCTGCCAGGCCGCCAGCTCAGAACTATGAAACTGGCCTGGGAATTTAGGAGGAATGAGGTGGGAAAGAGCCACTGCCACTCCACAGCATCTTTTAGCTGTAGACATCACCTCAAGGTGTCTAGTAGTAGGCTGGTCCTTTCAGAGGGCATTATTTAAGACAGGGGTCAGCAAGGCTTACCTTTCCTGGGCCGGTTCACTGCCGCGGAGCCCCCTCTGTGGGCTGGATCACAGGTGCACATGAGTGCTTGCATCCACATTTTTTGGCGTCTGCGCAGACGTGATTTTTGGTGCATGGGCTCTGGTGCCACAGAAGCGAGTCGCCACACTGGTTTAGTGCAGTGCATGGGGACTCGCCGAGCAGGCAGCTGTTGGAATTCGCAGGATACTGGATAAGTCTGCAGGCTTCAACAGGATGATGCAATACTCTGCTGGGTCAGAGTGACTCAGCAGGAGTGTGATTAGTGTGATTGGCTATCACCTGTTTTAAAAGGAAAGCCTGTTTAACAGTGGTTGGTGTGGTGGTTGTGCTGTAGTGGAGAGTATTCGTTTGTAAGTACTCTGTATGGACTGTTTCTTTTGTATATGCCTGTATATAGCTCACATTAAAAAAGACTGCACTGGAAAAACCTGGAACTCTTAGCGTCTCTGCTGAAAGCGCCACGTGAAATACGCGACAGCAGCTTGGTTCTGGGGTGGCTCGTGGGCTGGTAAAATGACACCCATGGGCTGCTTGTGGCCCATGGGCCTTAGGTTGCTTCTCCCTGATTTAAGAGATGCAACTTGCATTACCAAATAGGGCTAGGGGGCTTCTTTCCACATTCTTTCTAAGCCCCCCCCCATTTCCAATTTGTCAGGGAACTGCCATCGGAGCCAGAGGGAGAGGGAGGGCTCCAGAGGGGTTCCAGAGAGCGTCCCGGGAGGGAGAGAAGCAGCCCATCTTCTGGGGAAGGAATTCAGTGTAGCACCAGTGGAGAAGGGGGGCAGATGGGGGAATCGGCGAGGTGGCTCCATGACTCCTCGCCGGAGACCAGCGGGGAGAGAACGGGTCCTCCGCTGCCCACACCCTCCCTGCGCAGAAGGCTTCTGCGCAGGGAGAGTAGGCGGTGACTAGGCGTCAAAGAGCTTCTTTGCTGGAAGAAGTTCAAGAAACGCCCACTGAAGGATTCTGCCAGCGATTGAGACAGCCACGGGTGAGTAGCTGTCCGGACAGAAAGGGTTCACCCAGGTAACCCAGCCAGGTGTGGCGTCGATTTACGCACGAGCAACCCCTAGAACCATTACACAATTACTACACTACTGCTGGCCACCTTTTATTTCCTTATTTTATATTTATTTCTTTGTAAAAACATTTATATACTGCTATATCACAAAAAATATATCAGAGTAGTTTGCAACAGTACAAATAAGATAAAACCATGCAATGAAAGCATAAAAAGTAAAAAACAAGTTTGTTTTTTTTTAAAAAGTTGCCAGTGTTACTGAATTACTTTACGTGGATGAACAGCTATCCCCCTATCCCCCAGTTGTTGTGGGCAGTTGGGGTTGGTGGACTTGGGTCTTGTTAGGGCTGCTTTGACAGGGCCCAAGAGGTTGCACGAATGGGATCAAGTTCTAGTTTCTCCCCCCTCCATCTTCCTTCATGGCAAGGAAAGAATGCACATTTGTACAAATACAAAGCAAATGGGAAAGTGCCTTACTGTCATTCCGAAGGGACCCCTGCTGTCATATCCTCCAGTCTGAGATTGGGATCTGTGCCCTAACCCCCAGCTAATACTCTGCTTCTGTGCATTTTTATGAGACAAATCTTATCAAGGAAACCTCCTTAGCTGTTCACAGCCCCCCACCTTTTTGAAAAGGCTTACTAATTCTTTAATGTCACACTGTTGTACTATATACGGTACTAGCTGTACAGACCTGAAGAGCCCTCATGTACTGCAGTGCCGAAAATTCCTCCCAGAGGGACTGACAAATGTCAGTGATAAGACAGCCCCTGCCCTCAGGCTTACAGTCTAAAGAAAGACATAGCACAAAATTGAAACAGATTTGGAGCAAGGAGGAAAGAAAGGAAACCCAGGCACTATTTCTTAGTTACAGACTTCTGGTTATGACCAGCTGGCATGGAAAGATTTCAAGCTGAGTAAAAAATGGCTCATGTTCCAGCAGAGCCGATAGAGAGGCTCTGCAATCTCATTTGCGCTATAGCCTGATGGAATGGCTGCTGTAGATGACCAGCAAGGGAGGAGCCTGATGGAGTTGGTCACTGCTGAGGTAAAGGAGAGGGCCCTGCAGTCTCCCTATCCCTCTCCAATCACCTGATTTGGAAGAACATCTGCCAAAAAGCCTTTCTAAAATGCTGCAGTCTTAAGTGCTTAGTATTCTGAAGGGCACAAAACTATTGCTGTTTGCTGAGCTCACTCTGGTTAAATTAGATTAGGTACTTTTAACAGTACAAAATGGATTTTAGCATCTCTGTTTGCTAAAAATCTTTGGAAACACTTTTATAATAGTTTCAGAGTTCAAATTGATTTCTTTTCTTCCTGTAGCAATTTTGAATTAAAAGGATAATGTTTTAAAGGTGATATTTTTAACGTTGGGGGGGGGGGAGATAGTTTAGAGGAAAATACTTCTGTAGATGTTTTGAATCCACTGTGCATTAAAATATATCTATTAATCAGGAAGTAATGTTTGTATCATTTTATTATTTATTTCATAAAATTTATACACCATTTGTTTGAAAAAAACACCCTCAAAATGGTTTACAGAAATATTTTGACTGCATATACTATGTGTCCCCTTCTATAAACGGAATAGATGTATCATTTATCGTGTCTCAGTTAATCTGCTGAAACCTGTATAAATAGGCTCACATGTGAACCTTGATTTTTGAGATCATAAACCATTTTAAAAAAGCAAAGGCAACCATCTTTGACAATTTTGGGGGGGTGGAATTCGAAGTCCACAATTGTCATGGACTGGCTGGATGTGGAGTGGGAGGCAGCAGCTGAGGAAACCCCAAGGGAAGAAAGCTCATGGCCAGGGTATTGGTGGTGGGACATCAGTGAGGGAGAAGAGGGAGCAGATTGGGAGTAGCAGGTTGAAGAGGCAACAGGGTTTAGTGAGCAGGAAGAGGCTATGGCAGAGAGGAGTCCAGAATAAGTGGCAGAAGTGGAGGCTGGAGAGGAGAGGGGCCAAGAGGCAGACATCAGGTAGGCTTCTGAAAAAGCCAGGGGAGTCTCCCTCTTGCTGCAACCGACTCCCTTCCTACCGGTCTCAATAATCCACCTGATTCCATTAGGCCGGGGGGGGGGGCACCTTGCACCTACCACACTTTTACAGATTGATCTGTGCTTCAATTTGTTCTTACCTCTTCAAAATACAGTACTCTTCCTTTTCTTTCCCACAACCTTAATTGTATTTGGATATGCAGATGGCTTAACATAGGTATAATTCTCTGCACAAATGGAGCTTTCTACAGGATTCGGAATACAAAGCAACAAACCAAAAAAAAAAGTGCCCTTGAGCAAAACTGAAGCCTTTTTTATTGCTCGAGACTTCATAATGGACCTTAAATGACTAGAGGAAATAGCCATCCGCAGGGAAACTTTTATATAAAGTAATGGTAGGCACCCAGATTTCCCATTCACAATAAAATTGAATTCCCTCACCCATTAGCTGGCAATTTGCAGCTGTTTTGTCACCCCTGTGACGCAAATCTTCTGAGTCCGCAGACATTCTATCTCAGCAAGACTGATTTACCTAATTTTTCTCGCTAGTCATAAAATCACCGTGGTCTGTTAAAATGCTGCTATCCTTCCTCTTTTCTGACTGCACAAAACAGAAAGAGGACTCGAAAAGCACATGTATCCTATAGACTGACATGGACTGGATAGAGTAGACACTGGTGTAATACACTAGTGCTTTTATATGACAGTGGTGTGAGCCTAGGGCTTGCCGATCAGAAGGTCGGCGGTTTGAATCCTCACGACGGGGTAACTTCTGTTGCTTGGTCCCTGCTCCTTCCAACCTAGCAGTTCAAAAGCATGTCAAAGTGCAAGTAGATAAATAGGTAGCGCTCTGGCGGGAAGGTTAGTGGCATTTCCGTGCACTGTTCTGGTTCACCAGAAGTGGCTTAGTCATGCTGGCTTCATGACCTGGGAGCTGTCTGCAGACAAATATCGGCTCCCTCAGCCAGTAAAGCGAGATGAGTGCCACAACCCCAGAGTTGTCCGCGACTGGACTTAACGGTCAGGGGTCCCTTTACCTTTTATATAGCCCAAAAGCAGTCTAGAAATGCTCTTACAAATGCATTAAAAAAATTATACTATAACTATCTTTGCTCTGTTATGGATAATTTGCTAGTGAGGGAAGAGCATGTCAGCCATAAAGTCAGCAGTATTGTATGTAAGTGTACCTGATAATTATGTTTCAAGAAGAAAAAAGTTTCTAAAAATTCTTCAGGTGTCTGACACTTAGGTTGTTGTTGTTTTTTTTGTTGTTTTTTTGGTGAGTGCTGAAGCAGTTTTATGGACTGTCACCATGAAGAGAATATTTACATAGTTTTTCATCATACCCAACAGCTAGTAATTGGGTTTTTATCATCTGTGCTTTCTGTCAAATTGAATTATAGCATATCATGTTCTTGGTAAGAAACTACAGCATTGTCATGTTAACAAATTGCCATCACAGTATTACCTCAAAGTAGTGCACTTACTTTCTTGTAGTTGTTGACAGAAGTGTAAAATAAACCAAGTTCTACAGGTGACACTTCAGATTCCCTCACCCCAGTAACAAAACACATGAAAAGCAACAAAGAGAAGTTGAGCAATGTTTGTTTGTTTATTAGATACACATACTGTATTCCCTTCACCAAATATTCACCAGTGGCAATGTTCCAAACATAGGCATGGTTTAGTCAATGGTATTTTTGTGCTGCACTGAAAGCTCCTGGAAACAAAATGCTAGCTGGCCTGTGACTTAGCAATTGGGAGAAGCTCTAGAGTTTTGAGCTCCTTCCTCTCAGCCATCTCCCCAAGCCTTTTGCCTGCCTCCCAATATCATTGGTTCATATTATGTCTGCACTGGCACCAACCATGATTAATGCAACCAAGGGGCACTGCTTACCTAGGCTTTGTAAATCGCTTCCAACCAGGATTTCAAATTGTAGTGTATGAATAACATGGTTATCATGGTTGCAAACCCCAGTGACAAAGCTGGGTTGAAGGGGGTGGTTGTGTAAAAGGGGTTAATGTTTGAGAAAGGGTTTGTTGGGAAGCCTCACAGCCTTGTCGTCATATCTTAATTCTTTAGTCGTGGCTATGAACTGGCTAGTATTCCATCTTCACTCATGTCAAGTCCTGCATTGTGGAAATTAATATTGCTTGCAGGTTCTTCAGCTCATATATTTTCCTTATAATTAGGTCACAACCCATGATGTCCTCAAATAGCTAGCTGCTGTTTTTTCCCATTTCCTCACTTTACTTTTCACTTTTTATATTTCAATAGTTACACTCCTTTGTCCTGCATTACCTTTGTTTCTCCCTACTGGGGAGGTTGTTTTTTATGAATAGTGCTAGACAATAACTTCAGCTTCATTTATAAATTATGGTTTGATAAATTATCAGGAGAACCTCTGCGGACAGCCAAAGACCTAAGATTGCCTCCCCTTCTTAAATCTCCTCCCTTTCCTAAATGTAAAAGTAGGAATTTTCTAGAGGGGAAGGACTGAGCCATTTGACTCTCAGCCTCTGAGAGAAGTCATCAAACACAATAAAGTAGGTAGCATGGTGACTCAGTATTTTCTTGCTTAAATCACTTACTGTTTAATTAATTCTGGTAAAACGTATTCATTGAATGGTGATTTTGTGGGTTTTCATGAGCAAGCGTGGTTATTACAATTGTGCATTGCTGATTTATGAAAGTGGAGGAAATGTCTTAAGAAATTCTGCTTTCCTGGAGGATGAGGATCAAAATGAGAAGGGGTGAAATGAGTTTCTAGGGATTGTAGAGAGACAAATAATAATAATAATAATAATAATAATAATAATAATAATAATTATTATTTACACCCTGCCCATCTGACTAGGTTTCCCAGCCACTCTGGATGGCTTCCAATAGGAGATTTAAAACACATTAAAACAAAGCAAACTTTTGCAGGAAGCAGCAGTAGTGCATGGGGGAGAGTACTCACTGTAATGATGAGGTCAGGGAATCTTTGGATTGATGGCAGCAGCCCAGAGCTACAGCATGTTCAAGAGGTGGCTGTGTGGCCTCTGCCCAAAGACCCGCAGCAGAGGAGAGGCCACCCACTCGAGCTGATTCTGAAACTTGACCAGCTGTAATATCCAACCCCAAGTCGCTTCCTGTTATTTATTGCCGCTTGTGAATTTTGCCTTGGCAGATATTAATGGCTGTTTGGCATTTAGATAATTCTCTCTCAGTTTTATTCCCCCTCTCACTGTCAATTGACACTTTTTCATTTCAGCACAGGTTTATTTGCTTTCGTTATTTGCCCATCACCACAGGAGTACCATTTCCATACCCAGTCTTGCAAAATCACTCTCCCATGTTTACTGCTGATGGCATGGAGAATAATTGCTTTTAATGTTTGTGCTCCCAGTGTTCCCATTTTCCTTCCTCCTCACCTCTAAATTACATCTGTGGTACACTCAAGCTTAATGGATATAATGGTAAAATAGTTCAGTTTTACTCAAATTGTATATTTTTTGTCCTGCCTGAACATATATCTATACTTAAAAAAATAATGTCACCTTAAACAGAAATAACTCTATTTGAGTCCTGATTTTTATTTTTATTTAATGCTGTTGCCTTTGTCCAGTTCCATGATAATAATATAATAATGTATTATTTATACCCCACCCATCTGGCTGGGTTTCTCCAGCCACTCTGAAAGGCCATTGATCAAAATGATTATTTTAAATCCTCCTTAAAGTTACCATGAAGCTGTAAAATAATATTTTGCGAAGTTTGGGTCAGGGGTGGGAAACCATCCAAGCCCCACTACTGGACTTGCCCCAGCCCATGTTTTCCCTATCCCAGAGCATACATCTCACCCTCCCTGCTCCACACTCGCCCCAAAGTGTGGAACTGTGTCCTTGGACTGAGATCATGTCTCTTTGTTGGCATAGAAAAAGGATAAACAGATGAGAGCAGGGTGGGTATTCATCAAAACCTCTTACTTTTGCATGGCTGGAACACAGCCTGTTGTACAAAGTCTCTTCTATGGGTTTGCCCACTTTTGCCTCTAACCCTGCCTGCTTCTGCCATGTCACCCTTGAAAAATTGCCCACAAAGGAATATGGCCCTTGGTTCTTTGAGCTTTGCTTTAGCTGATTAATTTAGCTCAAAATGTTATTATCATCTAAAATGCTGCGTTAGTCAATTGGTATGAATGCAATAGTGCTAATATATATATTATGAAGAAGAGAGAGAGAGAGAGTTGACAAAGAGGTTATTTTTTTTTAAAAGAACCCTCTGCTTACAATGAATGTATAAGGTAAAAGGTAAAGGACCCCATGACGGTTACGTCCAGTTAAAGGTGACTATGGGGTTGTGGCACTCATCTCACTTCTCAGGCTGAGGGAGCCGGCATTTGTCCACAGACAGCTTTCCGGGTCATGACTAAACTGCTTCTGGCACAATGGAACACTGTGACAGAAACCAGAGCGCAAGGAAACACCATTTACCTTCCTGCCACAGCAGCACCTATTTATCTACTTGCACTGGCGTACTTTCAAACTGCTAGGTTGGCAGGAGCTGGGACAAAGCAACAGGAGCTCACTCCTTTGCGGGGATTCGAACCGCCAACCTTCATTTGCATGCACATTGTGTTCACATTGAAAGGAATGTTATACTTGAGATGCTATTTTTCTCTTTTCATGCAGCCTTTCTTATATCATTGGACTAAAGGGGTATATCTCCTAATGTTTCTCTTTTACTGAAACTAATATCCAGCTCTCAGTTCTGAATAATTATACTCTTCTTTTTATGGTTTGTATTGGAAACGTTTAGTAAAACCCAATATTTCAGACTTAGGTTCTGCTCCTTAAGTTTCCAAGTTAGAATTCACAAACTGGGTTTTTGCCCTCTGATGAGGGTTTAGGGGAGGGGCGAATGAAGAGAAGCATTAACATTGATGATATAATGGCTACTTAATCATTCACAATAATCATGGAGCATACAGTATTCTCTCTAGTGTTCATTATCCATAACAATGAGTGATGTCTACTTGCTCATATAATTACAGGTGTCTGATCTGACATCCCCATAAACTGAGAAGGTTAAAAAAAGGAAAAAGATCTTTATTCCAGGCAATTGGAAATCTGTTGTGGAGTTGAGGAACCAACACATCCAAACATTTTAACCCTTCACTATTGTTTATTGAAGGATTATATAACAATTCATGGAACAAGTTGTTTTGTAGGGGATGAAGTTATTGAATAATGCAGGTGGTGTCAGAAAGTTTTTCTAATTGTAATGGACATGACTAATTTAGGTCAATTAGTTCCAGTGGGTCTATGCTGAGTATACCTTGGTTGCATACATCCCAGAACTTTCACTTAACCTTCTGTATACTCGATAACAAACTTAAGAAATTAGCAGCAGAGGAGAATAGTTTAAATACTATCATAAACTAAATGAACTGGTGGAATGGAGGTTTACAAGCAACATTGATATATTTTTTGTCAGATTAGGTATGATTTAGAGCTTGCAATTATATAGCCTAGGAATACGATCATAATCTTCATTGTCTGTAAGAATGCTTTGGACCATCATGCCAAGTTGAAGAGAATGTTTTCCAATAACTGTAACGTATCTCCATTTCTTATATGACGAGAGGAGAAATGACTTTATATAGTTCATATGTGTGCATGAAGGCTATAACCATCTGCTGAAATTATGAACGGTGTGTTGGATAGGTTCAGCATTTGGAGAGGAGGTCTGAAGGTCAGACATGAGTCAGTGGTAGTGGTATATTTCAGGGAGACTTCAAAGTTTATCCAACCATGTTGAAAAGCCACAGTGAGTGCACAGCCTTCATATGAAGTAGGTCAATTCATTTCCCCCTCTAATGTCCGTTGGTGGCAGTTGTGATGGGGAATTAGTAGACGTGAAGCTGAGCGTCTTAATTTTAGCTGAGACTTCAATGCTGTTTAAAAGAAAAATATGTATGTTGGCAATCTTCCTTAGAAAATTATTACTTTGGGAGAGGAGTAGAGAAAAGCATAAGAAATCAGCTGCTCAGAAAAGAAGAGTTGGTAAGGAAGCTCCGGGGAGGGGATTTTATAAAAGCAAATGCTGAAATTTTATGTACTCGATAATAGTAACAGCTTCCTGTGTCTCAGTTATTGGTTCTGTTCAAATGTAAGAGGGAAGCATGTTTCTCTAGTACAGTAACATGCTGTGTTCAATGGTTATTGAATACAGTGGTACCTCGGGTTACATACACTTCAGGTTACATACACTTCAGGTTACAGACTCCGCTAACCCAGAAATAGTGCTTCAGGTTAAGAACTTTGCTTCAGGATGAGAACAGAAATCGTGCTCTGGCGGTGCAGCGGCAGCAGGAGGCCCCATTAGCTAAAGTGGTGCTTCAGGTTAAGAACAGTTTCAGGTTAAGAACGGACCTCCGGAACGAATTAAGTACTTAACCCGAGGTACCACTGTATGTAACCCTGAGCTCTCCCCAGCCATGATATTGAGATATGTTAACACAGAGACACAACCTACCACACCCAGGCCTGATTTACATCCACCCCCAAAACCAAGTATTTCAGTTATCAGGCCCAAGTAATATTATTCCTGTTGCCTCACTCCTTTCTTCCGCTTTATGAGTTGTTTCTCACCAACTTCTATTCAGAGTAGACACACTGAAAGTAATGGTCCAGTATTAATGGTCATTTCCATTTATTTCACTAGGTCAGCTCTGAACATGACTTGTTTTCCATGACTTGTTTTCAAAATAATACATTTTTCTCATCTACAACTTCTCCTTAGTGTTCAGGAACATTTAAATGGTATAGGCATATCTTTGCGTAAAAATTACCCCCTAGGTGGTGTACCCTATCACATTCCCACCTGTAAAGAGATTGCCACTATATCTGGGGCCTGCTGGGGGCCAATCAGAACTAACTGCAGGACTATGGAGCTCTAGCTAGTGCTTATATTAGGGGTTCCATTGACTGCTTAGTGCCTGCTCTGATTAGGTACTTTTATTCCTTGGGCAACTCCATTGGCCAGCTATTTTCTTTGGCTGCCATCCACTACATCACTTACCACTCTGCTGTCCTCTTGTGATCCGGCCTCCCCCAACCTGGTGGTCTCCAGATGTTGTTGGGCTGCAAGTTCAAAATCTCAGATCATTGGTTATGCTTGCTGGGGCTTGTGGGAACTGTAGTCCAACAACATCTAAATGGCACCGGATAAAGAAAATCTGATTACCCCTCAGTCTACGCAGGATTTGCTTCTCCTGCCAAGATAAATATTTTAAGACATTGTTCTTAAAATATTATGGCGATGCTATAATGGGTGACTTTAAGGTTTCTAGTGCTTTATGTATATAGTTTAAGGTGCTGGTTTTAACCTTTAAAGCCCTATACAACCTAGGACCCTCGTACCTATGAGACCGCCTCTCCTGCTATGTCCCATGGAGGACCTTACGGTCTTCACATAAAAACATCTTGGAGATCCCAGGCCACAGAGAGGTTAGCCTGGCTTCAACCAGAGCCAGGGCTTTTTAGCCGTGGCCCTGATCTGGTGGAACGCTCTGTCACAAGAGACTAGGGCCCTGCAGGACTTGACATCTTTCTGCAGGACCTGCAAGATAGAGCTGTTCCACCAGGCCTTTGGCCAAGGCACAGTATAACCCTCTCTCTCCTTCTGTAATCCTCATAGAACTCTAGCCCAATAGTTACCATTAATTTGATTTTGAATTGATTTTAGAATGTATTTCAATTAATTGACTGTGATTTTATGTAAACTGTGCTATTTTTACTGTTGTTATCAGCTTTGGCTGGGGAGGGTGGGATATAAATAAAATTTTATTATTTATTATTATTATTATTTAATCTGTCATTATAAATCTTGTTTCCTCATAGGATTAATTTCCCCACGAAATGATTTTTAAAGTGAAACAATATTTTAATTATTAGGTTCAGCTGTTCAAATTGCTTGTACATTTCCTTTTCATTTGCTCCAGCCACAGGCTGTCAATTAGCTTTCACCCTCCTACTTGGAACTTCCAAATTTTAGATTGCTATATCCACTAATTATAATCCAGGTAGGTAGATCTCAGTCCAAATTTGGAAAGAAAATGGATGCTTCATGTTCTGAAATAGATACATCAGCTATAAAATGGATATTAATAACTGTGATCTTTTCACTGCAATAGCAAAACCTACAGCATGGAGTTTTATTTATTCATAATGAAATAAATATAGCACTAGAAACAGCTGCTCATTAAACAATTATTGCTTTGAAACTTTGACACTGAATTAATTTTATACTTTAAATGTCCTGCAACTTTTTTTTTCTAATTGGAAAGCTGGAAAATGTATTTCACTGACGTTATTGAAGCTCTTATAGCAGAAATTAAAACAAACACTTTAATTCTGATTTTGGGCATCAGCTGTTCAAGAGTATTGATGTGATTACACATCACTTCTTCATACCTTTCTACAGTATCTTTGCTGACCAAACTCTAAGGAACGTGTGGCTGGTGTTTTGCAGAAGTCCATATTTCTCCCTGGCTACCATAATTTTTTTTTAATGTTTTGTTATTGGCTAGGAGAAAAACTGCTCACCCGTTAACTCCTAATTCTGGATATTTTAAACTCGTACTTAGCATGTGGGCATATGAAGGTAAATTAAGATACTGGGCTGGTTTTCGCATTGCACTGCTACGCCATGGCCAGCAATAAACCATGGCTTACCGTGAATGAGCAGTGTACTAGTATACAGTACTCATTTCTCCCATTTGGAGACAGGAGACGCAAATCACTAGGCTTGGTTTAGCCATGGTTTGTTTGGAGAGAAACATACCGCAGGGCTGGTTTGCAAGCTGGACTGAAGCAGTAGGACACTGCTATTCACAATAAGTCATTAACCATGGTTGTGATTCGATTACATGTTCAAGGTTTGAGTTAGTGTTTGCAATGACTTGAAAAAGAGAACCACTCAGTTTGACCACAAAGTTACTCTCTTCAACACCTTCCTTGTAATGTAAAAAAAAAAATAATGTGTTGTGTTCTATGGGTATAGTTCTCACTCCCATAGAGAATCACAGTGATGTCCATCTTAATTGTTGACAAATATCACAGCCAATATCCCTGTATTCACCTTTACCCGGAGGATGAAGAAATATTTAATTGCAGCAGTCCCAATGTAGTTTGATTAATAATGCAGGGGAGCTGGAGATATATATATTAATTACAAAATTGCTGCATCTACTCTTTGTATCACACGCCTTGATTAAGTGGAATCAGCATTTCTGCAAATGATAATACTTGGAATTGCCACAGGCACAGCAAGGAGGAAACAGACCACAGATCCCTCTCAGCAGGGACAAACAGACAGAATGAAACTAGAATAGATTCTTCTCTTATGCATTAAAAATCAGAAGAATGGTGTAATGAAACCTTGAAGCCAGCATTTTCTGAACTGCAGTGGAGTCTCTAGTGAATGCTGTACTGCAAATAATAAACAACAATTTTATAAATATGCATTATGTGTTCTTTATTGAGGCGCTTGGGATAGTCAGGCTAATTACATCTGCTTGCATTGCAGATTCTGCAAGAGGTGGGGGTTTTTTTGGGGGTAAATGAAATCCTACGTAAAGCCTGTAAAGAAACTTGCAAGTATATTAGATTGTAAATCTTCTGTAGTTTGATCACTGCAATGTGTAATTAAAAATTAACGTTTAGGGGTTTAACATGATATAAGTGGTAAAGCTTAAAAAGTCTAAAACCAAGGTTGCAACTTACTAGGGAGTTTGCTCCCTTGACCTCAGTGGAATTTACTTCAGAGTAAGCATGTTTAGGATTGGCTGCATGCCTGGTAGTGTTTTGCATTTGGAATAATAAAGGAAGTTGACATTGCAAGGGAACACCAACTGCCTGTCTTCTAAAATTATTCTGTTGAGGTTCACTCATGTATCAAGGTTTAGGGCAAAAGATGCTCTTTATGCCTTCTTAGATCAAATATTTGGAGATAGATGATACATACAAGAGTACATCTCTTTGAAAATAGGACTTCAGGCTGAATCTAGCATACATCAGTCATAACATACCTTAGGAATATGCAAACATATGAGCTCATTATGGAAGAAAGGTGAGAAGTAACAGTTAATAAATGAATGCTATTTGCATATATATTTTTCAACAAACAAGACCTCTTTACTGCCAGTCCCATTTGGTCATATTTTTAGGACCCATTCTTTTATTGTGATTGCCATTTGTTTTAAACTCTTTTAATTTATTTTAATGTATTTTAAATTGCTATAACCTGCCCTGGAAATCTTGGGTGAAGGGGGGGGGGGTTCATCCTCATCATAAATCCAAAAGTAGATTTGATGCTGAAAGCACCATGTTTTCTAAACATGCTTTCCATTTTAATTATATTCTGATTTGAAAATGGTTTGTCAGTAGTTTTCATTGCATACATTCTGGCAAAGCATCCAGATAGTTCCACATGCTAAGAATCTTGGAGCTGTAAATACTATGCTACTTGTGAGGGCTGGTATAGTATAGTTTTGTGACAATGTTATTATAATTGCAAATCTAGGTTTTATAATGATACCTTGGTAATGTATTTCTGTGTTGCAGAATATGCAGATGATGTTTTGTGGATCTTGATTCAAACTGCTTATTGTATATTGGTTATTGCAACTGGTTATTCCTTGCACTTTTTCT
Source organism: Podarcis gaigeae (assembly GCF_964106915.1). Classification (NCBI taxonomy): domain Eukaryota; kingdom Metazoa; phylum Chordata; class Lepidosauria; order Squamata; family Lacertidae; genus Podarcis; species Podarcis gaigeae. The sequence continues at coordinate 29,109,025 of NC_139683.1, read as the reverse complement.
AGATTTTTGTTTCCACATTCTGGGTCATTCAGGAATGCTAGTGGTGGTGTTACTGAGCTCATCCTTTGGGATGTTTTGGCAAGATTTGCTTATGTTTAGGTCAGCCTCTTCAGTTTCTTAGGCCAACCCCTTAGATCAGCCTGTTCTTTTCAATACAGTAGCACTCTTGCAATACCCAATCAGCATCATGGCATGCAAAGGGGAGAGGGAAGCATGTTCTAGTCAAGTACAGTGGTACCTCGGGTTACATACGCTTCAGGTTACAGACTCCGCTAACCCAGAAATAGTACTTCAGGTTAAGAACTTTGCTTCAGGATGAGAACAGAAATCGTGCTCCGGTGGCGCAGCAGCAGCAGCAGCAGGCCCTATTAGCTAAAGTGGTGCTTCAGGTTAAGAACAGTTTCAGGTTAAGTACAGACCTCCGGAACAAATTAAGTACTTAACCCGAGGTACCACTGTATAAGAAGTTGTAGGAAGAGTTAATGATGGGGTATAATTCACGGGAAAGCCATTTGTGACCATTTAAAGTGGAAAAGTTTTCTTCTAATAACTGTTGTCTTGCTTGCACATATCCAAAAGAACCGTAGTCTAATTTCTGCCCCAGGTCAAGTGCTATTGAAGTGTTAGAATTATTAAACATGTCTCGAAACAAACATTTAGATAGTGGTAATTCAATGCTATTTAACTTAATAGAAAAGCCATTGTATTCAGAATCTTGGCCTTCTTATCATCTTATAGTTGTTTTATATGTTCCTAACTTTGGCAATTCATGCGCTTTTTAAAAGAAAGCCTTTTTGCCCTTCATCTCATCCTTGACTCTGCTTGTTAAGCACACTGTTCTCCTACATGGACTTTTAAAAAATGTTTCCTAATCTGTATTATGCATTGTATCTGAGCTGCTTTTATAGTGATTTTAAACTCACCTTTCTGCCTCACTTTCAGCTTCCTTTTAAGGAAGCCCAAAGATGCACCATGTTAATGCTATTTAATAAAAAAAAGTTTTTTTAAAAAAATAAGAAAAATGTTACTCTTTTTCAAATTGATTTTTTACATTAATTCCTACACAATGGTTCATGGGAGCCTAAAGGAGAGCAGAAGGTGTCTTGGATGGATAACCAGCATGAGTAAAATCTGTCAGAAAATAAACAAAGGTTGAGATAATAGGTTCTGTTTTAAGAATAGATATACATTTTAACAGAAATTGTTAAACTTGTGATATATGCTAGTTTATTTATCTTTTCTATGTAGCCATTTTAAAAATAAGATGCAGCTTGCTGAAGGTTGCCTTTGAATGGCCTCGCAGCTGTTAAGTCATGCATGCCTTATTGAAAAGTTGTTGCAGAAATTGTTTCCTTTTTTTGCTTTACTCTTTATTCTTACTCTGTATTCTTTCAATGGGAATGGGATTTTTTCATGGATTTGAAATTGAACATTTCCTATATTCAAAGTAAGAAATTTCACATAGATTTAAAGTCAATTTATAAGACTGAAAATTGTTTCAAACACACACAAACACAATTCGGGTAACTGTTTCTACCCCCAGATCCTTTAATTTCACAAGAAACATACTACTGCTGTATGCTCCTGCAGTTCATGTTATGTGGTGGCAGCTACAGTATTGTCATTTAGACACTTGTTTAAAACTCAGGCTTTCCTGAGAGGTAATCCAACTCTATATAAACATAACATATGTAAACGTAACAGCACATCTTACGGCCTTGGCAGGGCACAGAGTTGTCCTGTGAAAACTGATACGGCCATCTTTACATATTCCAGGTGATAAACTGCAGCTGTGTCATAAACAACATGTTTGGTATAGCACAATGTATAACACATAGAGATAATTTACATTTGAGATTATTAAAACTAGTTTATGGATTTCTTGAGCATTTAATCTAATACAGCAGCTACTGTCATCAGCAAAGTGCATATACAGTCATACCTTGGACGTCGAACGGAATCCATTCCAGAAGTCCGTTCAACTTCCAAAATGTTCAGAAACCAAGGCGCGGCTTCCAATTAGCTGCAGGAAGCTCCTGAAGTCAGTCGGAAGCTGCAGAGGCCATATTAGGTGTCCAGGTTCAATAGAACGTTTGCAGACCGAAACACTCACTTCAGGGTTTGCGGCGTTCAGGAACCAAAACGTTCAACTCGCAAGGTGCTTGGGATCCAAGGTATGACTGTGCTTCATATGAAGTAGGATCGCAGCTGATGTGTATTTCACATACACAATCACAGCTTTATATGCTGTGCTGAAAAATAAATAAATAGAGGGTGGGATAGCCTTGCTTATCTGGATCCTGGAGACTCTCACAGCAGCCTCCAGAGGCCTCATGCAGCCCCCTAGAGCCCACCAAGCAAGGCAGAAAGCTTCAAAGCTCTTTCTTTGAATGATTTTCCCATGGCAGAAAGAGTGTTTTAAGCCTTCCACCTTGCTTTCTAGGCTCTGGGAAACTCTTGCAGGGCTGTTCAAGATCTCATGATATCTCACGGGAGCTTACCAGAGCCCATGCATGACCCTTTCGGGGCTCAGAAGGCAAAGTGGAGGGTTTAAAAACACTTTCTGTGGCTGGAAAACCCTTTGCAGAAAGAGTTTCTAAGGCTTGCTTACCAGGTTCTGGAAGCTCTCACGAGATCTCTTGGGACCATCCGAGATCTCTGACAGCTCCGATCTCCTGCAGCCTCGGGTGGCAGGCAGGGTTCTGGCAGTCGTTCTGACTTTACATGATTTTCCTTTTACGTACAACCCCCAGGAACATAACCCCATGCCTACTGCGTACATTTCTGCATGTTTCCAAACTATCAGGACACTAAGCGTTGGTCAAAGAAAAAAAGAGGCTGTGCGTATAAATTGTGCAACATAATGTACATGTTAAATGTTCAGTGTGGTAAATATTAATAATTTACCAGACCTACAAAGTGTCAAAACAAATGGAAAATGACCAGATATAAACTCTTATTCATGGGCAGGGGAAAAGGTAGCCTGTCGATATGAAAATAGCTGCATCAGAGATAGATTAAGTGTCAAGAGCTATAAATAACAATGACAAATTACTTGCTGCTTGTAATGAGAAGTATATGGCTGGTGTAAATTAAAAGACTCATCTCTCTCCCCTTTATATAGAACAAACTTTTAAAAGCCTCTCTTACACAGGTGCAGTCAAGACCCTTTGAGATCAGTTTTGTTTTCCAACCAGCTGTTGCCCATTTCCTTTGGAGGGGATTTTCTGGGCACCACATAAAAGTGGTGAATAGGGTTAGAGGGAAATGTGGGTGAAATAACGGCTTTTACTCCTAACTAAATGAAAAGTGCAAGGGCTATCCCCATGTGCATTTTCATAACATTATATTTACTGGATGGAAGCCACGAGGATACATTAGGGAACTTTTATCAATTCAGCGGCAACCTTCCATGAGTGAAGAAAAGAAAACCCCACACTTCTTTCTCATGACAGTGATATGTGATCAAAGGTACAGAAAGATACAAATCCACTCTTAAAATTGTTGGCTCTGACAGCAACTATTCCACTATAAATGGTAAGCATGGAGAGGCCCTTCATCATACCTTAGCTTCTACAGAATATGAGCTGCTTATAGCACCACAAAAGAATGAACACTTGGCCTATTTCTTGTCAGAAACTCTTTTCCAAAGTGCAGATAATGACCAGATTCAGAACTTGAGCTTCCTGCATGACTCTTTGACACCTCAACCTGGGAGTCTGTTCACATGGTGATTGGGTCTCAAAGGCTACAGCCTCATTTATGCTGTAATATTTGTGAAGATGACAATGTTTGGTATATGAAACAATGGAAACTATATGAAATACGATTGCTCTTCTAAGGTAGCAAGCAATAATGATTTGAATAATAATGGTGTTGATTGACAACACTTTGTTTTACGGAGGCTGCCTAAGAGACTGTAATTGAGATCAGGTGTTGTTTGTGGTATGTGTGTGTTTGTGTTGTTTGAACATAATAGATTGAAACACTGAGCCCGGTGTCTGAATGCAAAGGCCTCTGGGGAGTAATTCTCAAGATCAGCAAACTGGTTCCTATTACAAAAAAACAAACAAAAGAAAGAGGCAGAGAAGATGGAATCTTTTGGGACAAAAATACGACAGTAAGAATAGACCTCTTCAGACAGTTAAAGCACATACAGTGGTACCTCAGGTTAAGTACTTAATTTGTTCCAGAGGTCCATACTTAACCTGAAACTGTTCTTAACCTGAAGCACCACTTTAGCCTCCTGCTGCTGCCGCGCCACCGGAGCACGATTTCTGTTCTCATCCTGAAGCAAAGTTCTTAACCTGAAGCACTATTTCTGGGTTAGCGGAGTCTGTAACCTGAAGCGTATGGAACCTGAGGTACCGCTGTATAAGAATTGTATGGAGGAAAGAGTAGGGATTGTGGCCTTTATAGGGATCCTAAGTGCTACACATACACACATATTTTGTACTCATATAGGGACTGTGTACACAGTCTAGTGGACCTGAGTGGGTTGGGTGGGATGGAAAGCTGCACTCTCTTTCCTTCCCCATTGTGTTTTCACCATATGCATTTCAGTTTTTCGAAGAGGGCAATTGCCAACAGTTGTCTAGAGTATGCTGTCTGCCAGGGCTAATAATCAGAACCGTATAAATGATTTGCTATATGCTAGTTGCTAACAAAATTCAGTCAATAGTAATACCTACCCAAGGAATATATTGGTATCTTCTGACTGAGAGAAACTTTCAACCCCATTATCTAGCCCCCCAATGCCATATTTGCATTTGTTACCCATCCCTTCCCTCTCACTTCCCATCCCCAACTACAGTGAAAATTCACGGAAGCTTCAACAGCAGACGGAATTGTGACATGGGCTGCTGTTAATGAAAATAAAATGGAACCCTGGGATAGGGTAGGATAAAGTTGACTCAGTTCCTCTAATAGTGAACTCAGATGGTGAGTGCCAAGTGCTTTGTATAGGTCCTGCATACCTGAAGGAGCGTCTCCACCCCCATCGTTCTGCCCAGACACTGAGATCCAGCGCCGAGGGCCTTCTGGCAGTTCCCTCATTGCGAGAAGTGAGGTTACAGGGAACCAGACAGAGGCCTTTCTCGGTAGTGGCGCCCACCCTGTGGAACACCCTCCCTTCAGATATGAAGGAAATAAGCAGTTATCCTATCTTTAAAAGACATCTGAAGGCAGCCCTGTTTAGGGAAGTTTTTAATATTTAATGCTGTACTGTTTTTAACATTTGATTGGGAGCCACCCAGAGTGGCTGGGGAGACTCAGCCAGATGGACGGAATATAAATAATAAATTATTATTATTATACTAATCATAGCTTCTGAGAAGCAGGACAGAGGTACTGTCATGTTTGAGGGAACTCCAAGAACTCCCCCCCCCCCAAGAAACCAAAGCTCTTCTCAAAAAAGAGTGATGTGGATTGGCCACGCTCAGTAACTACAGAGTGTTAGGTGCCAGTTGCGGGGTGATGAAAAAAAAAAAAAAATATGAGTGAGGGGAATGGAAAGGAATGGAATAGAACAGAATATCCTTGAGGCTGAGACCCTGAGCAGAAGCACTCCTGCTAAAAATGAGAAGATACGCAGCAACATTTTGTTGCCGCTCTCATTTGCATAAGTAGCATTGCCTGCTGTGAACTCTTATTTACTATTTATTTAAATATTTATAAACCACACTTTTCATTTTAAAAAATGCAGCAGCTCTGATAAAAGCTGCGCTAAAAGCTTCAAAGCCCCAGTAAAAGCATTAATGAAAGCTGGTTGGTGGTGATGGGGAGATCATTTTTCAAAGGCCTGTCTGAATAGCACAATTTTCAGTAGATACCTGAAAATAGGCTGCGATGGTTCTTGCCAGGCCTGCTGAAGCCTGGGTCTCTAGTAAAGGCTGAGAGAACCCCAGGGGCCTGGGCAACCACCAGAAGTACTGCAATGGAGGGTCTTGGTGAAGGGGGAGCATAAAAAGTCTAGTGGCCCTTAATGTACCTTGGGCCTGAGTTATTTAGTGCTTTGGTTGGGGCAGGGTATACATGAAAACTGCTTGCTGGATTGTGTCCTGTGGGTGCAATGCCACTGCTGTTATACGTTCATCAAAAGTGAGTTGCCGCTGGCTGACTTCAGTTGGCTGTAGGTGTCTTTCAGTTGTGTAGTGGGCCTAATAAAAGTGCAGCCATTTTACTATCTTTCCATTTTATATTTACGCTGAGGAGAGGTTTGTATTTTTTATTTTAGAAGATATCTGCTTAAAAGGGCCCAGGAGACCTGGAGAGACTTTGACAGGAGGAATCAGAAGTGTACAGTCCAGTGAAGAATTAAACTACTGGGAGTAATAATATGGGCTGATGCACTCAATATAGCAGTAATGCCTTCAGAGAAGGAGAGGAAATAATTCAGATCCTCTAGGCTACACTGAAGCTAAATACAGTATGACAAGAAATAGGAGCAGTGCTCATTATGTCTGATTGCTAATTACCCCTTTGAATGATTCAGTTATGCCTGCTACTAGATAATTAGTTTAGTAATTTATGGCTGCAGCACAAACTAGTACTTTAATTTTCACTGCACAATTTTCGCAACACCTACCATTCAGATAATATCGCCTCTCTTTTTATTATTCAGTTTTAAATTGCTTTTTTTTTTTTTTTTTGATAGCCTATATGAAAAACAGCTTTTTTGTGTGTGTCTCTCCTGGATTATCTGTCTTGGCTTTTATGTGAAATTACGTTCTTTATGGAACTTAATTCAAGCGTAAACTCTACTAAAGGTACCAGTAGCTTTATGCTTTATCTTGTTTTTGTTTTGCTTTCTCAGTTGATGGCAACTTTTTATGCCCCTTGCTGTTCTTTTGCCTTTAAAATGACTGACACTGCGGTAAGCAACTGATACATGTAAATGTTTCAAAACTCAGTATAAAATAATGGATTAAAATATTTGGGGGCTTCTTGAACAATGTATCAGTATTTTTTGAAGTTCCATATTGGTTATGTGTGACTGAGTTGCATGACCACTTGGTAGAAAGGGTGGGTTTAATGTGTCAGTGGGATCAAACAGGGGAATCTTAACTTGCCAGCCCCAGTGAGTCAGATAAATTAAAGTACCAAAAGAAGCTCAACTGACTTTATATAATAAATGTATAGAGCAGGGATGTAAGCAGGCGGTGATTTCTGTGTTCGTCACAATCAGCACTGTTTCTGTTCCACTACAGTCAGGTTTCCCCTAAAGCCTACATTACTCATCTCACTATCCACTTGAAACTAAGACAATTAATTATATAATTAATTTATATGCTTTTTAAGGGAAGGGAAACATCAAGAACAATGCAGAAAATTATCTACATGCTGTTTGTAGACTAAAAAACTTAGTGTACACTATTTGTATTTGTTTATGTGGTTTCTCTTCCAGACTTAGATGAACATCTGAAATTGAAGCAATTTCTGCTCTCATTTCCAAGTGAATTCACTAGTTGAGGGATGTCTGTTTCCAGCCCATGGCGCTTTCACTTCCTGTTTTGTTTTTTGTTTTCCCCCCATATTTTGTTTCTACATTGATCTTATTTTTTAAAAAACAAACAAACCCAGAACAAATCAGATAAAAGAAGAGCCCACTAATATGCATTGGAATACTTCTTTGAATATTCCAAAATCCACATTAGGGCAACCAAAATGCCAGATGACATTGTGCAATCTTTCAAGTTCACCTGTACCGTTAATCAGGATATAATAAAATATTAAGGCAAGGGGAGGGAGAGAAAAAATGGATGGTATTCAAGCCATCTGTGTTAGTATCTGGTAAGAGTCTTAAGAATGTTATATGGGAGAAGGCAGCAGGCATTCAAATGATACTCTTTATGTGTGATGTTACCCAAGGCATCCTGGGGAGAAGTGGTAGATTCTCTATTTTCGACTTGTTCCCCACCTTCCAAGGAACTTTAATATTTACATAAGAATGAAGACAGAACTGAGTAACAGCTGATTGTTGTATTTCTAGAAACTGAGAATCTACTATTTCTGAAGATGGAGCCTACATGAATTGACTTTCCTTTGGACTAACACAGGACAATTTATGAAAAGTTGATGCATGAGTGGTTTCATTTTATAGTAGGAGATTGACTAAATGACCTTTTCATGTGTTTGGTTAGGTCTGATTTACAGCTTTCTTTATGCATTCAAAGGAATGCACGTGGGCATAAAAGGACGTGGGAGAAATTGCATTTGGATTAGGGGGAATTTTGTACACACCTGCATTGATTTTCATTTCCTGTATATTATAGTTTACATAGATCAACTGTACCATACTTTGCTTTACAGGCTCCTAAGAGAAAAGACATAATGAATTGGTTTGCTCCATCTCACCTTAGTCTTTGTTGCAGTCTTCACCAACTTGGTGCCCTCCAGATGTTTTGGGCTACAAATCCTATCAGCTGATAGGATAGCTCAGAATATTTGAAGGGTACCAGATTGGCAAAGGCTAACTGAGAGTTTTCATTTTGGTTGAGACCTTCTGTCATAATCTCTATGTTACAAGCTAAAGGTCACTCCCTGAGGTACATCAGTAGCTGGCAGGTTAAGAGCTTGAAAATATATACGATGACTAACATACAGGATTTAAAAAGTGTGCCGTGCAAGGATTCTTGATATAAGCCACAGAATGTTAAAGATGTTGGGGGCCTTGGAGTGGCTGCTGGTTGGCAGGAAGGTAACAGTTTGTGTACTTGCATTTGCAGTTTATCATATTAAAACGAAATCCAAGTAAGTATAGGCATGGGACTCCACCACCACCATTCACAAAACATGCATTCTCTTTTATGTTTTGGATGATCTCCTGCAGAGCTTAGTATTTTAAATTTTATAATCAGAAGAAAGAAAAGGTCTGCACTAAACATTGGATTATGACAAGCCTCTTTGCAGAAGTAATTATGTAATTTTCTTGTTCAGGGACAGCAACTGAGATGCTTGGAATATCAAATTGAGAATAAAAGCATTCTCAAAATCGGCGCATTAGTATTCCTCGCACATTAACGCAGTTGCTGACAAATCAGTTGGGACTAGCAGGCAAATATTTAGATTATCGAAATGAGTTTTTCCTTATGGGCAACAGTGCACATTATGTTTGCAGGTACTATATTACTCTGGAAAAAATATTTGGCGTTATGAGTTTATCAGGCTTGCTGTATCCTTGCTGTTTTATTTTCACTGCAATTCTGTAACTTAATGTGTGTGGATTTGTACTTTGTAGCAAGCTGCACTTTCCTCTTAGACTTGGATCAATGTTCTAAAGGGCAGCCCTGACATTGTTGCTGTTGTTTTCCTATGAACACCAGGGTTGCGTTTATTATGGAATGAAACTATGCCCTTTATAGCTACCAGTCTTGCTTGAAATATTAAATGGGTCAGAGAACAAAAAAATGCTCCCCTACAGGTTGGATGCAGTGACTCTTATGTTATGCGGTTTGCTTGTGCACATAAAGTGTTGCCTCACTCCCCCCCCCATTTCACCATTACCTCCCCCCCCCCCAATAAAAAGGTGTCCTCTGAGCATCATCTTGACCTTTCCAGTTTTATTCAGTATGATGGTCTGGGGATCTTTTACTTACTAACTGGACCATTTGCACACTGCAGGAGTAGAACTAGCCAGGTGTTCATTTTATGCTTTATTTTTTGTAATTGAGCTTTTCTACAAGTAATGAAAATACTGCAGTATAATTATCAAAAGCACAGGTGGTCTTTATATTTGGATAGCTTTTCAGCATGTACACCTATCCGCGGAAGAAACAAGCAACAGTTGTACAAGGCATGCCCTTTCTGTACTGCACTTTGTTGCAAACTTAGCTGTTCTTTATTTGAAGAGAACTCAAAACACATAAATAACAGGACTGTATAAATCAAACAAAGAAAAATATGTTTTTCTGTAACAGGACAGTATAAATCAAACTTACAGGAAAATAAAAATTAGGAGACAAAAAGGGCTTTGTTTTTGCGTAGAGATCACCAGGTTTGTAAGCACCTGTAGCTTCATTCAAAACTAGTCCAGGCCATATTATTCAGGAATAGATCAAGTTGAATTCAGTTGGACTTACTTCTGAGCAAACCTGCATCAGATTAGGGTGGGTGGAATGAGAAATGCATTGTTGACATTAAAGTAGCTTTAGTATACTGCTTTAGTATATTGCTAATGCATCTTGCTAATGTATACTGCTAATGTATATATACTAATAGTGTTTGTAGTTTTGGTGTTGCCGTTTAGAGTGTTGGGCTAGGACAAGGAAGACAAGGGTTCAAATCTACCCTTGGCTACAAACCTCACAGGATATATGTCGGCCAGTGACTATCTCTCAGCCTAACCTACCTCTCAGGGTCGTTTTAATGATATAATGGTGGGGTGAGGTGTGGGAAACCATTTTTGCTGCCTTAAGTTCATTGGAGAAAACATTGGGTGTAAATGTAGTAAAAATGTAGGAGGCAATCCTACCAGTTATGGAAGTGGAACAAGTCAGGCAATGGCTTCTACAAACTTAAGAACTCTCTAGGAATGTAGAACTTTAAAGGTAAAGGTAAAGGTACCCCTGCCCGTACGGGCCAGTCTTGACAGACTCTGGGGTTGTGCGCCCATCTCACTCAAGAGGCCAGGGGCCAGCGCTGTCCGGAGACACTTCCGGGTCACGTGGCCAACGTGACATCGCTGCTCTGGCGAGCCAGAGCCGCACACGGAAACGCCGTTTACCTTCCCGCTGGTAAGCGGTCCCTATTTATCTACTTGCACCCGGAGGTGCTTTCGAACTGCTAGGTTGGCAGGCGCTGGGACCGAGCAGCGGGAGCGCACCCCGCCGCAGGGATTCGAACCGCCGACCTTTTGATCGGCAAGTCCTAGGCGCTGAGGCTTTAACCCACAGAACTTTACACTTTTGTAAATGAATGGTTTAAAACGCAGTTGATGTCCAACAACCACATGACATCACTACTCTTGGCTTCCACTAAACATCCTACAGGATTTAGGTTGTACTGATGGGAAAAAACAACAACTCTCTACTATGCAAAGATGTTTCAAAAATGGAGGAAGGTAAAGAAAAATAACACCTTATCCCTTCCCACTGCCCAGGCAACTCTTCTTCCTTCAGTATAGCAATAAAACACACATAATCAGGGTTGGAACCTGAGCCTTCCAGCACTTTACACCACAGCAGAAACAGCCTTCCAGAGCACAGGGAAGTGCAAAGAACCTTCCTCTGCCCACAAAATGGCTGGGTAGTGCTACAAGGATCAGTAGAGCACTGGGCAGGCACACACTCAAATAATAATGACAAATATAGGTGATATGGAATGTACTTACATCACAATGGTAGTCTAGAGCATGTTCATGATTCAGAAGCATAAGGACTCTCATTATCTTCCTGAGAGGCAATTTAAGGGGTTTGTTTCTCCTCGGTCTTCTCTAGAGTTGGGAGAATGCACCTGCATATTAAAAATGCTACGTCTGTGAAAGGAATTTTGCTAGTTTTCTGTATCCGGGGGTTGATGGATTGATTTTCATCCTGGAGAAGTAGTCAAGGATGTGATTGCCCACTGACATTCCGAAGTGGTTTAGTCATAGGAGACCTGAAGTGCCTTTTCTGAACCTGTAGATTGCTTTGAGTAACCACACATAAAAAGATGGCCAAGCAGTGCATTTGCAAAACCATTTGAGAAATAGTGTTCTGCATCATCACTAGACGCTGAGGTGGTCTTGGTGGCCTGGAGTGCCTCTGGATTGTGTGTCTTTTATACCATCATCATAATGGCATGTGCTTGAGACCACATGACCAGTCACATTGCTAAATCTAAGCAAATTTGAATCTGCTGGGCCTGAGAACCCTAGGCTCACCATAAAGATGGCATTAAAATGGAATGAATGAATGAATGAATAAGCAAATACATAGATAAATGTCTCAAGGGTATCACTGTACCTAAAGCTTTACAGTTTATTGACATAATGATACTTGGAATAGGACATTAACATTAATTTACTAGGGGTGAAGGAAAACAACCAAAACATGTTTTTAGTATATTTTCTAAGTCTGGACTATGGGTATTTTTCTTAAAATGATTTAAATAAAACAGTTAATATACATTTTCAGTTGTGAGCATAAAACAGAATACTTTACTGCCATGAATATTTCAAACTTCCTTTTGTTCTGTGTGCATTATTCTTCATTATATTACATTTTGAGATCTATCGGTGCAATATTCATGCAATTTACATCAGTGAATACACATTATTTATGATTTCAAATAAAAATTTGCCGTAAGTCAGTCTGTCAGCAGGCCAGTCTCTTGGAAGAATGAAAGGTGTAATGAAGAGAAGACTCTGTATTTATCTGTATTACATCTTTATTGCATACAATTTATAGGCTAAAATACATTTTATCAGGCAAGCAGGCCAATACACTGCATTATTGTATTAAGATGCTTGAGCTCACAAAAACAAAAACAAGAAGACATGCTCTAAATTGTAATTTTTAAATTTTAACTGAAAGCTATTTTGAGTAGAAATGCTGTTTCTTAATCGGAATGGCATTAAAATGAACATATAGCTCATGTGAGAAAATGTTGTCGCTAGTGATGTATTTTTAAAATTCATTGATACTATTCTGGGATTGTATGAACACTTTTATTTGTAGCCATATTAGGGTACGTGCCCTTATTTGCTCATTAAAAGGAGGGAAGGAAAATAGTTATTCCTCTATTGGTCACCAGATGGATAAATGACTGAAGAGAATTGCCTTGTTGGTATGACTCAAGAGCTAGTCAACACATATTGGTGCACCGCTTGATTTCTGATTCCTGGATGCATCAACACTTGGTATCTTTCAGGTGGGTGGGTGAGCATCCTCAGAAACTACCCTCTTGACATCAAGATCTCTACAGCTTACCGTGACAGCATGGGGGTGGTAGAGGGGTGGTGTCAAGGTCAAGGCTTTGCAACATAGCCAGTCTGGCACCCACACAGCCCTCACCTCAGTGCCATACTGCCTTGCACCCACATCTTAGCAAACATCAGAAACACTGGTGTTGAGAGGGTGGCTCTATATCTTTGCCTCCTTGCTTCAGCCACTCCTGGACATTCTCCATTGAAAAATACAGTGATTAGAGTTCACATCTGCTTATGTAAAAGTTTTATCTCTAAGTCATAACTTGGCATTGCAAATGAATAATGAATACCAATGTACAACCTTATCTTCAGAATAAAACAATATTTTACAGTGCAATTCTGTATATGACTTCTCAGAAGTAAGTCCCCATTGGAGTGGGGTTTACAGCCAGATAAATGGGTATAGGATATCCAAGTATAAACAGCTGCAAAATTCTTAGAACTTTGTTAAGAGTTTCATAAGGTCAGAGTTGCTGATGATTTGGATATCCCAGTCAATCAACAATCTGTTAAATTAGCAGAACTAAGAATAATTGGTGGGTACTCTTAACAGAAGCAATAACTTACCAATGTTTGGAGAGATGACATCAATGGCACCTGCGATCATAAACCTCTTAAACTGCATTTGGAGTAATATCAATATGTATCTTACTACAGTCAGTAAGACTTGGTAAAACTGGTTTGTTGTATTTCTCCAAACAGCCTCCATATGGTAACTGATGCTGTGTCTGTTATTTGGTCTGAAACCCAGTTAATGCTATGAAAGTTGTTTTAGAGAAGAAAATTTTTAATGGGTGTGTGTGTGTTTGTGTGAACAACATGCATATTTACAGCTAAAAAGACTGAATTGCATATCCAGGAGACATAAGCATTCAAAATCTCATAGAATGTTCTGCTATTTCCCTCAAAGGTCATATTAAGAGAGCAGTGACTTATTTGGTAAATGCATATGTATAGAGGTGTGCAGTCTTGCTTCTGTAAATGCAATTTATGTTATGTATATTTTACTGATGAAGCAGGCAGAGGAAGTGAAGTTTAATTTTTGCAAATATATTCCCAGAGCAAAGGTGCAGAGTGTTTTCTGATTTTTTTAAAGGCATGCTAATATGATTCAAATGAATTATTTATACAGAAAGTGTCTGAAAAAGGAAAGCACAGTCTGATTAGAAAGAGGTTTTTATAAAGCTGGACAGTGATTGCTGACTCCAAAGGAACTGAGAGAGAAAACATTCCAAATAATGAGTGAAAATTCACTAACATCAGTTGTGTGAGCTATCTACCAACCACTGCAGATAATTTTGAGCATATTCCTTAAGCATAAGGATACAAGTATTCAAATGATAAGTATAAAGAAGTGCTACCAATTATTGTACTTTTTCACTGTCTATCTATTAGGCTAAGATTTCTTGGGGGGGGGGGGCGGGGTGTTCCTATAAATTTTCCGAAGTTTGTTTTTGAGGGTTTCACTTTAATGAACTGTTAGAGAATGTAAATCCTCACTGGAAAATATTCAGTGAAATGGTCCCCCAACCTCTCTGCATGTAAATAAATTGGCACAGCTGTGGTTGCTGCTTTAATTATTGTTTCATATTATTTTTAGCACTGTGGTAGGCTGAAGTAGACATGGTCCTTATTCCTTCCGGTCATCCTCTCTTTAGCCTATTGTTTCCCTTATCCACCAATGTGAACTAAGAACAGAGTTCCAATCAACATTAAATTAACTCATATTTTACCAGACTAGAGTGGAGCATATTCTCTGATAGCTGTAAGAGGATGACCATTTCCTACGCTCCTTACAAAATTCCCTTTCAGAAGGAACAATCGAGAAGATTGGGGGAAAGGAGTGTTTCTTCCCTCACCACTGATAACACTGGATGAAGGAGAGATTGCTTGTGGATGAGACATGGCTGCCTCTGAAATGGGCCCCTCAGTATTTGGCAACCTGTGATTGGTGGTGAGGGGAATTATCCTTTTAGCAAGAGAGGCCACATGACTGAGAACTGGCCTCCCCACAAGCACCAAAGAAAAAGAACAAGAAAGCTGATAAGGTGCCTGGCTGAGTCAATTCTCCTGGTGCTGCTATAAACCATCTTTTTCAGTCGTCTTGAACTGTATTCAGTCCAGATAATATTTGGAGAATCCTCTTTCTTATTTTTCTGCCTGAAGATTGTATGGAGAATTTGTAGAACCCCACTTTCACACACCCTATGCTTTATCCAATTAGATACTGAGTGCTGCTATTAATGTTGAAGGCATTTATCAAGTACTTTGCAATTCTCATCATTTTGTAACTTAAACCTAAGTATATTTACTAAGAAGTATAATTATAAACATTCAGCTGAAGTCTGCAAGATTCACTCCCAATTTAAGTGTTTAAAGGACTGAAGTCAATTCTGTTTATGTATTCAAGGAATCAACCTGCCCTGTTGCAAGTACAGGCCAGACATTGCTATGAACACACAGAGAGATGGAAAAACAGCATAACGCTTACTATTCCTCCCTCCGGTGAGAATTCTGCCTTAAACAAACTAGATACAAAGGATTAGGGACTGTCCTGGCCCACCCCAGCTAAGGAAGGCATAGGTCTGATAGTTAAGTCTTCATTGATGAAAGAAGCACCTACAACAACTCCCAGATCTGTGCGCGCACACACATTTCTAGCCCCTAGGCGGCTGCCCTTCAGACCTGCAACCTGTGGAGCAGTTGCAGCAACAGTCAGACCCCACTTCTTTGCCCTAGGGTTGTGTGGCCATAACCTGAGACTTCTGCACAGAAGTCATCACTGCTCTTCCCACTTCAAGCTCCTCTTGGTTTTAGGACACAACAGGGTGGGGAGTCTACTGACTCGTCTGTCACTGGAACACCCTCTTCTTCTTCTTCCACATTCTGCTCATTCCTCCATCTTAGACTGCCCTGACTCTCCCTTCTCCCCCTGCCCCGGCCCCTGTCTTGTGGGCAGAAGCAAACCCCATAAATCACTGGTCCTCTCTCATGGGGCACTCCCCTGTCCCTGCAACACACTCTTCAGAGCCCTGCCAGTTCCTGGCAGAGACCCTGTCAGTTCATGAATCTTGACCATATATTTAAAATATACACATATACACTGTATGCACATAGGCCCTTTCATATATTATGCCAAACACATGTAGGGACTAGGATCATCTGGTATGAACAGATGTGAACTTATATCTTCCTTCTAAGCATATTCAGAGCATCTTCTGAAAAAAAGTTGTTCAATTATGTTTACTTCCTAGGATTTCAGCCTCTTAGATACTTTATTTGATTATTGCTTTTATATTTCTCATTCTTCCATTGTTACGAAATATGTATTCTTGCTGTTGTGTGCAAATTCACTCAGGCTAAGACTGCATGCCCCCCCCCCTTAGAGGCTAAGTAGTCAAGCCTGCAAAATGCAAAAGAGCCACAGCCCCCCTCAATGCTAACTTTGAACATGGCAGGTCTTCACCAAAGGAATGGAGATAGCTATCCAAACTATTGAAGCAGTGTCTGTCTTGTGTGGCTCTGCAGCCTGAGCTCCACTCAGAGCTGTTCAAGGTCCTGTTTGAGCTGGAACTCTTCCTTGGGTCTGAAACTCCTGTTTATGTCTTAACTCCTGATGGAACCCGACTTCGGCTTGAACTACAATCTGGCTGAGAACACTGCAGGAATAGATCGATTGCATTAAGAGGCCACCTTTAATTGCAAAATATTACACTGGCCAAAATGCAATGGGCACAGCCCAGCATATTTTAAACACCTTTGCAATCTATTGATTTCTATGTTAGGCACATATTTGACTTTCTGTTGAAATAAATGAGACTTAAATGCATGCAACTTTGTCACAAGTTTTTCCATAATAAATTTTACAAAAATACTTCAATACAGTTGTTCATGAATAAGCAGACACCTTTCGTTCCTACCATAACTATATTCAACAAGTTTCACATCTATCCTAGCTTGCTATTGCCCTTTCATCTTTCTTTTATTTCTCACTTTCTGCCTGTGAGATCATCCGTCTCTTAAAAGTAACAGACATGGGTTTTTTTTAAAAAAAATGTCATAAATAAGGCTAGATAATAGTATAATTTTTTGTTATGCAGCTGTGGCAGAATATCATGAATGGTCCAGCTTTGCATCCCTACTCTCAGTCCTGAAGGAATATAAATTAGCTGCAGATTCCCAGATTCTATTTGATTCTGCTTTTATTTCATAGGTTTCCTGTACAGTAGTGCTTGTTTTCTGGCAATTTTCAGCCATTGCCAGTTAAAGCATCGCATTCCTGGCACAGCCTCAATCAGACACAATCTCAGTTGCAGCAGCCACTGCCCAAAGGATATGTTGCTGCTTTGCAGTAATTTTTAAAGCTAAAACAAGAACATACCAAATAGTACAACTAAATGACTAAGAGAAGAAGCCAGAGCGGGGAACTATAGACTGACTGTTTCCTCCTGCCATTGAAAATGACCTGAAATTAAAATAATTACATAGTGTATATTTCTGTACCAACATCAGAACTGACTTGGTAATTGAATGATATTTTAGTAATGGTGCAGCGTGCCCAATGGGAGCCACATTAGTGGTGAATACTGTGTGTTTTTCCTAGTAATATTTCAAGGTCTCAGGTTTTTTGGTCTTTTATAGCATACCAGCAGTATTCTAGCATATTAATACTTCACAATCACCTCACCTTTGGCATATGTTCCATAGTTTCCCCGAGTCCAAGAGTTATTTTATTTTATGTTCTGTTCTTTTTTCTGATTGCCTCTCATTCAGCATTCACTGTGCATAATTGCAGAGTTAGGGGGATGATTACCCTTCAAAGAATTACAGTCAAACTCAGTTTGTCAGCATATAAAGCTTTGGTTGTTAATCACAATCATTTAAGCAAAAGCTAGCCCCCCACTAAAACAAAGGTGCCTTGTTGATATCACTTAGAACTCCCCAGATCTGACTGTTGGTATAGTCCCAAGAGGACTATTCTCTTCAATTTCTTTACTGTAGTCTCTTCTCATTGGTATCTGTTGCCTTCATAGCCTCCCAGACTTATGAATATGCAACAGCTGCATTAATATTACTGAAGAAACATTGTAGAGATTGCATACACATTAAATAAAGCCTGCTATTCTGTCCCCACCCAGAGATATGTTTTGGAAGAGGTTGTAGATTAGGTCCTCATAAGAGTCAATTTTAGAAGACATCTGATTTTAGAAGACATCTGAAGGCAGCCCTGTTTAGGGAAGCTTTTAATGTTTGATGTATTACAGTATTTTTTTGGAAGCCGCCCAGAGTGGCTGGGGAAGCCCAGCCAGATGGGTGGGGTATAAATAATATATTATTATTATTATTATTATTATTATTATTATTATTATTATTATTCCCTTCTGTATACCACGCTGCAAGAAGCAAGTTGCTGCTATTTGGGGATATGCCGCACAGTTGTGGCTAGACAATTTATCTCAAGCAAAGGCATTCCTGAAGCACACTTCATTTATTTAAACCCATTTATATACTGCTATTTTTTCATAATAGTTTTAAAAGTGGCCCACAAACTTAATAAACACACACAACAAAACAACCATGAAATAATCCAATCTAAATATAAAGCAACAATCAAGTCAGCATCACAATGTTGCCTGAAAAGAAAGAGCTTCATTTTAAAAGGTCAACTGAGACATAATGTGTTTTGCCCATTTGTGGAATGTTAGTAGGGAAGAGAGAACACTGCTCTCTTTCATGGCAGAGAGTTCAACAATATTAAGCCACTATACAGCAGGTATTTCTCCTAGTGGCAGCTAACCTAGTCTTCTCAAAGTAAGGTTAAGATTAGCAGATGAGGCTCTGATGGTCGTGCTGCCACCCTCTGTGGTTCAAGGGCAAGGAGTCTGTCAGGCCCTGTGGTTTGTGGTGGACCCCAGGTTGTGTAATTGCTTTTGCTCTGAAGATGTATCTCATGCCATCACACTATGCTTTTTGACAGTTGGTCAAGACTTACCTTTTTTACCCAGGACTTTGTTTGAAGTAAAGTCTTCTCACCCTCCTGCATTGCTGTGCATTGCTGTTTTGTGCTGCTGTTTTATTATTTTGCAAGTTGTGGTTTTATTTCACGACTGTATTGCAAATTGTACTTCATTTTTGTGATGTTTTTGTAATCCGTTAGGTGAAGGGAGGCTGTAAGTACAAGAAAGAAAAGAACAGTCCAGCCTATAATAAATTACATAATGATATAATTTGAAAAAAGAAGCAATCATGCAAAGCATCTAGATTAAAAATACACAAAAATATGTGCATATTTGAGAGATGCTTTTCCTTCAAACCTAATTGATTACTGAAGTTTACAGGTTCCCACACCTTCCCGCTGAAAAACAAACATCAAGGCTGCAGTAGGTCATAAAATAAATAGCTGTTTGTTGTCTCCTTCAATGTTACTGACCTAAGTAAAAGCCAGCTACTGTACATCAAATGATAGAACAAATCATAACATCTGTGTCAAGCCTTTGGGCAAGGATTGTTAATAAGAATGATGAAATGCACGATACATCACCACAATCCACTGCATTGCCTCAAACTCTGTACTGTGGCAAAAGAGATAAAGCACATATGTTTACAAAGGATGAATCGTTACACCTAAGGACACTGAGAATGATCGAGAGGCAGCATTATTCTATGGTGGCAAGAAACGGGAACCAAGAACATTTAAGTGTTAATCCTAGTGGTGTTATTGCCTTCTTCATGTCCTGAGAGGTCCAGCATCTAGCCACGAGCCTTTTACACTCTGCGCTGGTAGCCTAATTTTATTTAATTGGGGTCTTGTTTTCCTGGGATTCAGCTGCAGTGTGAAGTGCTCTTAATGCAGTTAATTTGTGCTGACATCGCCTCTCCGTTGCTGCTGTTTGGCTACTTTCATTGAGATAAAAGTAGAAGGCTGCGAGGATCCTGCAGGGTTGTGAATGGAAGTCCTCTAGAAGCCTCTAGCTTAACTCATGCCCCAGAAAAAGCTGTTCCTAAAGTTAGGCAGCATCTGGTTAAGTTACGAGAATTTACAAGTGTCTAGAAATCCATCAATCAACAGGAGAGCTTGAGACATGATTATTTGTAATCCTGGCTCCTACAGTTATCCCAGGTCTAACCTAAGGCTGAGGTCTTGTTTTGGGAGTTTTAGTTGTAAATTTTAACAAGGTCAAGTCTAGGCATTGCTTTGTGTGTTTGATTTAAGTATCATCCAGACCACCCACTATATATCCATATAGTATAAGATCCATGGAGATCACAACAAGAGTCAGCTAAAGGAAACTTAATAAAAGGCTAATGCTGATTCTGAAAGGCACAACTAAGGGCTTGTGCACACTTCTGCTGGTTCCATACCTAGAAAACATGGGGCTGGGTGGTTTTCTGCTTGACCTGTGCTTTCTAGGCATGGGTCTGAACAGTTCCCTCTTCCCTGCTCCTTTCCCAAGGAAAACCCGCTCTTTAGTGCTTTATCGAACGAAACATCAGTCCAAGAAAACCTGAAATGCCATTTGCTCTGATTGAGCTCTAAAGAGTGGTTTCCCCCAGGGGAAAGCAGAGGGACAAGAGGAAGTGTGGATGAGCCCTAACTCACCAGTGGTTTTTCATTGTAGCTACATGCGGGAAACATCACAAACATGCAAGACACAGTTGTAACTTTTCAAGTTCAAATAATAATAATATTTATTTACTGATGAAAGAGACCTTTATTATACAAAATCATGGGGGTGGAGCCAAAGGTAGTGTGCATGGATCTTGGTTCACAAAAAGGGCATTCTCAGATTCTAGTCATGGAAGCATTGGGGAGGGCATTTTCAGTTATTGCCCTATCTGCTCCTGAGTGTGGGGGATTTCATGAACAGTGAAGGATATGGCACTGGAAAGTGACCTTACTCTTCTGTTAGTGCAGAGAAGGGGAGCTGGATCCAGCAGTGTTAACAGGTTCCTTCACTGAATCAAATCCCCTACCTTCATAGAAGGACTGCTCTCATGAATTGAAGGGCAATGCATGTTCTCTAAAATCCTGAAAGATAGTCAACTGAATCTGATGCATGCTCATTTTTCTAGCGTAGTTTCCAGGACCAAGTGTCCTTTGTTCTTCTCCACACAAGGTAAAGGTAAGGTAAAGGGACCCCTGATCATTAGGTCCAGTCTCTGGGGCTGCAGCGCTCATCTCGCTTTATTGGCCAAGGGAGCCGGTATACAGCTTCTGGGTCATGTGGCCAGCATGACTAAGCTGCTTCTGGCGAACCAGAGCTTCTGGGTCGTGTGGCCAGCATGACTAAGCCGCTTCTGGCGAACCAGAGCAGCACACGGAAACGCCGTTTACCTTCCCGCCAGAGCAGTTCCTATTTATCTACTTGCACTTTGAAGTGGCTTTCGAACTGCTAGGTTGGCAGGAGCAGGGACCGAGCAATGGGAGCTTACCCCATCGCGGGGATTCGAACCGCCGACCTTCTGATTCGCAAGTCCTAGGCTCTGTGGTTTAACCCACAGTGCCACCCGCGGCCCGTCCACACAAGATATCAACACTTTAATGACATCTTTAATGATCTGTAGCCAGGGGAGGGGGAAAGAACTGCCCACCTTCTGGAAGCATCTCCAGCTGTTAAGTTTCTGGGGAACAGTTTGGCATAAGCTTAATATAATTTAACAGATTATACTAGAACTATTAAGGTAAAAATGAGACAGGTTTGACCACTGGCATTCTCTTTTTCTACACAATTCTTTTATAAAATCACAGTTTTGGAAGAAACCCCTAATATGACATCTAGATGACATATAGATTAACTCTACAATTCTATAAAACTCTTATTATTAGGAAGCTTATTCCTATAATGGGTTCGTAGGATTATAGCTATAGTTCTGTTTAATGTTCTTGCTTCATATTAAAGACCTCTACCAATTGATCATTAGCAATTAGTAGTAAAAATAGCACTAAGATTTAGGACTACATTTTGACCCACTAGTACTGATGGCTTATGCAGTCAAACCCTTTGAACTGGTGTTTCGGAAAACCACAACTATAATGTGTGATTTCAGATGCAAATCAAATTAGTTTGTTGCTTTCACTAATTGACCTCCTTTGAATTAATTTTCAGACTTTACATGTTTGCTTTCTCTTAAAACCTGATTTATTCATGACATGCTACCCTTTCATGCTTTGAGATAGCCTCTGTCTATTCAAGCATTTGCAATGAGATACAACTTTTGAAGTTTTAATGAGGCTTTTGATATATTATTTTTTTAAGGGGAGGGTGAAATCTACGGGGTGTTAGAATGTTGGTGAACATGTGTCTGTTGAGGAAAATGTCATCAACTAAATTGTCCGAAGGAAGACTCCACATATAATTTCAATAAAAAAAGTTAGAAGCCAGGCATGTTTGCCATTCTTGGCATTTATTATAAGCCTTAAGTAACTCAAATAATCTCCGTATTATGCAAAACAGCATTGGGCTTTTAAAAAAAGAAAAGAAAATCAGTTGTATTAAGATGAAAGATTGGAGCCAAGGCCTGATGTCAACCAAAATTAAACAAAATTGGATCTTGTCATAAGAAATCCTTATTGCTGTCATTACAGGTGACTCACCCATTTCAAGCAATTAAAGGTTCTGATGCAAATCACCCAGAATATGCTTTATTGTGAGCGACTTAAGCAAAATGAAGGATGGCTCTATTTGCTTGCTGACTAATTGGATTATGGCTCCCAGAGAACCAATATGACTCCAAAATTAGGAAATACAACTGAAACTGAAGTAAATGCTAGTTTTCTAATGAAAAAAGCTTTTAACAAAATAGATTTCCAATGGGTAAAAGGTTAGATCATCTGGAAACAGAATATTAACATAATACGTTGCTCCAGTGGTTTTGTATTTGTGTCTATAAAAGGTCATCATTCTTATTTACAAGAAATTTCCAGAGAGTTCAAACGGTACCAACAGAGAAAACCTTTACCTATTGGATGCGGAATTTAATATGTTGGGGTTGAAAATAACATAAATGCCAATACTACTGTTATTATTTTAAAATATGCTTTAATGTTGGTCTTTTAAAAAATTAAAGAAAAACTTATTAATAAAGCCGTTCCACTCCGGGGTGGTGTGGTGTTGCAGTCAGACCACATGCCCCCCCCCACACACACAGCAGGGGCTGGCGAAGCCCCGCATCATGGCCCCCAGCTGGCCAGTCTGGCTGGTCAGGGAACGTGACTTATCCCTTTTAAACAGCCGCACAGCCAAGGGGATCTCCCTTCTTGTTCCGGCTTCCATGGATCTTCCACCCTCCCGCCATCTTTTCATGCGTTCATCATATTGGCCTTGCTATGGACCCCTTTGAGGGGCCTGGTAGGAATTTTTCCATTTGGCAAATTGGCACTGGCCATTTGGTTTTCACCTACCTCGTAGCAATTGTCACAACTTTTGTAAGGTTTGGTGGTTAGGCATTGGTAAAACCTTGTTTGGGGGAGGGGAGGTTCCTGTCCGAAGCCCGGGTGGAGGCTATGCTATGGCACGACCTTCCGGTGACACTGGGGGGGGGGGGAGCTCCAAGTTGATGTGCATCAACAGGGCTCCCCCTAACTGGTGGCTAAACCTTGTGAGACTTCCTGCAGGTGGGCAGGAGTCACATACAGTGGTGCCCCGCAAGACGAACGCCCCGCAAGACAGAAAACCCGCTAGACAAAAGGGTTTTCTGTTTTGGAGGCGCTTCACAAAACGAATTTCCCTATGGGCTTGCTTCGCAAGACGAAAATGTCTTGCGAGTTCCTGCGGGAGTTTTTCCCTTCTCCCTTTTTCTAAGCAGCTAAGCCGCTTATCAGCTGATCTGCTAAGCTGATAAGCTGCTAAAAGCCGCTAAACTGCTAATAGCGCTAATCCGCTAAGCTGTCAATGGGCTTGCTTCGCAAGACGAAAAAACCGCTATACGAAGAGCCTCATGGAACGGATTAATTTCGTCTTGCGAGGCACCACTGTATAGTTGGTTCAATTCCAGTGCCTAAGCCCATACCACTCACATTCTGTAACCAATAAAGTTGTGGCCTAAAATTTGCCCATTAACCTAAAATATGGTGTCCATGTGTTATTATTCAACATAAGGGGGAGGCCTTGGGGTCTTGACATGCGAGTGAAATTTGATACAAATCACATACTGAAACATTTACAACTTTCCACAGAATTACTTGATCTCTCCAGTAGATCAACTGTAAAATTAGTTTTTCACCTATATGATTTCAATTTCAGTAGACCATTATATAAAATTGTTTTACTGTATATTACCTGTATTATACTACGTAGTGTATAATGGTACTACGTAGTTCCATTCGTCATAAACCACAGTTGCTTCCAATCAAATATGGGAATACCAAACAGCATTTGATTTGGGATTTGCTGTAAGAAGTCTATTTTAAATTTTTCACACTAAATAAGTTAGAAACAGCAGGAACTCTTCTCTTTCTTTCTCTCTTCATCTTCAACTTCATCTTAGATTTGTGGGAGCGAGTGCAGGATCGATGCCCTTGACAACTTTAAAGATTGTCAAGAATATGTATCTAAGTTGCCCCCACCCCGTGTCCTACAAAATCTAAGTTGTGAACAGCGTGTTTCACTCACCCACTTAAAGGAAAAACCATCTAGCAGAGCATTGTGGCTATGGTGGGCATATAATCTCAACAGTTTTAGAACTAATGTGGATGTTTCCACTTCATTACTCACAGTGGAAAATAGTTTTAACTGTCTGCATTAATGAATTGATACCCTTCTGGAAGACATGCTACTGGTTATATTCTAATGATAACACAATTAGAACGCAGAACTAGCTCATGGTACAGGGATCGCCTGTAGTCAAAACCCATAAGCTCTTCTGTTCAGCTGTGCTCAAACTCAAAATTAGTGAAGCATGGAAACTGCATGGTGTTAGAAAAGATGTCATTGTGATTATCTTTTTAGAGCGTTCCACATGTAACTGCTTTTGGAGGAATGAAAATTTTCAGATGTTGCTTTTCAATTATGCCCTTGGATAGTTTTCCTTGCTACCATTTGTGAGATGAAGTTCAAGATATTGTTAAAACAAGCTGTTGAAATGTAGTTGCCTGAAGTACTGTAGCCTTGGGATAATTCCCCCACCCCCCTCCGGACCAGTATTTTTATTTTCTAGTGTGGAAAAATGGCATCTAATAATGATAAGTAGCAAGTGCATTGTACAAACTAAGCAAAGAGCAAAGAAAATGATGAGTTAATAGTGAACTGTACAAATATTTTATGAGCCTACCTAGCGAAAATATATACAATATATATTGTATACATGTTCTGTAAAAGCTGTATGCTTAAAAATAAGAGGGTTTTTTAAAAAAAAAAATTAAAGGTTGGGTGATAACTCATGCTCAGGGTAAACCTACACTGAAATCAATAGAATTAAGTCCATTGATTTTGAGGAGTCCACTCTGAGTATGACTTAGTTGGATATCTCTCATTATTTGCAGATTCTAAAGTCTAAAGTCATGATTATGTGCTTGAAATAGAGTAGAAATGTTATAAATGATAAATCATCATCTCAACACTTAATATTATTTGAAACAAGAAATTCATCAGTATTTTAAACCAAACCATTCAATCCATGTACATAATAGAACCCTGTAGAACAGAATCGGAGGGAAATATCCTAACATCTAACCAGCTGTAGAAGTAGGTTATGGCCCATCCTGTTTTCACAAGTGGCTGCACACACAATTCCCATCTCAAAACTGTAACATATTTGCCATTTTCATGATCTGAAAATTTCAGATAATAAAAAATGGTAGTTGAACTTGAGATTGGTCATTTTATTTGGTCTTCGCTATAATAGCTGCTGAAAAACTTTTGTTAATCTCTTTCCATACATGTTAATTAAAATTTTGTTACCAGCAGTAGACAAAAGGTATATAATTAAATGTCAGGGACTGGACAGAAGAGGAATGGTGGAGATTGCCTCCTCAGCCTGGCCCTTCCAGAGAAGAAGGAGACAGTTCAGAATTCCAACAGGGGTTTGAGGCAGGTCACAGCTCAGAGGAAGATAAGGGGAACAGTTGGGAAATAATGGGAGAAGAGGAGGAGGCAGAGCCAGAGCAGCAGGCTGACATGTTATCACTAGAAAGCATTCCAGAACCACCATCTTCCAGAACCCGGCAAGCCTTAAAAGTAGGAGAGCAAAGGGCTTGGAGACATATGGCCCTAAGCAGCAACCGTAAAGGGGGGGGGTGCTGTTGATGAATGAGGAAGTGGGAGAGAAGGGGGTTGGAGATTTACTTGGAGCAACACCATTATTCTAAGAGGCTGCCTTTCTAAGCCTCTCTCTATAAATAATGAATAAAAAGCAGTTGGTAAGAACTTTCCTTGTCTTATCTGTTTATGGCAACCTACCCATTGGGGTTGGATCCTCTGATACCTGACATTAAGACAAAAGCTTGATAGTTGCATGTTAGTTCAAGCACTATCACAGTATCTTTTTCCATAAAGGAGAGTAACTCCTTACCCTCAAAACTTTCAGGCACTCCACAAAAAAGTTATGAGTCTATATGCTTTCTAATTAGATTAGAGAACATAAACTAAAATAGAAATATTTTACAAACATTTTATTCTGCCCATCAGTGTAAAACATCCCTAGGGCAGCTTATTACAAATTAAAATAATAAAAACTACAACAGTTGGATGAAAAAAGCACTACTAAAACAATTCCCATTACCAATTAAAAGTATTGGGAAAACAAAAAGGTCTTCATAGACACTGAAAGGACATTAGACTGGGTTCCAAGGAAGCCGCTTTGTGGAAAACATTTAATAAGTGGGTCAGCACACCAAGAATAATTTCTGTCTAGTTGCCGCTCGCCTTACTTCAGATGGTGGGACATCTGGAGCATAGGCTGTGAAGATAATCTAAGAATATGGGCAGGCTCATGCTGGCATACTTTGTTCTTTCGGTGTTCAGCTTCTGAGCCACGAAGGGTTTTTAAAGGCGAGCACTCGGAAACATGCTTTTGAAAGGAGTTAATTTATCCTTTTCGGCAGCGGCAAGAATTACTCCTGTTTAGGGATGGGGAGAGAAATCCAGAAAGCTTGGTTTCCAAAATGGACCCACTGATCCAATATGCCCATATCAATGTGTGGCTCAGTTCAGACACCCATTTTTTAATCTGAACATTGGTGGATTTGAAGTTAATTTACAGATTTCTATTGAGAGGTGGCTCAAGAAATGCTCTTTGTCTTTGTCTTTACTTTTCTTTTTTAAAGTAATTACAGTCACTCAGACGATCAGCTGCTGTACAAGTTTAAAAACAATGCAGCAATGCCTCCTGAGAGATACAGTACCTGACTTCCTGCTGCTGTCATGGAGATGAACAAACATCAAAACAAGGCTGAAGCAGAACAAAAAAAAGTGGCAGGAGGGAAGGCGTGTGTGTCTGTGTTCATAGGTTTTACTCTTTCCAATAAATTTCAATTTATTGTTTTATTATTGTTTTATTATTTGTTTATTGTCATAAACAAAATACTGTTACCTTCAACTAGGTATTACTATATCACCTGGCAAGCTTCAGATTTCTGCAATCCAAGAGATGTATCTACTGCATGTGTGGCAAGCAAGGATAGGTCTGATCAATTGGTAGATTGCTGAGCTGTATTTATTTTTCCAGTGTTGTAAAATGATACATTTAGTCACCAACAGGTGCAACTGATCGGCTTTTGTTTTTCCTGAGGTTCCATATCCTATCAAGGATTTTAATAGA